>NW_017728942.1:6205639-6390989 GCF_001723895.1 Crocodylus porosus
GGGGCCCCGCGCCGCGATGCTGACGCTGCCGCTGCTGCCGCTGCTGCTGCCGCTGCCGCCGCCGCCGGCGGTAGGTGCGGGCTGGGGCGCGGGCACGTCGCGAGGGGAGGGCTGCACGCGAGATGCCTTCTTGCCCGCGGGTCGGGAGCCCGAGCCCTGCTCCCCTGGCACCAGCGGAGGCCGCGGCCGGGTCCTGGCCCGGGAGCCGGGACCGCGCGATCCGCGCTTTCATGTGCTGCCTTGTCCCGGCGACCAGTGCATGGCATCATGCTTGTCGAGGGCGCTTGTGGGGCCGGTTTCCTCTGGTCTGCTTGACTTCAGACTCCCCCCGTCACTCTCTGCGCTTTGCAGCTCCCGGGTGTCCAGAGGCATCAGGCTCGCTTGGCCCTCGTGGAAGGGGGCTCTGTCCTTTATAGGCAGAGCCCCTTCCTGCCTTGTAAGGTGAATGAGCATCACGAAATTACTACCGTGGCGGGAAGGAGTCTCAGTCACGGGCCAGGGCTCCATTGTGCCTGGTGCTGCATGAACAGCAGAACAAAAGGATGTCGCAGAGGTCCTGTAGGCCAAGTATAAAGTGATCGGGAGAGGGGAATATAGCCAGATGGAGATGTGAGTGCAAGGGAACCAATTAAGCTATTGTGATCAGTAGTGATCTGTGGTCTAGGTATTAAAGTTGACGTTCATCCTTACTGGGGTTTGTGCATTTGCTTCACTCAAAGTCTTTCTCCAGGATCCAGCTTCTATACAGGTGCAGGGAGAGGCCATAAACTTGACTTAAAGAGTCAGGTTTGGGGGTTTTTTTTATTCCTTCCATTACAAGTAGAAGCTGTGTGATGTAGGAGCCTCATTTAAGGATTTGCTGGTATGCTTGTCCTGCACTGCAGATGCTTGGGGTAGACTCCTGTTGCACAGGACAGCTGACGTGGTAGTTGTGCAGCTGCCTAACTCCTGTTTTTGGCACTCCTGCATCATTTCAGACTCCACAAACCCCCATGCGGTGAACTGAATGCACCCTGCTCACCTGTACAGGTGCTTGATAGTAAAACCAAAGGACACAGTGGGCCCTTCTGTGTTTTAGTTCAATGCCGTAAACACTGAAGTACTTGTTCAGGGAGCAGGAGATCCAGGTTTTAAGCTCCCTTCGCTCAGAGGGAGGTTGAAAGGGAGGTTGAACCCTGTATTTTTTGCTTATCAGCAAACAATTCTCATTAGCAGATCAAAGGTCTGGTGTTATCCAGACCCTCCTCCAGGGAACCTCCAAAATGAATTGATCTTGATAAACAAGTCACTCGGTCTCTTGAAGTAAGGGGCTCCATTCTGTTGGACCGGCCTCAAGTTATATCTACCTCACTGTCCCTGAAGCTTTGCCCAAATACAGTCTCTCCTATTATCCCAAGCATGTGCCCTTTTGGCCTGCTGTGCCCCCATAAGCTATGTGCCATGGCAAAATGTTAAGCCCCTTGAAAGGGGAGCTAAGAAGTCTAAAAGACGACTTCAGTCTCTGGCAGAGTTTATCATATTGGCCTGACTGCCCTCCCCAGAGTGTAGCTGGCTTAGCAAGTGAAGAAAATAGTGGGTCAGTGTCCCCAGTCCAGACTCCAGTAAAATGGAGGATGATAGGAGCTGTATCTTCAGTACAAACTGCAGACTTGCCTCTGATATACTGGACTCTCTCTGAAGTTGATGGTACCATTCAAGTCTTGATCTTCGTCCCTCCAAACAGGTGTCAAATCCAACTTAATTTAAATAAGCACCACTGTTTCAGGGTAATTTTCATGCCTTTCTCCCAGCTCTGCTTACCACCCTGTGAATGGCTACATTTTTGACCTATTTTCTTAACTGAGTATTCGCTTTGTAACTTAAGAAAATTCAGATCCTAAGCCACTACTAGGAGCTTTACCAAAGTCATTTGAGCGATGCCAGTTTATACCAGCCAGGAGTCTCGCCCTTCATTCCTGACCTGTATTTGAAGCCAATTTGTTTTGAAGAATTAAAAAAGACCACTAAAATTTGTATGGGCTTATATGAGCTAGGATTTTTTATTTCAGGCTTGTTAGTCGTGAACGCCGGTTCTCCAGGGAATGGTTGCAATTGTGTGTTGATGAAATTAAACTGACAACTGCATATTCCTTCTGAGACAAAAGAATAAGCTTGACCTGAGTGGGATGGGGATGGGGCTGATGGGGGCTGCAAGGTGGGGGGGCTCCAATCCACACCCCCTCCAGCTCAGGAAGACTCTAGCCAGCAGCTTGCTCCCACTCCCCTAGCCGTCCTGCTTTCCTGCAGACAGGCCCAATCCTGCAGTAGATTAACCCTAGGGAGCCCAAATTCCCTAAGGCACTCGAAAGCGGAGTGCCTTCATCTGAGCCCTCCTTTGATGAGGGTTAATTTGTTGTAGGATCGGCCTCTTTAAAAGCGCTCTGCAGCTGTGCACGTATCACGGCGTGGCTGTAGAGTACTTTCAGGGGGCCGATTGCGTGACAAACATAATTTCCGTCTGTGCCCTGTGAGTGCTTATCCTCAAAACAATGTGAATAGTCTTGCTACACACTATAGTTCGGGCAGTACTGATCCCAGTGCTTGCATGAATGATTGTCAGGACTATGTAGGAGCGCAAGAGGATTGCCATGGCAAAACTCATGAAAATAATGTCTATTCAGACACTAATTTCTGTGCGTAATCAATCTTTCTGCACCCAAAAGTCAAGGTAAACACGCACCGGCTTTATATATGCACTTGTGCACTTAATGTGCACTTTAGGCAGACTTAAACATTTGTCGAGCTATACACATTAAAGTGGCTTATGCTAAATATGTGTAAAATTACAAACTCAGTTAGAACTATCATGGCCAACTGATGCTTCTAGTCACATGGATGTGCAACTGCCAAATTTGTATGTATATTGTGGTGACTGCATACACAAATCAGCTCTGCAATTGCCTTGAAAACTGGCTAATGCTAAAAAGTTATCACATACAAGATGAAATGAGATTTTCTTAAAATCACACTTCCTCAAATTGATCTTTCCCTTAATATCTCGAATGATAGTAAAATATTTATAAAGGTAGTGCAATTCCTCTAGCTATTTTAGGCTTATGCATAGCACAAAGTGTTCTTCTGGGGGGCAGAATAAGAGCTAGGTCTTTAACAAAGTATTTGAATGGCCCTGATCCTGGCAGAGTTTATCCAGCCAAGTAATCCTCATTTAGCTTTGCTTCAATTTTTCTTTGGGGGACATTTTTGGAAAGGCAGTTGTATCAAATGGAAAAGGCTCCTTAAGGGGAAAAAAAGAAGCTTGAGAAAGAATAAGTTTATCAAGGGTTACGATCAGTATGACGAGGGATGATGAGGTCGAATGGTCATAAACTACTACAAGGCCGTTTCAGGCTGGAGTTAAGGAAGAATTTCTTTACCCTCTGAGCCCTCAAGGTCTGGAACAGCCTGCCATCGGAGGTGGTTCAAGCGCCTACACTGAACACCTTCAAGAGCAAATTGGATGCTTATCTTATCTTGCTGGGATGCTATGACTCCAGCTGACTTCCTGGCCTGTGGGCAGGGGGCTGGACTCGATGATCTTCCAAGGTCCCTTCCAGCCCTAATGTCTATGAAATCTATGAAACCTATGAAAGAGAAAACATTGATAACCACCAGTGCTAGATATCCTTAAAAGGACAATCTTGCCCTGGAAAGTCATAGTCCCAAGTCAAGTGTGATAACAAATGAAAGACGAACGAGGTTCTTTGGGTGGATCTGATTTTTGATTAGATCATCATAAATAGTTGGAAGAGAACATGCCAACTGCAGAAACTTCCTCAGCCTGACCAAGACATTTTTGAAAGCTTGCTAAAAATTTCCACCCCCCAGCCATTTAAGTTGGTTTAATACAAAATGTCAGATTCACCCAAAGAACCTTGTGTGTCTGTGTCCTTAGATCAACACGGCTATAACCTATGCCCCTTATAACAAATAGAAATAAGAGATAGTTGAGCTAATATAGAGGCACAGGAAAGTCATGCCAAGGGTCTGCTAAACTGATCGTATAGTAACCCTTCCTGTGGGCTCAAAACAGAATTTATGAAGAAGTCTAAGGGCTGGATTCTTCAAATCCAGTCTCTTTCTTTTTTAACTCTGTTATCCTCCCTTTCATTTCCTCTATTTATTGTAATGTTCTTGTAGCACACATTGATTCTTGTTCAGCATGGACATTCCCCTGATATGTAGCAGGTAAATCATTTCACCTTTCTTATCTAAATCCTGAGAGATGCATATGACCTGAAGTCAACTTCTAATGCAGGGTGAGCTTAGTCAGATCTAGTTGTGTCTAGTAAGACTACAAGCCTTTCAGACACCACTGAATTTTAATACATTTCCTTTCACTCTGCAAAATAATAATTTACTTATTTTTAATTTCTGTATTTCCTTCTCTGCCAAATATGACTCTAAGTTTTATCTGTTCCTTACAACAGCAATATTTCTCTAAGAGTCTCGTTCTGTTGAACATCTAAGATCACGTATTTGGCTTCTCAGCCCTTGTTTTTTTTTTTTAGGCTCTGATCAAACATAGCTCCTTGCTATCTCCAGGCCAGCCACATCGTCAGAATTAGCTGATATAATAGGTTTCACAGCATACTGTTAGAAAATGTTTCCTGTTATGCTGTGAAAAGTACTTCCAGGTTTCCGTTCACAGCGGGAGCTGTCCTTAACAGCCTGTCTGGTAATGGCACAGTAAATGCCACTGAAGTAAGTTCCTACCTTGTACCCTATTATTGGTCAGAGCTCTGCAATTTGTTCAGCTCTCAGGTTCAGCACTGTTCAGTTTTTTTTCCTTAAAGCACCTTTCAGAAGAGCAGGGGGGAGCACGGGAGCAGGGGAAATAGAGAGAAACATTTTACCTCTCTAGAGTCCTGGACCAGATGCTCAGTGCACATAAATCACTATAGCTTGACTGACCTCCAGCCATCATTAAAGCATCATTAAAGAATGCCTGAAAAATCCATTGTAATGCAAATAAATATCCATTCACAAAATGTCCTTCTTGAACTAAGTAACTTATAGAGAGAACCATTCAGGCTGCTCCTTTCTACATGCTTGGAGAGTATCTGCTTTTTGGAGCAAGCCGGCATGTTTCAAAAACTAGATTCTTACCTGCGTGTGCAAGCCCCTGGATGTAAAAGGGGGAAACCGAGATGGTTGACCATTTAGTTATATAGGAGTAGCTTTGCACATCCTTGTACTTGTAGGGGCTTCAGTTGGGAAAACGTTAAGGTAATAACAATCTGCAAAACCAATGTGGAGCAATAATAATACAGGAAATCTGAGAGCAGCTGACACCAAATGAGATCCAGGAGAGCAGTACTCCCTGCTCCCAGCACTCCTCTCAGCTGCCTTCTAGAAACATACCTACCATATGTCAATAGAGAACAGTATCCTTCCTTATTTAACTTAGTACGGGAACAAAACTCTTGAAAGGATAATCTCTGTTGTGTTGGCACAAGCTGCTTTATCCACAGCTGAATTGCAGGGTTAAATTGATGGTACAAGGAGTGGAGCTACTCTTGCAGGTCACTTTGTAGGCATCAAATTAGATTCCAGTTTTGTGGTTATGAGTGCCTGGAAAGAAGATATTTGCTTCTTATTTGCTGAAGATATAAACCCACTGGATGCCCAACAGAAATCTTTCATGCTATGCTGGCAATATTGTTTATTGTAGATTTTCAGTTTCTAGAGGAGCCTAAAGGATTTAGGTACTTTCTCTCATTCCTTTCCTTTTTCAAGGAGTCAACTGCAGACCAAGTAAAGTTGAGGTATGTTAAGCTGAATAGCACCAGACTCTCTTACAGCACAGTCATTTAGTGCACCAAAATGCAAGTGCACGTGTAGATGGTGACTGGGACTGGCTGGCCCACCAGCTAGCCCCCATACTGTAGCACCCTCATGCCCCAGCCAGTGCTTCCTCATGGGACAACGTGGCCCCGGGCTGGCAGGCTGACCCTCCTGGCCATCTGTGAGTCTGGGGCTGCTCCACCCTGGCTCAGTGTGCTGCAGTCCCAGGTGCACATGTAAATACTGTGCCTGGGAGAAATAAACTCCAGAGCTAACTTTGCCAAAGTTTATTTCTGCATGCTAATTGCACACTTAGATGCACCCAGTGGCTGTGTCCACATGTGCATGGACGTTGGGCTCCCAAGAGTCAGTTAGCAGTGACATCTTGTGCTGCTGCTGCTTATGCTGCTCTGCTTTTTATGCATGGGGTTTTTGACCTGTGGATATCCCAGGGTCAACCCCACCCCCAGTGTTATTACCTTGCAGTGCGGAGAACAGTTGAATGTGCAGTATGTAGGACCACAGACCTGTCTATGGCACCATATACTGCATGGCTGCATACTTCTGGACGTGGCCAGTGATTTCTTTCAGGAACAACAGTAAAAGCAACTTAATTAATTTAGAGATAGAAAGTAGAGAAACAGCTGATCACTGAGTTGCATAGGATTGGCCTTGTGTATCAGGATCTTTGCATTTCCTAATGGTGGTTTGGACTGGGAATGTTAGCTAAGTAAAAGCTATGTATGGAATTGGGCATGGGGTAATAATAATGCAGAAAGACTACAATAATCTGACAGTAACACTTCTAACTTCTGTACAGAGAAAAGCATCTTTAATTAACCAGTTTTATACCCTTTTTCTATCTGATAAGTACTTGAGCCAGTTGTTCTTTGAACCTGTTTTCAGGTGATAAGGACACATGCCTTCTGTTGGGCAAGCTCAGGTCTCAGTTAATATTTTATAATCACTATCCTCCTAATTGTCACCATCTTGTTTTATAAGGTTACTTGTGCCAGCAGCTTGCCTTATGAGAAGGAGGATGTCACCCGAGAACTTACCAACGAGGTTTGTAATTCAAGTTATTTCATAAATGAGATATCTGAAGTCAGGATCGGAAAGATAGGTAAACTTCAGCTTGGTTTACTTACAAGTCAGCAGTCACCAGGAAGTAAGAAGGATGAAGCAGAATTGCTTATAATGCATGTATTAAAAGCCTTTATCACTAGGGGTCTACTTAATTCACGATTTCTATGGAAACTGCAACAAGCTGTTTATTGCATTGCATTGCACTGTTGCACTGTCTGCAATTTCCTGCAAAATCAACCTAACCCGCCCCAACATATTTTTCATGTAATATTCTGTGTTTGAATGTCCCAATGCTTACTGGAGTACAAAGACAAAGTGATAATCACTGTAGGGATAGATCACATGATTTAGAGTTACTGTCTGTTAGTAACATAGACTAAGCGAAGGCACCAGTCACAGTAAAGTGAAAATAATGTTTCAGTGCCATCTTTTAAGGAGTTAAATGCAATGCAGCAGTCTGAAGTTGAGTGAAAAGAAATAAAACTATGCTAAATACATTTCTGCCCAGGATCAGGTAATGCAGTTCTCTGTAGGAACCTTGCATTCTGATGGTGGTAAATTGTTGGTAAATTGTTTTGTTCATCTTGCAACATGACTCTGGATGTATCAAGGAAAAATAGTGTTGATCGCCATTTATAATATATTTAAATTTAGATTTAAATATTTAGCTTTATAATAACATTATAAATTATGATATAATCTACCTTCTGCAGAATTTGCTATTAAATTATATGGCATTATTATCATTTACCAACGTTATTATGCCTGTGTCTGTTCATTTGTATATTTGGGGAAAGGCCAGGTCTCACTAGTGGGGGTATTGCATAGTAAGCTGATAAATCACTTTCCTCATTTTGTCTGTTGTACTGAATATTAGGCTGGGGTAATAGGAATGGAGAGGGGGAGCGGGGAGTCAGGAAATGATCAATTCTCATCTTAGGTCTATTGATAACTTCAATTCAATACTAGGTTTATTACAATTTCACATTTGGTTATAGCTACATTTTGCTTTTCTGATTAAATCCTGTGTCAAGAGAAGTATTCTGGTGTAAGAAGCTAGAGTATGTGAGTTTTGTGTCACTAATGTACTGTTCTACCTAAAAGGCACCAGAGCTTTATCGGTCAGACAGTTTACGTCCCCTCTGGCGCACAAAGAGGGCGTGGGTTATCACCACTATGGAGCTTCAGGAGGAGGACAAAGGACCATTTCCCAAACTTGCTGGAGAGGTAATTAAAAACAAACCAGAAAACCCCATGAAACCAAAAGCAGACACCAAACACGCAACACCATCATAAAACACACATTTTAAATGAGAACTTTGGCTACTTTTCTCTGTCATATGAGGAGGTCCTTACAAAATCAGGGGCTGAAGTGACAGAGAATTAGCACCACTAAATTTGCTTACTGTATCTTCTTTTCACATGGTATCAGACAGAAATACAGGCTAGATCATGACAGCTCCAATAAGCAGTCCAGTATTTCTTCCCTGACAGTTTCCCCTCCTAGTTGCTTCTGGGAAAGGTTAAGAAACCCTGCAATGCACAATTCTGTAATGAACTTGTGTCCAGCTATCCCCCAAAGCAACCCTTTGGGCTCTGCCAGCCTCCCACAATCACCTAGGCTCCAGTCTTAAGCAGAAAGTCTGCATATAGAAGTCACAGCCCTCCGGATAGGTCTGTGGGAGCCCATGTCTCCCAGGGCTGTCAAAGATCAAGAAGAAACAAAGATTTACAAGAGCATGCCATGACTCTTTTTTTTTCTCAAAGCTTCTGGCAGGCCATGGCACAACTCAGTGCCCGCCAGCAGGTTTCTAGCTTTCTATTAGGTCCTCCTGTCCCTCAGAGGGAAGCACAGGAGGGCCCAACAGCCAGCTGAGAACTTCTGCCCACCTCCCCAGGAGCCAAGGAGAGGATACTTGCCCTCCCCTGCCCCCCATTTAGGACCTTTGCCATAGGTTAGACATGCCTCCTTACAGGTGTGGTAGGGGCAGGGCTGTTTGAAGCCATAGTTCCTCCTTAACCCTGTCCTGTGTGGTGTGGGATTTGTAGTAATCACACACTTGCCCATGAAGAAGTGTCTTCCTAACCATTAATTCCTAAGGCATTGAGGTTTATATAGGGGAGAAAATCCACAGAGAATTAAAGCTTGTATTTGTCTATGCCTTCTCCTATTTAACAAGAATCTTTTGTTTCTCATCTGTAATGGGACTTCACCTCTGACCCAGAGCTACTTACTTTTTTAATAGCCTTGTGTGAGAGGCTTTGAGCAAAGTCTGAATCAACTGTTACTTGGTTATCCTTTAGCTTGCCATCTCTGGATGCATTCAAAGAATACAAGGGGAGAAGTTTCTAACAAGAACAGGCCTAGTCTCCCCTAGTGGATTCATTTAGGCATTTCTGTTTTTAATTGGTTTTTCAGTTCTGTTTTTAATTGTGGTTTCAACCAATTTCATGGGTACTGATGTGAAGTTTCAGTAATTGTCGCTCCCAGTGCCTCTTTTAAAGACAGGTGTATTAGTCTAGCCGCTGATTCTAATGAGATGCAATAGATGGTTGATAGCAGTTAAGATACGTTTTTGTTAAGCTAGTTCAGAACGTGTGTGTGTATCATCCTGAGCTGGTGAGCTGTTGTTCTTTAACATATCAGTTTGTTACAACTGCTCTTTTGAACCATTTATGTAGTAGGCTTTCATTAGAGCCTGACTGAATTGTCTTTCTATCAATTGCTATCATGGTCTTAATGTCAAGGCCTTGATCACTATTTTTAAGATTTTCTATTCCAGGCAAAATCTCTAAAAATTATCCCATACATCATTCATTCATTCTCCAAATGGGAGGGCACACAACCATGATTACAGAGTGCACCAAATCAATACATTATCTTAACATTTTAATGGTGTCTCTTTTTAAAACCTTTGAATTGGGTGTTGAAACTTCATCCTTCTAATGTGACCAAATTTTCACTGCTATTCTGTTTCTTTTGTAGCTGTTCAATAACAATTCAATCCACCATTTCGCAAAATATCTAATCAGTGGACCTGGAGTAGATCTGTACCCAGACATTGGGTTGTTCACTATAAAAGATGATGCCTATGGGCACGTATATGTACATCGCAGCATTGACAGAGAGAGAAACTCCTCTTTTTTGGTAAGTATAGTTTCATAGATTTCATAGATTTCATAGACATTAGGGCTGGAAGGGACCTTGGAAGATCATCGAGTCCAGCCCCCTGCCCACAGGCCAGGAAGTCAGCTGGGGTCATAGCATCCCAGCAAGATAAGATAAGCATCCAATTTGCTCTTGAAGGTGTTCAGTGTAGGCGCTTGAACCACCTCCGATGACAGGCTGCTCCAGACCTTGAGGGCTCGGAGGGTAAAGAAATTCTTCCTTAACTCCAGCCTGAAACAGTCTGGTAGTAGTTTATGACCATTCGACCTCATCATCCCTCGTCATACTGGTCGTAACCCTTGATAAACTTATTCTTTCTCAAGCTTCTTTTTTTCCCCTTAAGGAGCCTTTTCCATTTGATACAACTGCCTTTCCAAAAATGTCCCCCAAAGAAAAATTGAAGCAAAGCTAAATGAGGATTACTTGGCTGGATAAACTCTGCCAGGATCAGGGCCATTCAAATACTTTGTTAAAGACCTAGCTCTTATTCTGCCCCCCAGAAGAACACTTTGTGCTATGCATAAGCCTAAAATAGCTAGAGGAATTGCACTACCTTTTATAAATATTTTACTATCATTCGAGATATTAAGGGAAAGATCAATTTGAGGAAGTGTGATTTTAAGAAAATCTCATTTCATCTTGTATGTGATAACTTTTTAGCATTAGCCAGTTTTCAAGGCAATTGCAGAGCTGATTTGTGTATGCAGTCACCACAATATACATACAAATTTGGCAGTTGCACATCCATGTGACTAGAAGCATCAGTTGGCCATGATAGTTCTAACTGAGTTTGTAATTTTACACATATTTAGCGTAAGCCACTTTAATGTGTATAGCTCGACAGATGTTTAAGTCTGCCTAAAGTGCACATTAAGTGCACAAGTGCATATATAAAGCCGGTGCGTGTTTACCTTGACTTGTGGGTGCAGAAAGATTGATTACGCATAGAAATTAGTGTCTGAATAGACATTATTTTCATGAGTTTTGATAGAACAAACACATGGAACCTCTTAATTTTTCTCCTAGTGCTAAATATTTCATGTGAAAGAAATTTCAATAATAATTTCAAGTCTGTATTTGTTTCTACCTTTGAGTTGCTATAATATTTGTATAGCCAATGGTGCCTATCCAGGCCAATGGTGCCCGCATTATTTAAACATCAATCAGTGTCAAAGCTTAGCTTTTTTTTTTTTTTTTTTTTAACTTTTTCCATAGTTACAGTGACTGTACTGTGAACCAGGTCACACTCTGAAGGCAGAGACTTGTTCAAAATATCAAGATAAGTTACAGGCATAGAAGATAAAAAACTGCATTGTAAAACCAAAACTCTGAATACTGTCAGTACTACGGCACTGTTGCTTTGATACTGGAGGCAAGCTTCTGCTGTGGCGTATGTAAAGTGTCCATGATGATTATCAAAGGAGTTGAAGACTTACGATGAGCTTGCGTTAGGGTAGCCAAAAGGTTGCCCTATAAGATCGCGTTCAGATGAGCACGGCCATGCGGTGCCACATTCTGCACGCTCCATTGTTCTCTTCTTTGCAAGGGAGCAGCATGGAGGGGTGCTTTTTGACTCTTGGATATCCAGGGGTCAAAAAAAAAAAACTGGGGAGAAAAAAAAGGTGGAGCGATGCATGAGGTGGCAGTATGCGCTGCCTGAAGGCTTCGCTGCCAGCCAGGCTCCACGTGGCAGGAGCGCTGCAGCTGCAGTTCTGGAAGGCTTGCAGGCCCCCAGGTAAGGCTGCTGGGGCCAGCCCAATGCTGGTCCCAGTCTCTCCTACCCCACCCAAGGTAGTTGGCCATGCGCCAGCGTGCATGTAGCACAGGCATTCCTCGGGGACAACCAGTGATGGTGCAAGGTGCACACCCACTAGTTGTCTCCAGGGAACCAAATGTCCGTGCACATCTGGACACAGCCTAAGAGGAAGCACTTTATTATTGGGCAAACTGAACAAATAGTTTGGATTATGTATCTGCTAGCAGGTATCTTCAGTAGATTTCAGCTGCCTCGTAGCAGTTTCCCTTCTGGATGTTCAGTATTTCACGGTGATTTCTGGACAGAATTCTGCCCTCTGGGTTAACCAGAGTAAATCTTTTTTCTGATGAGATGAACACGTCAGGACAGAAGTTCAAGCTATTTGTTTGAGTCCACGAATGTCTGCAAATGGGAGTTCAAAACTTAATCACTGAAGTGTTCATGGAAAGTAAACCTGCAAGGTCCACAAATTTAGCTACAGCAAATTCAGTGCAGTCATGATTACTGATATTTTCCCACTTTTTATTGCTTGTTCCTTATTCCCATCTCTCTCATTTTAAATATGTATTAAGAGCCAGCATAAGATCTCTTTAAATTGTACTTGTTGTTAAAGTTCTTAAAAGCTCTTTGCTTGCTTTGGGTAGTTATGAACAAAATAGTTGCATGACCAAAACTGAGTCCATACAATTAGAAACTAGGGTTGAAAATCTAGCCCATGAAAGAGCTGTATTCCCTTGTCTGTAGTTTTCCTGAAGTGCCTCAAACACACAGCTGCATTTTTTCCTGCCCTAGCAGGCTTTTACAAAATGTATGAAGCATTCACTTTTTATTTTCAGTTCAAAGGATAACTGAACCATACTTACTTAGCCAAGTGGAGTAACCTTATTATTTGTTGGTGAAGCAAAACAAAGGCATTATCAGGGTATAACTGAAACAGGACACAGCAAAATGTGACCTACTTGCTTCTGAAATTTAACTTGGTATCTGCATTGGTGTCCATTTTAGATACGTTTTGATGTTATAAACAAAAAGACTGGTGAAAAAGTAGACACATCTTTATTCTTCAGAATTAAGATTAAAGACATTAATGATAATGCACCTGAGTTTCCTATGGCAGAATATAACGTTACGATAAAAGAAAATCACAGTGCAGGTAAGTAGATATATAAGGGACATCATTGGCTTATTCCCGGCTATATATTTTAAATTGCTTTTCTTCTCCCTGGATTGTATGCAAACATAGATTGTTTCAGGGACTCAATGAACAACATCCCATTGCTGTTTGAGTCAGAAGTAATATACTGTAATATATATTCCTGGTTAGTCTTGGGGGGGTTGTTTCTGTAAACTGTTGCTCCTAGGTATATTGCTTGCTACTGTAAGTAAAATGACTTCGGTCTCATCCAAAACCTGCCAGGAAGTGCAGGGATATTGTAAATCTCTCCCTCAGTCACCCTTTGTGACTTCAGTATTGTAACATTAACCAAAGAGATAATCAGTCTGAAATTCATGCTTATATGAAAAATGCAAGAAAAGAGGGAATGACGTATTTTTGGTGGAGTTGCCTTTAATCTGAATCTGAATGGTGTTGCCAAGAATGAGTCTGAAAGTAGAATCTCTTTCAAGTTTAGAGGAGCTTTTATAATGAATGCTTCCCTTAAACGTCTTGGTGCAGATGTGCTTTAACCCTAAAGTTTTTGCTTACATTAACTTTAAAAAGAGAACAGCAACACCATGGTGACCAGACAGGGATGGTAGCTCTTCAAAGCTCTTAGGTCTTTTACCTTTCACAAGGTTCAGAAATCAACGGTGGTACAAAAATGGAGAGGTCATAAAGAGAATAAAGAGAGAACCTATGAGATGGGAAGTAGGCAGGGTTGATTCAGCTTGGAAATAGTTGTGGGTCATATGCTCCCCAAGACTATAAGAAAACATGTGCTCTGGCACTGGAAAAACACATATTGACTTTAGTGAGAATAAACAGTCCTCAAGACTATTTATAGTGAGAATAAGACCTCCATAGATGTAATCCATATCCCATTCCTTTTACAGTCCTCAGTACAGAATGATTGTCTTTCAGTCTCCAGGTCTCCACATACGCCCTTTAACCAGCTTTTTACAGATAATGAACAAACAGAAATGTAGAGAGATGTGCTCAGTAGTAGCAGTGATGGGAGCACCCAGTGGTGGGGTTAGTTTCTTTGAGGCTGATGGACAGCATGCCTGGATTAAAAACTGATGAACCATTTGTTTCCAGAAACACTGAAATCCAGTGAATACCTAAGAACTGCCATTTAGTGGATCAGACCATAGGTGCACCCAGTATCCTGTGACAGAGTGGATACCGAAAGGGAGAGTGAACAGGGTATGAGCAGGGTTTTTTTCCACTGTCCCTCTGTTTTACAGCCTCTAGCATATCCTTATTTGGTACAGTATTAGATACAAGCTGGTCTCCCCAGCGAGGTAGTTAAGCATGATTACAGAGGTAATTATCGTGGGGGGGGAGAAGAGGCAGGAGCTGCAGAGGAGGAGGTTCTCTAATGGCAAATATCAGGTCATTTGAAGAGGCATGTTGTGTAGGGATTGAGAGGACGTCTCTGTCAGACAAGCGGATGGTGAGGCATGGAAGTGGTGGAACATGATAAGGGCCATTGTTAGGCCTGAGTAGCCTACATCAGTACTGAGCACTTGTAATAAATGCCTTGATTTTTCATCTTAGATGAGCCAGTACTCCAAATGACAGCCTTTGACAAAGATGAAGAACGCACTGATAACTCTAGAGTGGCCTATTACCTCACGAAGCAAACGCCGCTCTCAGATGAGCCCAGATTTACTATTGATCCTACCAGCGGGCTGATACATATTTCAGGATGCCTAGATTATGCGGTAAGGTACATATTACATTCTTTTATTTATTGTGTGGGTGCTTACTTGCCACAGGCATCTTTAGTCTCTTAAGGAAGTCTGTGGGGCAGTGGGGCTCTCAGAAGTATGATTAGTTGAAAGGATCAGCATTGTAGCAATGATCAGAAAAATGAAGTCATTGTTTCTGAACCTGAACTGTTTTGTTTTTCCAGGCTGCCAGCTCTTTCCAACTCCTGATTGAAGCCAGAGACCATGGAAGCCCACAGATGTCGTCCACAGCTATAGTTAACGTTGTTGTTGAAGATTCAGAAAGCAACTACCTGCCTGTGTTTCTTAAGGAAAAAGTGAGGAGAAAGTAGAGCTACTTTACTGAGCCTCCTGCAAAGGAGCACATTCAATTGTGCAGAGTGTTGAGGGCATGTACTGGTGAAATTAGGAGCTCTTGGCGTCTTATTAAATCAGGCCCAAATGTGTTTGAATGTGGGGTCTGGATTAAACAGCACTGTGTCAGGAAGGGGAAAAAACCTCTTTGAAGGCCAGAACATCAGTGCCTGGGTGTTGTCAGCTGTAAATTTAGTGGCTGCTAGGAACTGAGACTGGCTTCTAAAAGGTTTTGATTAGTGCCATTTCTACATGAAAGTGCTAAAAAGCCTGGGGTAGTTCCTGGGAGAGTAGGACCACTTGGGTGGTTTGGTTTCATAGTCAGGATCAGGGCATTCCTGCCACTTTTCCCTTCTACTCCAGTGTATTGGTTGAATTAGGCTGCTTATTATAACTTTTTGGAGCACAGGCTGAATGTTACTAGAGTTTCACAATGCATCTTAGAGCCTGCGCTCTTAACTGTTTGTTGAATCCTACCTTTGCTGGGCCTCGTGCTGAGAAGCAGAGGAGCTCCAAGAACCAAGGAGAACCAGACCTCTCCTCGGGATGCAGCCTTCCTGACTTCTCAGGGAAACAAAGATTCTCTGTTGGAGAAAGAAGCCCTGGCTTTGACCTGAAGTGAACGTAGTTGTAACCACCCACCTATGTCTTGATCTCTAGGGAGCATGCTATCCTCCATCACAGTCTTTTCTATTTATTTATTAGTGGGACAAGAGCTAACAAATCAGCTTGTGAACAGGCAGAGGAATTGAGGGTTGTAGCCCAGCAAATATTTTCCATCTGTGTAACAACAGGTTAAAACTGGTTTTGTAACTTGCAAGTTCAAGCGCAGAAAGGTGGGAGGCTTCATTGTCAGTGTTGGCAAAAAGGACTGAAACCACAGACTATAAAAAATGTTCCTTCCTGGAAGTATTTGTCACACATTGCACAAGACAAACCTCTGGCTTAAGTTTCAAATCCGAAGAGATATTCAGCTGTGGTCCGAGAGTTCGCTAGAGGTTGGTAGGACAAGGTTATATGCATTTGCCCTAGCAGGTTTAAAGGCAGGGTTTGGTTTTGGGGGGATGAAGTCCACACTAACAGCTATGGCCCTAGTAGCAGTGGTGATTTCTCCAGTCTACCAGTGTTATCCTTTAATTAATGTTTAAAGACTGAGGCCGAGTGGAGGTGGAGGGGTTGGGGTGAGGAGGAAACGAGACTCTCAGGAAGCCTAATGATGGCAGTTATCTTACGTAAGTTAAGACTGAAAAAGATTCTACCACAGTCTCTCTGAGTCCTTTAATGGAAATCTGATTGAACAGAGATCACCTAGCCGTGGGTATTCACAGCACCTCCTTTTTATTGATGAAGAGGGTCTGGTAAAGAATGGGACCGGGAGCTGCTAGAACCACTGCAAATGCCGAAGGCCTCTGTACGAAGCAGATCAGAAGGACCTGGCATTGCAACTGTGATATAGAACCTGGCCTGCCTGGTTAGATGAATGCAGTGCTTCCTGATTAGACAGTGTTGAAACAATCCATTTTTTTCTTTCAGTATGAGCTGCAAATTCCAGAAGGCAAAGAAGAGGCAGGTGTGCTGAGGCTCCAGGTGAAAGATCCAGATTCTCCCAATACACCTGCATGGAGAGCAAAGTACACCATAGTGCAAGGCAATGAAAAGGAAGAGTTCATGATTGAGACTGATCCTGAAACAAATGACGGGATTTTAAGCGTTATTAAGGTAAGAGTATTGACTAAATGTGGGATGCTACAGCAACATCAATAATTTCAGCTGCTGCAATGTGGAAACATCTTCTCTTGTTTACAGAGAGAGAAAAAGAGTCATGATCACTAACGGAAGTTTCTGTTTGGGATTTGCAGCCTTTGGACTATGAAGGTGCCATACAGAGGAGACTTGTCATTTCTGTTGTAAACGAGCAGCCTTTTTTTACATGCAACGCAAGTAAGAAGTGGAGCCATCCTGTCACACCCACCACTGCATCTGTGAGTGTCAACATTGTAGATAGAAATGATGCTCCTCGATTTGACCCTTCCAAACTTATTCTTCAAAAAGACGAAGGTGTGAAGCCTGGGACGAAGCTTGGAAAATACACTGCGGTGGATTCAGATGTGGTGCCAAATAAGATAGAGTGAGTGGAGACACTGCTACATCTTGGCTGGGGAAGGCATTAAGAAGTACAGTGAGCTTTTTCATCATCAGCAAGAAAACCTCCTAGTGCTGCTGTTGTAAGGATGCTGGAGCTTCAGATTAACTGAATGATTTTAGACTTGAGCAAAAAATGATTGGTCGTACTTCAGCAGCTGTAAGTGCAAAGGGCCTGATTTTGTTGTCCTTGCTTGAATAAAGTGGACGCTAAAAATGCTAAGGACATTATTTAGCCCACAGTATGGGCACAGAATTGAGCCCGTAAATAAAATTATGGCACCTTTTGATGACTCTCTTCTGATTCAACTGGTATGGAAGTTAAATTAACTTCTTGCTGTAGCAGTTATCCTTCCAGATGAGGGATGAGGGATAAGCCATATTACTAGCAGGTGGAATACTGCCTATACAGGGTCTTCATAAAGTCCTGGTGCACTTTTAAACTTTACTAACTTAGGTTGCAGGTATGATGGAAACAATCTGTAGATGGCATTTAAAAGCAAATTTATTAGTTTTATGACAACTAGAGTACACAATGCTAGACTTCATAAGTAATAACAAATTTATTCTTAAATAAGATGGAGCTCTGTGCCACTACACTCTGAATGTATGACAGTTCCTAAATGACTTTTTCCCAGAGAAGTGGATAGGCAGAGGTGGACCAATTGCTTGGTCACCTCGTTCACCTGACCTCTTGCTGTTGGACTTCTTTTTATGGGTACATGTTAAAAAGTGTAGTCTACTTGTCAAAACCACGTTATCTGGTGGAACTTAGGGCTAGGATCACCAATGTAATTAATGCAATAACTTAAGAGCAATTGGGAAACATTTTCAAGGAGCTGGAAGATAGTATTGATGGTGGTTTTGTTGAAGTCTAGCATTACGTACTCTAGTTGTCCTCAAACTTTAATACATTTGCTTTTAAATGCCATTGACATTGTTTCTATCATACCTACAACCTAAGTTATTAAAGTTTAAAAGTGCACAAGGACTTTATGAAGACCCTCTATGGAAGCCTTTTCACTGGTAAACCAAAACGTAGTCCCTACTGACTTCTCCATTTTTCACCAAAAATTGGCACTAACAAAAAATTGGGAACCCCACTGTTGCATCATAATGATATTTGAATCCCAAAGTGATTTTAATTATGGGGTTTTGGAACCTCTTTGACTTTCTTAGATACAGACTAGTCCATGACCCAGCCGGGTGGGTGAATGTCGATAAGAACACTGGACTTGTTACTGCTGTAAAAGAGCTTGATCGGGAATCCCCATATGTGAACAACAGTCTGTACTCCATTATTGTTCATGCTGTTGATGATGGTAAGTTCCTGCACAAACCACAGAGAAAAATGCCACCATTCCTGAACAAGGGCTTTAAGTTGTGACCTAAGGGGATGAAAAGTATAAAATAGCTCCTACTATCAGGGTGAAAATGAACAAGGAAAAGCACTCCCTCTACCCCTGCTTCTCCTTTGGGAAGTGGGGATGCTGGAGCCAGGGTAGAGTGAAGAGTGTGTGAGCAGATTGTGGGTTCATTCATTTTTATTGTTCAGAAAGTACATCTGAGATGCCAGATGGGACAGAAATACAAAGTACTGCTCATGGATCTGAAGAATCACAGTGCAGAAAATCCTAATATCTTTACACCTTACTAACTGAATAATAACGCGATCTGGGGAGAGGAACCACACCAGACTCTTGGTTCTTGGCACTCTTTTAGTCACGCTCTTTCTTCCTGACTAGGTATTCCACCTCAAACTGGCACCGGCACCATTCTGCTTTACCTGTCTGATATTAATGATAACAAGCCAAAATTAGTTGCCCCATTCTTGGAAGTTTGTGACCAAGAAGGAAATATAACCCTCGTCATAAAAGCTGAGGATAAGGACTTGGATCCATATTCTGGTCCTTTCATATTTGAGCTGGCAGATAACTCTGAAACTGTTAAGCATAACTGGAAATTAGGAAGGCAGTTCGGTAAGTTTTTTTTTTTCCCAGACATTGTGAAATCCCTGCTTATGTTGTCATCCTCTGTCTCTCAATGGCACAGTCATTTTTAAAGCTTACAGTATGTTATCATGTAATGGGTTAAATTTTACGCTTCGGTATCATTCAAGCTTGTGTTCAAGCTGCTCCAAAAATTCTGATGGGATGGAAAGTTTTCTTTTGAACTTTTCTTCTGATTATCAACACAGTACATTGTGGAAATACATAGCATATATATAGACAGTACATAGAAGCATTAAGTGCTGCTGTTTTTTGGCTGTAGTAGCCAGAGGTTAGCAAACACTAAACACATTTGTCCACATGGTTATCCAGTTTGCACCTGCAGTCTTGGTAGCTATATATCAAATCAACACACACCTGTGCACCTAGCCCAGGGGTGGGCACAGGCAGCCTACAGACTGGAACCAGCCCATGGAGGGGCTTTGTCCAGCCCATGGCCGGTCCTACCTGGCCCAGGTGCCACCTAACCATGGCACATCCTGCTGCCCCCTGGGCACACAGCGAACCTGGGGTGGCTCCATGGCTGGACTGCCTTTCTAGGCAGCCCAGGCAGTGGTGGCTCCTTCCACCTGCTGCTACTGGCTCCAGCCCCACGGTACCTGTGTGCACAGCCCCGACCCTGCGCACCCTGTGCCTGCTCCGGACTCACCTGTCCAGGCTCAGCAGTGGCAGCAGCAGCAGTAGTATTGGGCAGAAACTCTTGGTCAGCACAAGGGAAAAGCTGACCAGCTCGGGGGCGGACATGCGCGGGGGGTTCCCATGTATACCATACCATACCCGCAAACCCACCCCCACAAATCTCACAACTACACGCAATCATACACGCACCAAACATTGCACCCATCCACACCCTCCCTCACCCCCCCCACAAACCTGACATACTTGCACACATCTGGGGGGAGCCCCACTCACTGCTACACACACACACACACCCCCCACCACACGCATGCACCCACACAAACACTCCAGCCACCCTCCTCCTCCCCACACCCACCCACGCATACCCCCCACCTTCTCCAACTCATATCCACTCACACACACCCCATACATCCCCATAAACCTCCCATACCCACACACCCACAGCCACTCACATGTCCCCACACCCCCCACAGGCCCCTTACTCCCCCATCTCTCCACACCTCTGCAATATACTAGAGTAAGACTGCATTTTGAGATATTATTCAATCACTTCTGTATACACAATGCAAACGCACACAAATCAGGACAACAATTTAAAAAAAAAAAAAATTAAAATATGTTATTGAGAATGTTACATTTTTAGCATATATAACTTTTCTGATTCCAAGATGGCAAACCTTCTTCTCAGAAGAAGTACTTCTGGGGGTAAGGGTGGGGGGAGACTTCCAATGGCAAAGGTCAGGGGGCTATGGGGAGGGACTTCCAGCCCCAAGATGGCAATCAGGGGTCAGGAGCTTGTTAAGGGGTGGGGTCACCCTTGCGGCCCTTGACAGCCCACAAAACCTCATTAAGCAGCTCTCCAGCTGAAATAATTGCCCACCCCTGACCTATCCTTGAGCATTCTGCTTTTTGGTCCTACAGATAAGTTTTCCCATTTTGCATATGTAACTTAGAAGGATGCCAAGTGGAAGAAATCCCCATCTGCCTCAGTACTGTGTTTTCAGGCTGTTTGTTGCTTTTAATTGAGAAATTTTTGTGCTTCTTTTTCCAGGTGACTCAGCTGAGCTTTTAATGTTGCGAAGCCTCTCGCCTGGTGATTATTTAGTGCCTCTCAAGATTCTGGACAGACAAGGATTTTCTGAGACAGAGATCCTGAATATAAGACTCTGCCTTTGCCTAGATGGGCAAACGTGTCCAGGGCAGATTGTTGAACCCATGAAAGTGAGGTTTGGAAGTGGCGCCATTGTTGCAGTTTTGGCAACTCTCCTGTTGTTACTATGTAAGTAATTGCCTAGGATTTGCAGACAGTTGCCCATTGCCTGTTGCCCATTTTTCAGAGACTTCAGGGGCTGGTCACGGTCAGAAACGGGGTATTGGACTAGCTGGACTACTGACTCAGTATCTTAGAGTATCAGTGGCAGCTCTGGTGACCTCCTCTCCTATTTTCAGTGGTTACCTGTGTTCTACTTTGGTGTACTTGTGCATCAAGAAGCAAGGAAAGAAAGGTCTACCCACCATTTGTAGAAGGTGTTCAGACTTTGATGAACTACAATGCAGAAGGCGGAAGCTCTTGGTCTCAGGTAAGGTATGCAGTATGCATTTACCAGGTCCAATAGACATCAAATCTGCTAGAGATGTGCAAATTAATTGTATTGCTCCTATTTCCTTTTATTTGCTATTGAGCGGAACACTGTCCCCTTTCTTAGCTGAACATGGTGGAAGAACGATGCATTTTGTGGTGCAGGTTATGGTAGCAGACAGAACGCTTTTCCTACCTTTCCAGTAGATTTCCAGGCATTTCCTGGACATCTTATCTTAATGGTGTGTAGTAAGGCAGGATGGTTAGGTACTGAGTAGAAATCTTAATGGCTTTTATGTTTTTATTTGCAATGTTATACCAGCCTGTTTATTCACTATACTCAGTACATCTGATTAATGTATTTCACTCCTGTGTAGGCTAATCCAGATGCTGTAGATCATGCTATGCAACCCATACTGCATACAGAAATTAGAGGAGGAAAACAAATCGTTCAGGTAATCACTAATTCTTGCAAAGGCAACTGTCTCTTTTTGTACAACTGTAGTTGTGGCTGGCTTGCAGCATGGCGTAGAACACAAGAACTTAATATAATCCAATCTGAAAATAACCATACTGTCACTGTTCAAAAAAGTTTTTCTCAAGCTGACACAGTCTATTGAGGCTGACACAGTCTATTGAATAGTCTTTAAAATAATTTTTTTCCAGATTCTTAACTAAAATTTCTGATAAGATAATTATGAAATTTGAATTTTTCCCATTTTAGGTTGGAAACACAGTGTCATTATCAACCCCCACTACACTGACTCAAAGACATTATGACCTGGGGTCATCTGTAAGTAAATTTTACAAGCTAGTTTAGGGTTCTGAGGAATGTTTCAGGTTGAGCAATTTATTTTGGTGGTGCTGGGTTTTTTTCCTTTAGAATTAACCAATAATCCCTACTTCAGTCGTGCCACCATTTCTCGTTTGTCTAAAAGAATGCCAACAGACTAATGTAAAGTTAGAGAAACACAATTGGGATGGTTTAGTCAGAGATGCTTCTGCCTTGAGCAGAGCATTAGACTAGACCT
This sequence comes from Crocodylus porosus, assembly GCF_001723895.1. Classification (NCBI taxonomy): domain Eukaryota; kingdom Metazoa; phylum Chordata; order Crocodylia; family Crocodylidae; genus Crocodylus; species Crocodylus porosus. The sequence goes on from NW_017728942.1 coordinate 6,228,120, forward strand.
CTTGAGTCCCCTTTTGGCCATCGTTTTCTGTTTCTCAGTTTACACGTAAGTGACAATCACAATTCTCATGTAACTATAATGCCTATAATTGCATTACATTCACTGGTAGGCCCCAAGAACAATCTGAGAGACAGTTAGGAATAATATAAAGCATAATATCATTTTTATTTTGTGTTGAGAGGAACCCCATTCCATCATACTTGCTTAACTTGCTAGTCCTGTAAGTAAGGACAGTTTGCATGGTTGTAGCATGGCGACCTATATTTGGAGTACTTCACTAGAAAGAATACTGTGAATCATTATTAGGAAGCTGGTTGTTGCCATAATCCTAAGGACTAACCAAGGCTGGGGGCTGCATTGTGCTAAGCATAGAAACTTAGAGTAAGGGACAGTCTCTACCTAGAAGAGCTTGCATTTTAAGTAGACAAGAACAGGTCCCCAGGGAAGTGGGTGTAAAGGTACAGTAAGTGCAGATTAGTTTCTTTATGACCTGAGTGACAAATGTAAAGCCTTCCCCGAAGACATTCGCTTTGCTGAGGCTCTGAGGCCATGCCTGTTTTTCAGGGTATCCCTTATTCCAGATCGGATGCCAGTTTTGGGAGGCTCCTCAACAGGATTACAGAGACAGTGGGTGAAATGCTGAATGAGGTAAGGAAAGCTGCTTTGGAAGCCTTCCCTTGACATATGGCTCATGGCTGTTGAGCACAGGAGTCGCCTGGGGAATTCAACAGTTCTGCTGCAGCTCCTCTCGGGAAAATAACACTCTCCAAGAAAATGGTACTGGCATCGAAGGAAAGCCCAGGGAGGAAAGGATGTGCCCTTCCATATCCCACCTCCAAAATAAGAAGTGTAGGCGAAGAGATGAGATATATACACGAAGGTAGAGCAGGCAGGATGTTTTCAGTGACAGTGATGTGAGCCACTTGATGAGAGCAACATAGAGGAGGAGGGAGTGAGAAGAGGTGGCCATCCACCACTGGCTGTGAGCCCCTGCCACAGAGGTCTCATCACAGCACTTCTTGCTGGGTCATGCAGGTTACCTGGCTGCTGGCATATCTAAATGCATACACCTCTTTCTGTATGGGCCAGCTGTGGGTGCCAGGGTGCTGCCTGCTCTAGGACTCGATGATCTCCCGAGGTCCCTTCCAGCCCTAATGTCTATGAAATCTATGAAAGCCAGGCAACCTTGTGCTCCAGTCTGTGCTGGCTCTGACCTTGTATTTTGTATTCAAAGCCTTTTCTTACCACTTCACTGTGCCATTCTGTACAGCTGCTGCATATGCATTGGCATTTATTCTTCCTGGCCAGGTTCATTATCTTTGTGGGGGAAGATCAAATCGACTTTGCAGCTCTTAATTCCAGGGTAGGCTTGGGTGGAACTGATGCTTCTGTCACTGTTTGACGATAAAGCGAATGCTCAGACCACTGAGGAAGAGAGTACCCGTATTTCTGCAGTATCATCTTGGGTATCATCCTTGCTGACATGCTGCTTGTTAAGAATCCCTTTCACTTCCAAAAGGACAGAATAGTTTGGGAAGCCTCTATGGTGGTTTGTTGCCTGAATGTTTTCTTTCTCCTTTGCAGAAGCTCTTTCACATCAGTGACCTGGAGGACAATGTAATCATGTACCAACCTCATGTATATGGTGAAGAGGGAGAGCTAGACAGATATAGTTCCTGCATGTCCATCCCCGTGACTGATGATGAGTTGCCAGTGGATTTCTTGAATACTCTGGGACCCAAGTTTACAGCCCTGGAAGAAATCTGCCAGAAGGGATTTCAATTGTAGCAGTGATGGAGCTGCAGGGCCTATATCAGACTAGCTTGGATCTGAAGAGACTCATGCTGAGCACAAACATCTGCTGAACCTGGCAGGCTCTCTGCTTCAGGGAAAGTCCTGGCACAAAGCTCTGTGCATGGCTGAGCAATATCCCACAAATGCAGCCAGACAGTGGTTTGGGTTTTATTGTTTTGTTTTCATTTTGTTTAAACCTTTGCTGGGTTTGTACCTTGAAGAGCTGACAGGCAGATGGTGGAGACTTCAAAGAGTAGCTTTTCATCTCCCTTCCCTTCTCTGCCAGGTGTGCTGGGTCCTTTGGTACCAGCGGAAGGCTTTTTTAGTTTAACTAGAGTTAATCCAGTTGTTTTAGGTGAAGAGACTGAAGTCCAACGTCTTTGACATCACGTAGCACATCCCTGGCTTCCTTTGGTAACTGATCAAGGACTCAGCACTTTCCGCTGATGTTTTCCAGTGGCTGAGTTTATTTTTGAATCCTCTTAAACTAATCTGACAAAGGCTTTGTATGCATGCAGCTATCTCTAGGCAGACCTGATGACCAACCTCAGCTGCCACCACTGAGCCACAAGCAGCTTCTCACAGTGCTCTTACAGCCACTGTGCCACCAAAGTGCCAAGTACTCCCTGGGAGAGCACCAGGTGCTGAATGGACTGATCTGACAACATGGAGGTGCCTACGTACACCTTCATCTGGGCATCAGCCTTGCTCCAGCTGGCCGAGATGAGGTGACTCCATGCTCATAGTAGATGTGCTGGGGATTTAGGGCAGTCAGCAAGCCCCAAATTGTAGTAAAGGCAAAGTTTGATTTTGGGAGGCAGTGAAGGCTGAGTTCTTGGTCGTGCCCAAGTGCATCCACTGTTCTTTCTGCAGCTGGCTTAACTTCTCCCCCTCATGGTGGTGGCTCACATTTTGTTTGTGTGGGTCAGAGCTCACTTCTGTCTAACTGAATGTGCAAATGTGAGCTTTGGCCTGGCAGTCTGGTCTGTTTGGCTGCAGGGAACGAAAGGACCAGCCACCACTTAGATACTACATAGTGGGAGTCTGCTTTGGTAGAGCAAAGGAAACAGATGGAAGTGCCTATAGGGCTGCATATCAGGGAATGTTAATCATTCTTCAGCGGTTGCTGCAGGGGAGTGCTGAGCACCCTGGTGGGGAGGACACGGGCTTCCTCCTGGCAAAATGAATGTCGTGATCCATGCAGCAGCTGGCACAGGACTGGGGGTGGGGGGAAAGAGGGAAAGCTTCTCTCTTAAAGATTATGGCACAGAACTCGCCTGTCTTATTCCATTCACTAAAAGCTGCACCGTCAGTCTGTAATATACTGGCCAGCCTGCAGGAGACTTTTGCAAGTCCATATTAATGTGCTCTCTTTTTGGGAGGTCACAGAGGTGGCAACAACAGTCAGTGCAGGCAGCAAGATTAACTTTGATTCCAGGGAAGGGATACTCTTGAGTTTTAGGATCGGGAGGCAATGAGCTCTAGTCTGTAGCTGGGGTCTACACACCCTGGGTTTGTGACCCGTGGTTTTGTTAACGATTAATCCTGTTCAGTGTGGCAGTTGTTAAGTGCCAGCCACAAATGGGGCTCCTTTGTGCTAGGCACTGCACAACTCAAGTTGTGTCCCAATGAGCTGCAGTGTGAAAAGGTGAAACAGGTGTGGGGCATGTGAAGGAGCAGAGAGCACAAGCAGAGCAAACACAATGGCAGCAAATGTCACATTGGTTCCAGAATTTTTGGAGAGGATTAGCTGAATGGAAAGGACAGTGATGGGCGAGGGGAACCTGGAAGGCATGGGGTAAGGCAGGGAGAGGAAGTTTTCCAAGCCTGGGGTGGAGCTGAAGTGCAGACATTGTGAGGATGAACAAGGAGAGAGGGTTGAAGCAAAGAGCCAATGGATACAGGTCCTGGCCTCAGCTTCTTTTGCAGCTGCTCCTACCGTCTGAAGTCTCTCACTGCTGTCTGGATTCCTCCCCCAAACCCACAGAGGTGGGGTGAGGTCCAGTTTAATTACTTGTTAATGCAGAACATAGCCCTGTTTTAGGTATAAGGGCAAAGTGCCTCCTAAGGGACTCTATTTGCAGTGTCTTGCTGGGCTAGGGGGCTGTCACTGTCCAAGACAGGTACTTCGCTGCATGTATAAGATGCTTTTTTACTGATTTTTATTAACTGTTATTTAACTGGCATTTCTCTTTTGCTTTGGGGAAATCTGGATTGTGCTTTTTTATATGTTTAAAATAAACAGGTATTTCAGTCTGTGAGTTGCACCTGCCTCAATAGCAGGGCCTTGTCTCTCAAGAGCCCTCTCTGCAATTCTCACCTGCTTGTGCACATCAAGCCCTGGTGTCTCTGTTCACGTTGTCCTATGTCCTTATACTAAATCTTCTTTAGGTAAGACTTGGTCCTGCATACCTGCTGTAGGGCTAAGCTCTCAGCAAAAGGGTCACACTCCAGATTATATTGAACCAATAAGTGATAAACTTCTTGCCTCCATTTGTCAGGGCCTGGCATCTTCCATTTACAAAACTGTTTTTCCAATGCCCATTAGTTGTTTTCAGGAGTTAACATAGCAGGGGGCAGGACGGCTCTCCAGATTACAGACTCCTAGAGCCTCTCTATACCTGCAGGCAGGTAGTGCATTAGATCCCATCGTGTCTTATTGCCAGTGCAGAGGAAGCCTAACCCTGGGCTCCCCCTGCACTGGCAAGAAGCAAGCCCCTGGAATTAAAAGCTGAGGGGCTCTAAGCTACCCAATGCACCCTTCAGGCTGAGAGATGCAGCTGCTGCAGCCTCCCAGCCTTGGGGATGCATACAACCCCTGGGGTTGGGAGATCGTGGCAGCTACGGTTCCAGCTCGGAGAGGCACAGTACAGGAACCCAGTGTCTGCAGCTGCGGGATTATGTGGGGTGCTGCTGGGCCCCAGAGTGGGAGCTGCTGGGGCTGAGCCCCCCAATTGCAGGACTCTCAGCCCTGGCTGGGCATGGTGCGCCCCTGGAGCTGGGAGCGCAGGCAGCTGATAGGGCTCCCAGCCGCAGGGGTGACCCTGCTACATATGCAAATTAAAGCTCTGTACCAACCAGCAAGAAATTTAGCATGCATTTTCGAGGTCTAACTTTTTATAGCTTTTGGAGCTCTTTATGGCTGCTTTGCACATGTCACTGGTCTCAAGGGAAATATGCAATTAACTGGTTAATCGCGTGATACCTGTGATGTGTAGAGGGGGTCAGAGAAACGAACGGCTGAAAGGGCCCTTCAGAGGTCATTTAGTCCAACCCGGTGCCAGAGGTAGGATCATCCCTATGCGGTGAGGTATGGTTTGGCTATCCCAGCATAGTCTTGAGGAGAATGAATTTCTGCCAAACTTGGCATATCACGATGTGAAATGGTTACAGAAACAACAACCGGCTCCCTCACTTCAAGGGTCCTCTGAATATGAAGCCTTAGATTTTTTTTCCCCTTCCCTCTACATTTATATTCTCAGTTTAAGCTTTTCTTATCTAGTCTTAGGGGGCCAAAGATCATGGCTCAATAGGACTACTTTCTGTTTCAAATCTTCAGGCAGAACTAAAAATCCTAGCTTTAAATTGCTGCAGCACGTTAACCCCATAAATCCCAGACCTCTGCACATTCCCTGCCTAGCCATCTGCACCTCTGGAGCAAGAGAAACCATTTGGTGTCCAGAAAACCCACCTGAGAGCGAGAAACTAGAAGTGCTCCATCTCTCTTTTTAAAAAGAAAAAAAGGTTAAGAGGTCATACATGCTTATACAAAGCTCTTTAATCAAAGGCAAAACAAGATCCACTGGCTGGAACTTGAAGTCAGCAAAGTTCAAACTGGAAATAACGTATGGTTTTGAACAGCGAAAGCAATTATCCACCAGGAAGCTCATTGAGGAGCATAGTGAATTCCCTATCACTTGGGGTCTTTTAATTGTGAGTGGACGTCTCTTAGAGATGCTCTCTGGACCAGATGCAGGAATGGGTGGGTGGATTTCTGCGGGCCGGTGTTAGACGGGAGGTCAGCGCAGCTGGTCACTACTGTGCCCTCCGGCTTTGAAATCTATGACTCGGAGAGGCAAGGCACTTCTGCTGTCAGTGCAGTTATTCTTATGCAAAGCTCTTAAAATGACTTGAAAGCCTTGCCATATTACCCTGCCAAGTTATATTAAACCGCTGAAGGTTACGGTGCACTCCCAGTATTGAGCTAGTGTTACACCCTGGTGAAGAAAGCTCTAGTTTGTTCACTGCTGACAATTGGCCGGCAGCCATGGGCAGGGCTGTCCGCTTTCTCCAAACACCTGTACCTCCATGTTTCCTAGTTGTTAAGGGCTGGAAGGGACCTTACAGATCATTGGGTCTAGTCTCCCTGCACTTGGGCAGGAAAGGCTGCTGGGATCAGAAGACCCCAGCAAGATGGGCGTTAAGCTGGTTTTTGAAGATTGCCCATTTGTTCAGCAGACTGATTAGGATGCTCATGGGCTCTTTCAGGCATCCTTGATAAAACTTTTGCTGCTTATGACAAAGAATAGAAAGAATCGAATTTCCACATTAAAAACATGTATTGTGCAACGATATACAGTCGGGTGCAGAGCATGGACCCGTGTGGACACATGCATTTGTGCATGCACAAATACACTTATAACATGACAGCTGAGCTCGGAGAAGAAGGATGACTTCAAGAGGTCTCGTGTTGACATCCGTCCGAGAATGAAGAAGCAGAAGGTTAACTCAAATCCTACTTCTGCTGTACGCTTTCTTTGTGATAAAAAGAAAGTGCTCCATCAGAGGCACGCTGAACGTCCAGTATCTCAGGCGCTGCACTCCCATTTCAAAGTTTACTCAACCAATAAATCATCCCTTGGCTCATACGCCATTAACCAATAATTCAAGGCTGGAAACCTTCAATCAAGTGTGATTAAAGAACTCTGGCTGAATGGCAGGGAGATAAGTTTTTCTAAATGCCAGCAGCAGGATCTGTTTACACAATAAATCATTACTCTGATAAACTGCCCTTAACTAATAATTCCAGATGGGGCACTTTAAATCAAGCCCAGTGACTTGGCAGAACTGCTGCAAACTGTCAATAACCAGGATGACTGTTTTATTACAAACTGTAGCCATACGGGTAGGATTTGAATGAGGCTGTCTTTTTTTTCCTATTTAGAGTACTGCAAATGTACAAGATTAAAAACAATATAGGAAGCCCTTTGTAGGTTCACAATTCACAGGAGCATAGGTGCAGTCGGTGCAGCTTACTGCTATTGTGCCTACACACAGCCCGCAGAACCTCAGCAGCGATCAAACCCCTGATCCTTAACCAAAAGCACAGACCTATATCCCTTGAACTAAAGGAGGACTCCTTTAACTCAGGGAAAGTAAAGGGCTGCATATCCACCGGGAACAGCCATTGCATGCAGTATGTGTCTAGTCTAAAGTAGCAGCTATGGTGCCTTCCATTCAAGGATTTCAAAGCCCTTCATATACACTGTCCTCATTTAGGTTCCCATCACCATGGAGAGGTCTGGAAGTCTAGTTTCCATTCTCTAAAATGGGGACAAAGGCCTAAGTTACCTAGGAAGTCTGCAACAGAGCAGGGAAAGGAGGTGGGCTCTTCGCTTTAACTACATGACCTTCCATTCACCTTTAATACTCGCTAGAGCAGGTGTCTTTTTAATGCTACCGTTTAGGGCCTGACCTTTCATCTATATGAGATAAATACAGGCTCTGCTACTGCAGGCTCCAAGCCCCTCCGTATCTCTAGTGTATTTCTTCTGGCCCCAAACAAATGCTATTATCCCTGTTTTACAGACGAGGAGCTGGTGCATGATGAGATTAAATGAAGTGCTCAAGGCCAAAAGCAAAGGACCGAGCCCCCAAACCTCCAGGGCAGGCTTTCCCTCAAGCCTGTCAGTTGTGCAATTACCTGGGCAAAATACATTCCTAGCCTGCTGTCAAGCATTTGTGATCACAGACTGGGCAATTTCACACCTAAATACGCACTGCCAGTTAATCTGTGCATGCAGCTGTGGTAGCAGCCCATTCAATGCGAGCACAGGATTAGGGGCTTAATTTATTTGAACACCCATCTTAATATTTTTTCCAAGTGCCTATATACCCCTTGCTAGTGATGGGAAAGTTTTCATCTCAAGATCCCAAATTATGCTGCCAACACCTGACTGCGTAACCTCCTCACCGTGCAGGGAGAGGTGGTGAACATGCATCATCCCCAGTGCGGAGGCAGAGTCAAGTGGAACGACTTGTCCAAAATCAGACGGGAAAACAGAACGAAAGAGAGAACCCCCCAGAGCCTGGTCCCCGCTCTAAATCCGAGTCGGCTCGCCTTCCTTTGTCAGTCACTGCGTGGATTTGACTGAGCTGGCATTCGCTCTCAAAAGGGTGTGAAGGAAGCCTAAATTAGCCCATTAATCTCCTACTGGCTTAAAAACTAGAAACATCTGCTCAAGTCATGAGCGACTTTTTTAGCCGAGTTTGGCAGCAGGGGAGCCCAAGCTGATGAGGTCTGTCGTCACCACTAGATTACTACAATCAAAAAGGATTATTTGGAGGCTTTAAAGAGACACAATGATTAATAACCACTGAAAAAGAGGCATAAATCAGGGCATACCTCACCTAAACTGCACATTTGCATCAATCACACTTTTCCAGACATGACTGCAGGAAGCCATTCAATAAATGGTCCTTAATCATGTGAGACTCAGCTAGAATCCGGGGCTAGACACATTTGTGGGTGTCTGGAGGCAACACGTTTTCTTGCATCACATGCCACTGGTACATGCATCCCTACTGGAAAGATGCCTCTTTCGGTCTCTAGGATCCTGTCAGCACCCTGGCTGGCGTCATTCTGCCTCTGATCGGTGATAATGATATAAACCATTAGCGTCCCCAGTTCTGGGTGAATTTTTTTTTTTTTTTAATATCAAACATGAAAAACTACCGAAACTCTCAAGTTCAGACCCCTGCCTCCCCTTGCTTTTAAAACATAGGGCTGCGTTTCGGTAGGCCTTATTCAACTCTTCCTGAAATACTTCAATGTCTCGCCATTCAGATCTACAACATTCGTATTTGTAAATGCTTCAAGACACAATTATTTTTTTTTTGCAAGAACAAGAGTAAACTGGTGGGACTTTTTCTTGAACCTTTTGAATGCATTGCATTTTGAATGTATGTCCTTTTGACCATATTGCACTGATTCATCTTGTATCTCATACCTCTGCCTTTAGCTAGTAGGAGAATTCTGGTTCCATGGGCGTGTTAACCTTGGAAAATGTGCACACATGTGGATGCAGCATTTTCCTGTGCAAGGACCAGCCTGATCTGTTTCAAAATCTGCTTTATGGGGATTATTGCTGCTGGACTAAATTAGCTAGCACTTCTATGGCACTTTTCATGTTCAGAACTTAAAACTAATTTGCACATTATCAAGCATCGGATGAATCAACCTGCCTAAGTGAGTAAAATAGGACCTCAGCCTTCTCGTGTCCCACTCGGGTGTCCCTGGCAAGGAAGATCATTGCAAAACAGTCCCAAGCAGGAAAGTTAGAGTGAGAAACAGCTTCAGAAGGAATTGCTTTGGAGGCAGACCAGATGATGCTAATGAGAGAGTTCATAAGATTAATTGCAAGATGGCTCAATGAGAAAGGGGGCTGAGAACTGCTGTGCATTCAGGCAAAGAATCTGTATGCAAGGAAGTAGAGCAGGGTGATCAAACCAAACCCTTCAACAAGCAGCAATGCCTGGGGGTGAGTTAGAGCCAGTTGTGCTTGTTACCAAACCACAGGAAGGGAGAGGGATATGGGGCCTGATCAAGCCCATAGGACTGGGGCTAAGGGATCACAGCACTGATTGTCCAGCAAATGCAGAGACAGGGTGACTGCATGGGGCCACAGGGTTGCTGAAGCCATGCTTTAAACTAAGTGATTTCATGGCTCACGATTTGTAAATGCTAGTGATGGACTAGGGTATTTCAATTACCTGTGCACAGCGAGGGGTCTGATCAAGATGCCTGTGAAGCCCCATTACTGCTGGTCCCTGCTGTGCTCCAGTCTGTGGGAGTCCCAGCAGCACAAACATTTATCTCTGCACAATCTTCATCTGTGTCTTTGTTTTGTCTCATTTATAAAATCTTACTGAAGAGTAAAAGGACAGGCAATCAGGCAGGGGGAAATTAAGTGTCTTAGGACCACACTCTTCCCTTTGTGCTTTAAAACAGCCAGTAGAGAGCAGGCCAAAGTCATTCATCAGACTCTTCCACACCTTCATTCAAAACCCAGGAGTGTCAGACTGCATCAGCATCCTGGGCTCTAGCTCTTACTGGAACATATTTTAAAGCTAGAGAGATCTAGGGTAAAAATTACAGATGTACGTAAGGAACTTATGAGCCTAAGTCCCACTTCTTAAAACGACAAAGACTGTTAGATCTTAAGTCTTACAAACGTTCATAGGAGTTAGGCTCCTGTGCATTTTAAAAGTGCATTTTAAAAATCTTTTTAGAACTAAAAGCCTTGGGAACTAGAGAATTATCTGCTCAAGGAGAGCTTCTGTTCTGTTCACTGTCATTTATTCAACTTATGAGCTATTTATACATTTCATTCCCAACACCTTGTGTAGAATTTCCTTGGAGGACGACCTCAGCCTCTCATGGGTTGATGACCTCTCTCAGCTGTGTCCTTTCAAGCTTAAGCACACACAACTTGAAGCATGCAAGCATGCCTTCAATGGAAGTAAATGAGTGATCTACCTGAAGTCAATGTGACTACTCATGTATTTTCGGTTAAACAAACTCATGGCTTAATAGCCTGAAGCCCTAGAAGAGTCCATAGGAATGAGGTCCTCCTGCCTGAAGCTTGTCTTCTACCTGCCTGTCATGGCTATGGCAAAGACAGAGGATCTTCCAGTGGATTCAAGCTGCCATCACAAGAGGAGGAATTTTAACGAGATCTTTATACACCAATCTGGGGTCATTGTCTTCCCTCTGAAGAAGCCATTTGTCCTGATTAAGGCATTACTACAAGTCATTCAAAGGGCAAAAGGATGACAGGAGGTTTTTAAAGAAAAGGGTGAACCAGGTGCTGGATAGGCTATAATTAGTTCCCTCCATTAACATCTTAACTGTTGTCATATTTCATTGTCCTAATAATTAAACACTTAATAACAGTGTTGGATTAGCATTAAAAAAACTCCCAAAAAACTTCGACCAAGCTGTGGATGTCTCAAGGTTTTCCGATAGCAAGCAGTGAGCAGACTTGGCAGGGACTGTGCTAGTGGCAAAGTTTCACAACTCAGTGCAAAAGCCATTTAGCACCTTTAAAGAAACTGGAAATGGGCTTTTTCCTTTTTATTCATTTTTTCCATGTGTGCTGGTGCTGAAAATTGAGAATAATGAGAGAGTTATTAAAAATGTGGCTTCAGCTTAGCCTGTAATTGCATTCTGATTGCAGAACTGGCAAAAAGGGGGGTGGGAGAGGAGTGGGGGGGGAATGGAGGGTGGAACATCACTTCCCCCTGTATGCTCTGTCTGACTCCTATGGTTCCCACCTGTTAGTTTTGTTATGTGTTTGAGATGTAATTGGCTTAGGGCAGAAGCCGGAAATTTCCAGCTGATGATGTACAAGCTGAGCATCTCCATTCAGTCCCCAGCATCTACCTTCCAAATCGGCTTTGGATGCTTGTCCCCTGATTGGCCTTCCTGGTACTAAGGTTACAACCGGTACTATAGTGACAACACATATGCCTGGGACCTCAGTGCACAGATAATGCACACATGAACTGCAAATGAGCTGCCTGGGTAGATGTTTCATCCTACCCTGTGTTAATTTGTGGGAGCACCATGCTCCCACAAAAAGGGCAGGGAAGAAGCAGCCAAGAGATTGTGGCACTGGCTCTGGGCAAGTGAGATGGGATGCAGCAGATGGCCTGTGCAAAACCTTTAGAGTGAAGTTACACATTATACATAGACCATACTAAGCACACTTCAAATATGAGCATCTGTAAGTTATAGTTCATTAACTCATGCTAAGTGCCCACCACTTTAGGCAAGGGCTAACTCTGGGGTATGCTACCTAGCTCACATTGGGGTAAATTTACCCAGCTCCAGGGAAATCAAAAGAGCAATTTCCAGTTCTCCAACATCTTTCCCACCACCATCTTGCCCAGAGCAGGGATAGAGCCCAGTTGTCCTGGCTCCTCAGCACATCCCTGCTCACCAAGCAGCGGTAAGAACTCTTAACACGTGACTGCTCCCAGCACGTTCTAACTTGAACACTGCTTGACATTTCACAGATTTAGTACGGTCTAAGTGCAGCGTGACTGTACCCTCACTCTTCTACGCTCACCTGACTCCAGAGGCCTGGCATGATGACCTTGATCTGATCCATAGCAATTCAGAGGGAATTTCCTACTACTAGCGCTTGATTATGTCAGGTCTAATTATCTTAACCTGCCTTAACAGCAATCAGCCTGCATGTGTGCTACTGAGATGCTGGTAGACAAGGTCCTTTGGGTAAATCTGATATCTTTTATTAGACCAACTCAAACAGTTGGAAAAATTCTTCTTTGCAAGCTTTTGGGTACAATTACCCTTCATCAGGCAGAGGAGTGTCTGCGGATGGTCTGTGCTCTTTCTGGATGGAGTAGTAAAGCAGCCAGAGGCCAGTACATATGCAAGAAACTGCAGCCTCTGGCTGCTTTACTGTTCCATCCAGGAAGAGCACAGACCGTCTGCAGATGCTTCCTCTGCCTGACGAAGGGTATTTGTACCCAAAAGCTTGCAAAGAAGCATTTTTCCAACTATTTGAGTTGGTCTGATAAAAGATACCAGATTTACCGAAAGAACCATGTTGGCTTATGTCCTTAGACCAACACAGCTACAACCTACAGCACTGAGATGCTGAGCAATTCTCAAGAAATAGAAGGCACTTGGCAGACATACCCTGAAGATACTTTTTGCCCATCTTGTGCTGGATTGTTGCTTGACTTGTTGGCACCCCCAGCTGGATTCTGTTTGCCTTTCTTGCCCTGAGAAGCAATAGTTCAATCCCAGGTTCACAAAACTCCTTTTACTCCATGGATGCCTTTCTCTGTTTGATACACTTTTTGAGCATCCCCTTGCCCTGCCAGCAGTGCAGCTACTTGCTTGCAGCATACAATGCCCTGATATGCAAGTATATAAAACAAGAAGTTCTAAGAAATGAAGGAAGCAATGTCTCCAGCAGCACAGGACTTCTCAGTCCTGCGGCAAACCTAAAATTTCCCACAGCACATTCAAGATGACTCTATTCTTCACCACCTTCATCACCAGAGCAGCTGAACCCAACTAACATCTATCACACATGGTTCGTTCCCTCTCTCAGCTTCTCCCTGGTTGAGCACCCAGTGATTTGGAAAACATCTGGGGTTGGACCAAAGGGATGTTCGGTGACAAAATGTGCTGTAAATATTATGAAACTGGCATCTTTTCTCAATGCTCAGCTGTGCAGAATATATCGAAATAGCTGGAATCACTCACTCTTAGCCATTTTTTGTAGAACATTGATTATTCATAAATGCTGAATAGGATAGCATTATTAACATTTCACTACTATTTTCCTTTGTTCTACATTCTAGAAAATAAGGAAAGAAACTACTTTAGGGATTGAATTAGAAAAAATTTTCAAGGCACAGATTGTTTCTGATGGAGGAAGCAATTCAGAAACTATCCAGAAGATGGTGGAAGTAAGCCAGGTATGGAGTCTACAGGAGCAAGCCGAGAAAGTGAAGGAAGAACAATCACAACTGTTGAGTTTCACAAGGAACCGCTCTACAAGCAATGTATTTAGGGGTTAGAAGGTAGTCTGGGGTGTGTGGCTTTTTCTTGGGCACAGTCTGTCTGCTCATCTGCATCAAGGGAGGAAAAGCCGGATTAATGACTTTATTAGTGCGCAGAACCAAGAAGACAGGCAAGAAGACCATCACGTTTTTATCTTTACCAGCTATTTGTGCTATGTGCTTGTCTTTGACTTCATACATTTCCCAAAGATCTTTCTAGTTGTCTGCATATTTCTGGGCAGCGGAAGTTAGATTGACATACACAAAGTGTGTTTCTCTTTTCCTCTTAGCTTAGTGTTGCTCAAATTGGGGTACTGCAGAGGACTTCTGGAGGATACAGGAAGGAAAAAAGGTAAGGGAAGATGTAAATAGAGGAAAAGTAAGAAAGAAAAAGTGAAGAAAGGCTCCAGTCTCTCTCTGGTTGCAGGAGGGGTTGCAGAGGAGATGCTGTGACATGAAGTGTTACGTTTTTGCTATTCATAGCAGGGAATCACAGAACAAGCCAATATACTTAAAAGGGGGTACACAGCCTAAAGGAGTCTGAGACGTACCGCTGCTCCACTGACTTGGTTCCCTTCTATTTGCTATTTTTTTAAGGCGTGACTTCTCAAAGAGCTCCCCAAAAGTGCAGTGCTTCTGAGAGAACCCATTTACACAAGCAAGTTACCACGTGTAAGCCAGTGTGCAAATGTTCACATGTAAACTGCTGTACATGCCAACACGCTTCTCTCATTCTAGGTGCTTTACAAATACCTTCAAGAAGAGAGGTGATGTTCAGCACCATGCAGGTCACTAGGTCACCAGGCAATGCTGGTCCAGAGTTTGTCGAGTAGAGGGCACTTTTCCCTTCATTTTGGACATTTAAATCAGTAGCCAATGGCATTAAGTAGACACCGGATTGTGTAACGCTGAAGCTCAGCAGAACGCAAACATGCTCTGAATCAGCTTGGACTTGCCAAGGCAGACTCTGCTGCTTGCATGCGCTTGGGCTACCACACAGGAGTGAACAAATGGGGAAATGCAATTACACAAAGAGTCCCACTGGGACCTGGGTTCAAATCCTCATTAGGTTGCAAGTGAAAATGAGCGTGGTGGTCTTTATCCTCACCTCTGTTTTTCCATTAGCTTGCAATTTGCCACAGTTCGCCACAATTGGCAGCCTCTGCTTACGAAAAGCTAAGAGCTGGATTAGCAGGTTTGCTGCAGGTCAGGATTGAAATGCGAGGGCTGAGCTGCGCAGGGAGGTTTGCACATGGCTGGCTAGGCATCTCGCACATTTCTAAGCAATGAATCCCTTCCAAGGAGACGAGAAAGGAAACGAGGCTGGGGACTGGAAAGGATAAAGATGCTAAATTGTAGGAAAGGGAAAGGCATTAACCATTTGATTCACTCCATTTGAATTAAATATGGAGGGTGGGAGAGGGTCCTACACTCTGCTCCACAGCTGGGAAAAGCTGTGGAGAGGCAAGGAGGATTCAAGAGGCCAGGCCAGGGGGTCCATCTTTGCTTCAGAGGACAGAAACTGTCTCATGCACAGGGGCCGGCTGGGGAACCAAAGGGCCCAAGGATCCTTTGGAGTGGGGAGGATACAGCCATGAGCTGCTTTGCAGGTGGCTCATGGGGTTGAGGGGGGCCTGATTCTGGTACACGCAGACCTTCCCCCTGCCGGGGTAGTTTACTGCACCGCTGCGTTCACCCAGTGTATGAGGGAACCCAGACTCCACAGAACTGCGTCCACTTGCACTTTAGCCTGCCATGCAATTCCAGCATTGGGATACTGACTGCAAGCCAAATGGGAGAGGTTTGCAAGTATATTGATGCAACATTTTACCATTACCCATCCCTTGGTATCCAAAAGCCTCTTTGGGAGGGAAGTAGTAGCATCCCCATTTCACAGGCAGAGAACCAAGGTACAGAGGAGCAACCAGCCTTGCCCATGTCTCAGCACAGCCTCTTGGAGAACGCATTTCTGCCGAACCTGGCACATGACTGTGTGACATGGTTATAGAAACAACCACTAGTTCCTTCACTTCAAGGGTCCTATGACACAGGGAGACGGAAACCAAGGTTCCCATGTCCTAGAATAGTTCTTTAGTCCCCAGAACATCCTTCCTAACAATACCTGAAAGTCCATTAATTGTAAGCTTGGCCTGTCAGCTCTTTGGGGCTGGGATCATTTCCTCTGCTTGGCATTTGCTCAGCCCCTAGCACAAAGGCTCCTAGTTGCTACTGCTATACAAATGACAAATTAGGCACTTCCTTGCCATTCGTGCCTTTGAAAACCTGCCTGGTGTGTTTTGCAGGCTTGATGTGAAAGCATATTTTGTCCTCCTATTTGCCTCCTGTCTTGAACAGTCTCTCAATTCCCTGTGATAGGAATCTCAGAGCAAAATAAGAAAAATGTTTTCTGCTTCTGTATATTTGGTTCGAGAGACTCATGCCATGGCCAGGGCTATTATAACAACACACCAACTCTATCCACTTCAGCCTGTCATCTGGCCAAGAATGCCGGTTAGATTAATACACGCACCATCAGTCTA
This sequence comes from Crocodylus porosus, assembly GCF_001723895.1. Classification (NCBI taxonomy): domain Eukaryota; kingdom Metazoa; phylum Chordata; order Crocodylia; family Crocodylidae; genus Crocodylus; species Crocodylus porosus. The sequence goes on from NW_017728942.1 coordinate 6,244,277, forward strand.
TTTAATTGAATCACATTTAGAAGAGACCCGGAAAAGAATGAAAGGTGATTGTGGATGTTGTATCAACAAATGTTCCAAAGAACACATTACACATTTTTACACAACAAAGCAGCAGCGAGCGCATTATAAGGCACCAACACTCACACTTGTATCTAGGAAAGAGCTAACAAAGAAATGGCTTTTAGTATAGAATCCAGAGTGTATTCAGGCTCCTGAAAAGCTGCTGACACAGGCGGTAGCTGATGGAAAACCAGCAGAACCTGTCATCTCCATGTTATATTATTGACAATATAAAGGGTATTTTCATTTAGAAATTCGTTTTAAAGTGGTAGCGATGAGCGAGTCCCTGTTTTTGAAATCTATTTGTGCTTGAGAGAATTTCCCATTCGAGGGCCAGATTCTGCCTTCCTCTTTTCTAGAATTAATCAGGACTGACTCCATGAGAACCAGTGGAGTCAGGTGGTGTAAACGGGGGCAGGGGAATCGTATCAATACCATTTTCTTGGTCAAAACATCCCTGACGGCGTGAATATGCCAGTGCACTTATTGTTGCCAGCATTATAGAGACGGAGCCCAGTTGCCTCCTTGAAGGCAGGATACTTGGGGAGGAGTACCTTTAGAGGGAGACAAGCATACTGAGTTGGGGGGAAGGAGGGGCAGTTCAGCGAGCTTTACAAATGATGGCACAAGCTGAAGGAAGCGCAGCTCTTACAAGCTGGGCAGAACAAAGCAGCCTCCCTTGGCAATTTCTTATGTGCCTGGCCCTGGCAATCTCACTACAAAAATAGATCACATCGAGTTGGTGTTATCGACGAGGAGAAAGATCAGGAATCCTGGAGTAACACATGCAGGAACAGCCTGCAATCAAATTCACAAAGGGCTAAATTATGCCTGTTCGATCTACCACTTCCCTGGGGAAAGTGCCTTGCTTCAGAAGCCAAGACACATTGAGTGTGGACACACAGTGTTTGCTCTGCTCCAGGTTGCACAGCTTACAGCAGCGTTAGTCGCTCCTCTCCAGTGTAGTTACTCCTCCGTAAGTGAGAAATAACTACACCCTGGTATAAATCACACTCGTGTGCCTGCTCCTGTCAGTCATTTCATTCTGAGGTTGCCCTTGCCCTAGGCAAACCATCTACCCCGACCACTTCGAATAGGTCTATTCTATCCACAGCAGCACATAGCTCATGCAGAAACAATAAGCCCTATGGATATGCCTTGGAAATGGGGCAGCAAGGATGGGAGGCACTTGAAGTGGTCTATCTTGAGCATACTGGAAGAAACCTGACTTATTATGGACACTGGTGTTGGGGATCCAGTCTCTGCGAAGAAGAAAGTTTCCTGGGGAAGCACACAAAACCCCTGAATTCCCCCATTGCCTGAGGGTGGGGAGGGGAGAAACACCATACTTCCCTCTCGCCTTTGCTCTGCCCCGACCCCTCTTCCAGCCCTGTCCATCCTTTTGGGAGTAACCGCACCTTTGCATGGGCTGCACAGAAGGGGAGAGCTTCCCCTTCTCCCTGCCCTGGTCTGTCCCTGAATGCCCACTGAAGTGCTGAACTAACTAGCTCTAGGAAATCAAGGAGAATGATCTCATTTCACCCCTCTGCAGTTCTTATACACATCAGCTGCCTCCAAAGCAGGACAGCCGAGGATCACACCCATGTAACAACTGCAGCAACCCACTCACAGTGCAAGATCGCACTGCCCATTAGGGCTTGGTGAAGCTTCGGGTGGTGATTCGATTCGGAGGAGATTCGGCCCGATTTGGTGGCCAAATCTCTGAATCCAAATCAAATTGGGGGACCAATGAAAAAGTCTGAATCAATTCAAAGCTCTCCGAATCTTTTCCAAAGATTCGGAGAGCTTTGATGATTTGGGCAGTCCCCGGTGGCTGCAGCAGGGAGCTGCAGCCAACCTCAAACTGGTAAGTACCAGGGTGGAGGAGAGGGGGCTGGGGGTGGGGACACCTGCCAGCCCTCATCCTCTCCCTGCTCCCCCAGTGCCTCTGGCCCTTACCCAACCCTCCCCCCACCACGGCTGCCCCTGCCTGTCCCAACTCCCGGTGCTTTAAAGAAAAGCCCCCACTCACCAGATGCTGCCGAGCCAGGGGGGGCAATCCCTGTTGTTCCCCACTGCCCCATGCTGTATGGGGTGCTCTTCCATGAGCCCCCAACCCCCCTCACTCTCCCAGGCCCCCCATGGCTGTCCCACCTGCCCCAGCTACAGCCTTTTAAGAAAAAAAAAATGGAGAAAAGCCCTGGGACCCACCACTCCTGCAGCAGCCTCGGGGCTTTGGGGCACTTGTGCAGAGTCCCCCACGTGGCATGGGGCAGTGGAGGGCAGAGGGGATTGCCCGCCAGAGTCCTGGCCTGGGTGATTTGGAGATTCAGAGATGCAGCAGCAGATGGATCTCCCAATCAGATTCAGCCGAACTGATTCGGGACGGGGATTCGAATCACCAGGTAGAATCACAGTTCCCCGAATTGGCCAAATCCAAATCAGAAGTGAATACTAGCCACTTTGCACAGGCCTACTGCTCATCCAACATACAGAACAGGGTTTAAAGGCCTTGCTGAATCACCAGCAAATATGAAGGGCTTAATTCTGGTTGTTCTCACTCAAGCCTCATGTGACCCCTTGGTAAAGTACTCTCACATGAGAGGATTAGGCAGAATTAGTCCTGTACCATGAAAAGGGTGCTGTTCTGCAACAAGAGGCCTGGATGCATTTCCCTTCTCTCTTCTCCATGTGATCTTATGCATGTCTCTTAGGGGCATGCATATTAGAAAAGTTTACAGGTGCCTAATTCCCACCCAAATTAAAGGGTGGTAAGCATCTAAATGCCTTTAACAACGTCCAACCCTTAGCCAGCCTGTGCCTCCACTTCCCCTCTGTATAATGGGGAGAAGAGCTTTTTTCCGCTGTACAGGCGTGTTATAAAGGTAACTACATTAGACAACTCTTGTACCAGAGCAGAATCCACACAAGTACGTGAGAGAGAAATGGAAGATATCCCTGCACTGATGCCACATTGATGCGCTGAATAAATATTGTCGTTAGGTGTTTTGCAGTATTCAGGTTTATGATCCAAATGAAAATGAAGTGCAGAAGATATTTTTAATGTGCTGAATAAATATTCATCAAGATATGTGAGGTTTTTTTTTCAAAACTAAACACCCAGAATGTTATAGATACTCTGCCCTTTCATGCAAGAAAGCTAGTTGCTCGGGGAGAGAAGAGGAGGACTGCCAATCTTCTACAAAGCAATAGGGAATTTTGCAAGAAGGAAATTACCAGGACCAAATCCAGCTTGATTTACTTATGTGATTAACTGCATTGACTAAAGGATAATAAAAGTGCTCAGCAACTCTGAAAAATAAATGTCCTGAGTTTAGATACTGAAGTGGTTACCTATAAACATCCAAGTTGGAAAAGTCACTTGCCCTATGCCATACAGAGCACGTCTATGAATGCAGTTAATGTGCTTGAATAAACTCTGACACCATTTGCAATGGAGTTTATTGCTCCTGGGTGCATCATGTACACATGTGCCCAGGGCCACAGCACATTGAGCCAGGGTAGCACAGTCCCAGCTGGCAGGAGGCACAGGGGGTCAGCCTGCCAGCCTGGGGCTGCTCCAACCTGGCTCAAAGTGTTGTGGAGGGGCTGGCTGGGGTAGGAAGGTGCTGCAGTGCAGGGCTAGCTGGCAGGTAGCACCTTCATGCCCCAGCCATCCCTGGTCACTGTCTACACATGCGGTGCGGTGGAGTAAATAACCCTGCTGTAGGATAGTACTTGTATTGGGCAGTACGAACCTATGGCAGAGTTAATTAGTTTACTCCAACGTAATAGCTCCACATGTGTAGACAGTGATGCTTTACTGCAGAACTAATTAGGCAACTCCACAGTAAACATCTCATGTAGATGCCCCCACCGTGAAAGAGTGGCAGAAATAGAAGCAAAAAATTTGATGTCCTGACTTAAAAATCTCACAGCTTTCCTGTCAAACTGCACTATACCTCATGGCAAGATTAACATCTGCTGTCTGCTGCTAACACAGCAATTATTTCCAGGAGCAAAGAACCCAGAATTTCATACAAATGCCTAAATCCTGCCTTAACATTCACTAATGCCAAGTTTTAAAAGAAGTCTTCAAATACTCAATACTCATTGATTATCTGGGGGTTAGGCACAAAAATCATAACCATGGTGTCAGGCAGATGGCATTACTCAGGACTAAATCTATCACTTCCAAAGCTCATGCCTCCTCCATTTACAACGGGTATCGTAAACGTGAGAATATTGTTGGGTATTTGTCTCATGAACAAAATGCAGATCACCTTCCATGTATTTTCTGGGTTCCTGATCTCTTAGCTGAACGCAGGAGGAAAGAAAGTCAGATTATATCCATGGTAATAGGTGAGAATGTAGATTCATTGCAGTTGGAATGAAACAGAGTTGTGGAAAGAAGAAACACAAAGGACTAAGGAGAGACACAATAGACTGGCTGGTTACTCGACATCTGAATTATAGCAATTACCCACCTACTCCTTTATCATTTTACAGCTCAATCCTGCTCACCTTAGGCAGGCAAAATGCCAAACTGAAGTCAATGGGAGTGTCACCTGAACGATGAAAAAAAGGTTTAAACCCTTCATGCACCACAAGCTCACGTGTCTTAACAAGAAGGCCAAAGCAGGGCACAAACTGCATTGATTTGCTGGAACTGCCAGTGTGGCCTGCAGGAGGAGAGGTGCAGATGGAGGACAGGAGCTGTGCACCAGAGCACATGAGGAATGTGCACCTGATGTTCAGGAGTGGTAGTCATGGATCATTCTGCTCAGTACTGTACAACCATAAAACAAGATGATCCCATCCTCAGAGCTCACAATTGAGTATTAAGACAAGAGACAACACATACATACAGACAGATGTGGAAGTACAAGAAACAATGAAATACTATTAGTCATTGTGATAGTCTCAGCACATCCACAGCCCAACTCCTGTTGAGTTTTCTGTAGGCATTATCATGGCAAAGGAGAGTTTTAAGGAGGGATTTAAAGGAGGACGATCAGATAGCTTTGTGGATGAGCTCTTCTCACGGGTGGAAGAGAGCAGAGGTTGGCGAGATTGACATCTTTATCAGTGAAACAAAGGGCTGTGAGGAGGCAATGGAGAGCAGCCAAGAAATCATGGATGTTGACAGATCAGAAGTCATGGAATGGTGAACGACCGGATAGGAAGGCAGGGTCTGATGCTGAAGGAGACTGGAGAGGTGATGGTTAAGGAGAAAAGAGAAATCAGAGAGAAAGCCACATGTGATGAAGGCCAACTACAGTGAGTAGAAGAGTTGAAACAGTGCTGCAGACTGCATGAAGACGTGTTGGGAGAGGAAATGTCTAGCCACGGGGTTGGATGGGTCACCAACAGGGAAGCTGGTATCATCAAGGAGGACTGGGGGAGGTAGTGAGGAAAGGATGAGAGAGTCAGGAGTCAAAATCAGAAAGGAAAGCTGGTGGCAAAGAGCTGGTGGAGGGGGGCAACATGGAGGTGGATGGTTGAGGACAGACCTCTACTCTGGAAATCATCTGAAAAGGCTACATATGTAGGGAAGGAGTAGGAGCACAGTGGGGTAAATGGAGTCGTGGGGGAACTAGAAATACATCTTTGATTCTGGACTGCACACCTATGTCAGCAGCAATGAACATTTTTCTTAAGAAACACTAGTTATATTGGGCTACACCCAGTGGTCTTACTCAATGCTTAACTCACACATAACTCCCCCAGATTTCAGTGCAAGATTGACCTGAGCAAACACCAAATGGGTGCATCAACACAAGATGCTGACTACACAGTAGCCTAATACTACTATGCAGTAGCATCACATGGCAAAAACCGCGATGCGATGCCACTGTGCAGTAGTATTAAGCTAGTCTGCAGTAGTGTCACAAAAAAGGTGTTCACTGGCCGCTATTGCACAGTAACTCAGGTTATTGTGCATTTATTTAGTACTTCTTTATGCAAGTATTAAATAAATGCACAGTAACCACTGCTGCAGTAGCATCTCATACAGACGTGGCCAGCTACAGAATTTAGCCTGCTGTTAACTTGGTTCTGCTCTGCAAATTTCTCTATGTAGAAAAATGATATACTAAAAAGCATGTGTAATGGCAATCTCCCTTTTCAATGCAAACCAAAGGCCGTTCCAGCTCTATTATAGCCAATGCCAAAGTTTCCACTGACTATCATGGCCCCAAACCAAGTAAATAGGATGGGATGTATGAATGGGATGTTCAGGTATCTCCTCTTCTGTGGACACTGTGGTGCCTGCTCTGTTAAGGGCAGTGAAAGTTGTCAGTACGGATCAAGAGGGAATAACTCAACAGGGACAGTGTGATAAACCCCAGAACTCTGCTCCCAGGTAGGACTTTCCTTTCTATCTCACGTTCAGCACACTGGCTCACATTGAAGAAGTGGGTAATTTTCAGCACCATGTATTAGGCAATAAGCACATCGTTCCTTTACTATTAATAGGCATCGCACAACTAATACGCTACTGAAAATTTACTTCGAGGGTCTGATTTCAATTTGTCAGGTAGACTCAGGCAAAGCCAGCAGCGACAGTCCTTGCTTCATCCATGACCACTTATGGCTCACCTCCAGAGCCTACGCTATTGTATATATTCTTTCATTATGTGCCTTAAAAAATGAAAAATAGGGCAGAAAATTGCAAGGTGAATGAGCTAATACATATCCCATTATAACATTCAACTGCTATACAACTGAATGTCTCCTATTTAATTATGAGGCAGCAGAGTCAGTACAGTGTAGTGATATTAATCATTGCGGTGCTGAGATTTTGTTACCAGGGTGGTTTTTTTTAAAGGGAAATTCTTCCTATATGTAAATTAACTTTGTCTCACAGTGATTTCTTCACCACACCCCAATTCAAATACTTATAAAATATTTACAGGCATAATGTCAAAGGAGTAGTCTGGGTGGCAAGAGCTCACAGACATCACTACATTCTCCCATAACAACCCACGGCCATTTTTATTTTGGCCATATTATAAAGTCATTAGATTCCCCTCCTTCCCCTTTACACATTTGCAAGTGTATTTTAGTGTTCATGGAAGTTGCCCTAGTGGCAGCCCTGAAGTTTGAAGTGCTTTATTCACAGACCAGGTGCAGCAAGAATAATAGAAAAATAGGCTTTTATACCAGGCTCTTGACATCTCTGGAATTAGGGAGCAAAAGTGAGCCCCTTCTTCCCACTTCTCTGGGTCCTGTAACAAGCACAACTTGGCTGCATTGAGAAACCTGATCCAGTCACTGCTCAAATGTGTCGACATGGTAGAATATATTCTTGCAATGTCAATGGAGAATATCCCAAAGTCAGCTGGGCCTTTATGGGCACCTTGGGCCCAACATCCATATATGCCTGTTTTTTTTGCCAAGTCATGTGACAGGAAGAAATATGTACTGGAGGAACTAGAAAAGGTCCATTTGACTCTATCTTAGGGGACACAGGAGGAGTAGGAACAGTAGCATAATTAGTAGGGCAAGCAAGCAGAGCACCAGCCCCAGGCACCGATTAGACTATGAAGGAGTGCCAGATACCCGCCCAGGGAGCCTTTGCCATGGCAAGGACAGTCCTGTGCCCAACAGTGTATCTGGGGTGGGCACAGCAAATTCCCAGGCACTTCCTGCTCTGAGCCTGTCCATAGACTGATTAAAGAAGCCTGGAAAGGGCTGTCCCCAGAAAACTAGGGAAGGCCTCCAGCAAAGGCCTGAGAAAGGTCCACACTGGATTGGGAAACTACCTAGGACCTGGAAGAATTACTTTTTGGTCATAGAAAAACTTCTCCGAAGAGTGTTTTCAGCTTTCCTGGATCCTGTGAAAATTACACTGAAGAATCTGGGTAGCACTTGCCTCTAGATTTCAGCGCTTACCTTTAGCCCACAGATGGGCCATTGCACTACAAACTAAGCAGAGCAAGTTGTCTGAAAATGAACAAGTGACACAAACTGAGTAAAAAGAAATGACAGATGCAGTGTAATTAGGAGCATATTTATTCTTAATACTCACGGAAGGGATTCCATAAATCACGGTAGCTTCTAAGTTAAAGCCTAGTGAAGAGATACAAATATTGGGAGGAAAAAAACCTCCCCAGCCTGGATTAGAAAATGCGAACAGAGCATGACAACTACATTTTTTTGAGTAGATAATTCTTCAGAGGGCAAACAAGCAAAAGCTCTCTAGCTGAAACATGCACAGCAATTGTGAACTTCTCTCACTAAGAATAAAATCTTCCTGATAACACAAAATGTAAGGAGGGGAGGAGAGCTCAAAGACCCCGCCATTGCCTATTGGGGTCTGGTGAAGAAATCACTTGGAGACAAAGGTAATGTCTCATGCCTCTCTGAACTAGAAGGTGCCACCCTGTTGTGTGCACCCTTCTGCTCCGTACACAACTGCCTTACTGGGACTAATTTCTAACTAAATAGGAAGTTATAGATCAGGTTAGTTTTATACTTGCATGACTTTCCCCCCAAGCTCTTGACATGTTCTCCAAATATTTTCAGCAACGCCTAGATTTATATTAACACGACTGTCTAAGGGAGAACAGCTACCTATGTATACAATACCATATTTCCTATTGGGCTACCTCCCTGCACCTGCCACAGAATTTGCCCTTTCAAGTGTCAACTGTATAGCAAAAATCACCGGATAGGCCTTTTCCTCTTTCAAAGTCTCTTATCTAAATGTGGCTAGCCTGTGCTTCCAGCTCTGAAGGAACCACTGTCAAGAAAGTAGGACTAGAATTCACGAAAGGGCCTAAGAGATTTAGGTGCCTTAATCCTATTGAACTCCACTGGCAGCTGGGTGCTAACTCCCTTCAGTTTCTCTTGAAAATCCTAGCATTAAATGACAAATCTAACTCACTAACAGTAAAGTCTATTGGACTGTAAAACAGCCTCCCAAAAGTATGGATCCATCCTAAATCCTTATGCTCACAAGTTATTGAGCTATACACTAAATAAAGCCAGTCCTTTCGTGTTAACTCCCTGCTTGCCAATGCCTCTTACCCCGAGCTGCTTTTCCTTCTTAGCTCCACTTTTCTGGTTTCTAGTGGACTGAATAAATTCCCTTTGAGGCAAACGGTGATCCATGCCATGACCCCAGTGGGCACTGGTTCAGACCTCAAGTGAAGGAACCTCTACCCAAGTGGCTGACTCCACAAGGAAACTGTCCAAGGTTTTCTTAGCAACAGTTCTTAAAATCCTGATCATCTGGGCTAGAGAAAAGCTTGGCTGGACTCTTCCTTTCTTGAGCCTGTTCTGATTTTAACCAAACTCCAGTACTTCTACCTTTTGATGAGGTTTCCTATAATTTCTCTCTCCAGGAGTGCTGTGTCTATCTCCTTTTGTCAGAGAGCAAAATGACCCGCGATGCAAAAAAGTGCCGGTCCACTCATTTCAGTGCAACTGCCCGAGGAACTGTTTTCAAGGAAGTCTCTCAGTAGCATTGCTTGGGCAGACAGTGTTGTTGCTGAGGATACAGGAAGATAGCCCTGCCTGGGCATGATACAGAATCCTAAATGCAGCATTTCGTGAGACCAGCTTCACTACATGGTGTTAAATCTTTTAGAGGTTTTTCTCTTGTATTTTCCATCAGTTGCTTAATGGGTTTGTACCCTTCCATAGCTCATCTCTGCTCAAAACAATTCTTGGATCTGCCACAGGTCAGAGTTTGGTGGGGGCCTCTAACTTCTCTGTTGCCTGTTTTGGTGCATTTGGGGTTGTTACCAGAGCCATATAGTCAAGTCTGCCTTCTGCACACCTTACTTTCCCCACAACTTGTATCCGCTTTGTTTCTCATCTTATTCAGGGCTGGGCTGCACTGCACTGAATTGAACTGTATCATCTGCTCCAAATGGAAACCCAGAGAGCATCTGGGACACAGCCCCTTGGCTCCCCAAAGTCCTTAGGCTGCCCTTGCATGCAGAGGGACTGGGAGGGATCATTACTCTGTTTCCCCTGCGTGGGTGTGTAATGGCTAGTTCATTTAGATCTCAGTCTTTTTCTCAACAGTGAATTGCTAGGACCATGGCAATTTACATGCCAGAGGCAAACATTAAGACTTTAGCTCTCCATTCTGTATTACTGCAAGGTGTCCTCCACGTTCCCCTGGTGTTGAAAGAATAAGACTAAAACACCTTTCCAGTTCAGAGGTAGTGAGTGTACAGTAGGTGGCACTCATTCTCTTGAGGATATAGGAAATGTTACTGACTTTTTAATTAGAAAAAGAAGGCAGCCCATCTTATCACTTGCAAAATTAACAGCTCAGAATAGGTAAATCACTAACTGTGGATCAATTTAATTAGTGTCCTGTCAATGTGTGCACTCACCCCTTTTGATCTATATCCATATGCATATATCTGAAGTAGCTCTCTTCCTATGGTTTACAAACTGGGGATTAGGGAGAGAGGACTCAAGGTTGATGTTCTGATTGTACCGAGAGTCAGTACAACTGTACGGATCCCAGCCCATCACTCAAATGTTGAACTTATTAAATGATTGAGCTGTGTCTCTGCTCAAACCTTAGCAGTGTTTGAGTAAACATAGGTGTGAATCCTCCTGATCAGAGATACCTGCAATAATGTTACACAGCACTGGAATATAAAATAAGAGATGCCCTTTGCTCAAGACACTGTGGTCATCATTTAGTCATCTGCACTTAACAACACACTATTTCTTGCTAACTTATGTAACCAACAATTTGGGGCTGCTGCACTACCCTTGTCTGAGATGCTAAAGCCATTCCCAAGTCTAAATCAAACTGAGTGGCCTGGCCTCTAAATGTCTTTATTTGGTAATTTGCAGAATTGTAAGGCAAGGGCACCACCTCAGGAACAAATTTCAGTCATTTGTACTTAGCATGATCTTAAAAGATCTTAATGGAAAGACTAATTGATATTTTACTTGACAAGTTAAGTACACACATTTCCATATTCCTGGGGTCAAGTGTGTGGGCAGAATGCTTTTGTTACAAGGCTGTGATAGATATTGGCTTTATAAATGTTGACTACAGGAGTGGCGCTTAAGGAAAATGTGGTACAGCCATTCAGGAGGTAGTGTCTCTGACCAGATGAAGGTAAAAATCACAGGAGTAGGCCCATTAAACAGCAACGTGAATGAAAGTAATAAGAGGTTTTCCCCTACAATGACTCGACACAAAGTGTGGGATTTTCAAAAGCTCTCTGTTGCCCCGGTGCTCTGCTCACTGAAGTCAGTGGGAACTGAGTTCTACAAGCGCTAAACGCCTTTGAAAATCCTACTTGCAGGGGTTGGAGATGACTGCGTGAGTGCCGCGCCTGCTAAGAGTCGATAAGCAAAAACACGGAGAAGGAAGCATGGGCTCTTTGAATCGGCCCACTTTTTGGCCCATTTGCTGGTGACGGGAGTGTTTTCCAGGCACTGTAGCTCCTAATAAGCACGCTGCAAGGTCACGAAAGATTACTTATGTCACAGAAGTTATATCCCCTTCCATGTTAACGCATCATAAACCATTGATAAGCAAAGACACAGGCAGTGGTGCGTACCAATCACCCCACGCAAACCTGTTAGGTCACTTGCTCGGCCAAGGGGTACCTGCCCTGCATGGAAGGCACAGAGGTGGCAGGGCATGGTCTGACCTTCCATCTCCTTTATGCTGCTCAGGACCTCTACGGGGTCCTTTCTCTCCAGAGGCATTTTTTCCTGAATATTTAAGGTATTTGAAGCACTGCCCCCCCAATCATCTCAATAGCTCTATATGGTGAGATGTGCACCAATGGGATACTGAGCGGGACGGAGGGTAGGGAGATGAAACCAGGCTGTCATGCCACAAGCAGCTTTCCTAGAAGGATTTTGGGAGCAATTGATTGCACAGGAAAAAAACAGTTGCATAATGAGGTGGGGAAAGAAATCTCTCCAGAGAATACTCAGGTTCTGCTCTTTTAGACGAATCTGATTATAGTGCCTGATATTATTGATGTTGGCAACCACTGTAAAATGAATTTGGGGAGATTAAGCGCAGAGGGGTATTGCCTGTAATTTTTAATAATTCTCTTCTCTTTCCTTCTGGAAAAAAGGAACATGATTGTTGTGGATGTATTAATGGAATCTGCCTGTCAAAATAATGAAATTGAGAAAGCTTTTACCAGGTACGTACAGCACAGAAACGTTAGCATTATATACATCCCTTGTGCCCAATGTGCTTTATCACAGCAATAAGAGCAGCAACATCAGTTGGAATAAAGTATATAATGAGGCTTACAAACCAGCCATGTGCACTGACGATGTTATAATACTGACCAAGCCAGTGAACCTCCTCCCTTTCCACCCAAAGAAATCAGAATCTTCCCAGAGGCCTTCCAGACTGTTACTACCAAATTTTAAACCTTTAATGCAAATGTTGCCCTTAGAAGAAACAGTTTACACAGGGGTCAACACTTACTAACAATCTAATCCAGAACACATTCTGGATTACACTTGAAGTATTCATTTGGGGTGAAAGCTGACATTTCCTCCTACTGGATCCTAATTTGCGCATGCCAACAATATTTTGCAGTCAGGTATGCAGCTGGCCACATATGCCTACAAACACTCAGCATGGACTAGAAACCGTGGCTGAAGGTTTGTTTGAAGCTTGCGGCAGCCACGCTTAACAACACTATCTCTTTGTCTTCCAAGCTGAGATGATCTAGTCCACTGAGTCCTCTAAATGGCCTATTTGAGAATAATACCACTGTTCACACCCACACTTTCCAGACAGGATCAACATTTGGCAAGTCTTTCTTCAGATGAGCTCTTAAGGCTGAAGTTTGTCTCTGCTGGACTAAGCAGAGACATAGTGCATGCTTCTAATAATGCTTCACACTGATTTGCAGTCTTATACATTTATAAGTGATTACTTTGCAGATCCTGTATGTGCTTGGGGTGGCTTTAACACTTTAACCTGGGGTTAGTGTGGTAACAGGAAGCATGGGCAACATGAGGCCAGCCTTAGCTAGCATACCGCAGTCTGTTTTGGGCACTCAAAATTAGGACAGAGGTGGACAAATTAGAGGTCCAAAGGAGAGAAAAAACATGGGAAGAGGTTTAGGGAACATAGCCTGTGGGGAAAGGCTAAAAGAGCTGGATTTGCTTAGGTTTACAGAAAGCTGGGTGGGCATCTGATAACAGTCTTCAAATATATAAAACATGGTTATTAGGGCTGTGCAAAGCTTTGGGTGGTGATTCAATTTGGAGGAGATTCGGCCCAATTCAGTGGCTGAACCTTCAAATCTGAATCAAATCAGGGAACCAGTTAAAAGGTTCAAATTGATTCAAAGCTCTCCAAATAGATTCAGAAAAAAATTGGAGAGCTTCAGTAATTTGGGCAGTCCCCGTCCGCTGCAGCAGGGAGCTGGACCCAGACTCAGAGCTGGTAAGTAGAGGCTGGGGGAGAGGGGCTGGAGGAGTGGGGAGTAGACCATGGGGGGACCCCTGCCAGGCCCCATCCCCTGGGGGCTTGTGCAGAACCCCCCATGCAGCACAGAGCAGAGCAGTGGGAGGCAGTGGGTATTGCCCTCCCCACTGGGCAGGAACTGGTGAGTCATAGCTTTTTTTTTTTTTTAAAGGGCCGGAGCTGGGGAGGGTGGGGTAGCCCTGGGGGAAGTGGGGACTGGGACAGTGGGGGGCGGGGTGGAGCGGGGAGCTCATAGCAGAACTCCCCCCATGTTGATATGGGGCAGCAGGGAGCAGTGGGGATCACCACCCCTGCCTGGCAGCACGCGGTGAGTTGGGGCGGGCAGGGCAGGCATTGAGAGTGGGTGGGGGATGGGGCCTGCATGATTTGGAGATTCAGCAGCAGCCAAATTTCCAAATCAGATTCGGCTGAATCGATTAGGGACAGCGATTTGAATCACTGTCCCCCAAATCAGCTGAATCCAAAGTGAACACTAGCCGCTTCGCACAGGACTAATGATTATGGAGATATTAGAGAAAAATTGTTTTTCATGTTCACTAAAGGTAGAACACATCCTGAAGAGCTTCACTTTCAGCAAAGGAGATATAGGGTACATATCAGGAAAAAAACTTCCTAACAGGAAGGGTAGTAAAGCACTGGGACAGACTATCTGCAGAGGCTGTAGAGCCATAGCCATAAAAGATCAGACAAGCAGGATGTATTGTGGTGTACTACATGTAGCTGTTTCACCAAGTCCCTTTCAGGCTCTACATTTCTCTGACTCTGTGAGAGTGCAGGGTACTGGACCGAGAGCCAGGAACTGGCACCAGGGGATTTATTCTTAGCTCTTCTAATGCTCCTCATCCAAACAAAATGCAACTTTAATTAACAATTCCATGCCTCAGCTTCCCCATCTGTAAAATACATATCCCGCCTCTCTGTAAGGCACTTGAAGGTCCTTAGATGAAGGACATTGTGTAATGGTTAAACAGCATTAATATTATCACGATGCTACCTTGTAATTTAACATAGTTGGAGTGCGGATCCTACAAGGATGCAATTAGAAAAGTCTAAACAATGAGGGAGGGAGCAGCTTTGCTCCTAAACAGCAGTTTAGTGAGGCAGAAAGTGTGCAGCCTTGACAGGGCAGGAGGTGCTCCACCGTCGGTAGACTGTGTGTCCTTGCAAGGCAATGAAATTGGAAGTTTATGCTGGGGCTGTAAATACACCAGTTAAACAGCACTGTAAAAATGCAGAAATGTAATTGCAAAGAATGGCTAAGAACAAGGGAGCGGTGCAGACTCTCTCTTTCAGGCTGCATGTGCTCAGGCCAGGGCTTGTTTGGACCCAGGGCTGGGGTGAGATGCTCCGGGAGGGCTGGAAGGTGCACATATGTGGGGGGCTCGTTTGTTTTTTTCTGCTACTCAAAATGATCCATTTCTGTCTCCCTCAATGTAAAGCAGCTGTGGCTCATCCTCATTAATCATGGAGGCAGAGATTGGGGCTGCTATCCTCTGTGGGCAAGCCTGTGAGCGTGGAGTCCTCCGTTTGACTCCGGCTAACTGCTCAGCCTTGTGGGAGCACCTGCAACAGGAGCTGCCCCTGCGCCCGCCTGTCGAGGCTGCGACTGCCTCTGACCTCCAGCAATGAGACAGGGAGCAGGCAAATCCTAACGCTTTCCATTCAATTAGCGAACACCCCTGCTGCTGGCGATGCAGCCAGCCACATCTGGTCCTCAAGCTCTAAGCTCAGATGTTGCTGCGCCATTTACATCAATCCAAGCCGTTTGCTTTTGTAGGCGTATGAAACAACGAACATATTTGAAAGGGCTATTCTCTCTCAGCCTTACTTCAGCTGCTGGCAGCCATTAGTCTGTTTGTCTCCTCTTTGTTGAACTGGCATTGCTGGGAGCAACACCACTGGCACGATGATGATTGACGGGAGATGCAGCTTTGAAAGGCGTTAATTGGTGACACAGGAGCGGCAGACCGCAGCTTGCTGAGCAGTCTTTAGCAACGGCGGGGGGGGGGAGGCTTTCTGAGTAAACCAAACTCTAGAAGAGGAGGAAGGGGCCATGTTTGAGGCAGGAACACAAGAGAAAGGAAAGACCTAAATGAGTGGGAGAAACTCGTGTCATGCAGTCAGTCCCTGCCCTGCAATGAACTGACGTGCCTGACTACTATTCTGCTTGGGGTAAAAAAAAGACACAAAGAAACACAACTAGAATTACTGGGAAGTGCGAGAGCTGTCTTGCCAAGCCCTGCCGCTGGGAACATCCTGCCTCTCACTCCGTGCTAGGGGCTGTCACATTTCACATGGGAGGGGGACAAAAGAAGGGAGAAGCAGGCCTCATATCTTTATAGAGTTCATTTAGTAACTCACACTGATTTCCCACTCCCCGCTTTCCATTCATCGCTGCCTCCTCACCCCCCAAGTTCCTGTTCACATTCCTCTGGCCACTACAGCCGCTGCTGATGAGCATTTAGGAGCTCCTCTTTATTTTCAGCCTCTGCACTGAAGAGTCTGACTATCTAGAAACAAGGAAGAGAGACCACTGTTGTGCGTCCTGCATGCCCTTGAGTTTGGGAACCTCTTCTCCACCTTATTTTAACCACAAACTTAAAAGTATATGGCTTTTAATCTGGAGTGGTTATATGCAGCTCCTTATTTCTCTCTCTCTTTCCTATTCTCGAAGGAGCAACTGGGTTGGGATCGTCTGCTTCTAACAGTCTCACCTCCCATTGAGGACACACTCCTCCTCTGCCCTATCACAGCACCTGTCATGCTGTATCTTGCTTTACACTTCAAATGTCATCTTAATATTTGCTAATCAAACCTTATGACATTTACAGCTCTATATAAATATTCAACTAGCTATTCTGCTGGTACCAATCCATGGTGCTCCTTGAAATCCATGCATCTGCCCCAATTTACACCAGCAGTGGATGGGTGACAGCACCTATAACAATTCACTGGGCAATTTAAAGGTTGGCCAGTCCCCACGGATCAGGCAGCCCTATAAGGCTTGCTACAAAATCAGCTATCAGCTACATCAAGTGTGTTAGAGGTCCCAGTATTATATTTTGGGTTATGGAGTATCTTCTGAATGGCCTGAGAACTTGCAGTTTTCTTTAATAAGTGGCATTTGGACAATGAAAGAAGGCATTCGGCCCTGCTATTCTAATTTCAAATGCCTCGCCACGGCTAACAAAGACGAAGGAGAGAGATTCTGTAAAATGCATTGTGGTTGAGGATAAGAGAGTAAGAAAGGGAACGGAACAAAACAAAAAACACAACATGCTTTTGGTGAGGGAAAAGATCAAAGGTAAAGGCAGCGCTATTGCCTTTCGAAATCTCTTCAGGAGGGCGTTTCATGTGAACACCTGCTGTCATGCCGTCTGCTGCTCTCTGTGTTTGTACAGTCTATGCCAAGGAGACTTTGGGGGAAAGTTTATTGGAAATGTGTGAATTGCTGATATAACTGGCAACTAAGTGAAAAAGTTGACTTGATTTTTTTATTTACGCCATGTTTTTCCTTCCTGGGATCAGATCTTTCTACGTGTTCACGTAGCACCTGCAATAATGGAGCCCGAACACTGCTTGTGTTCTCGAGAGCTGCTGCAGTACAAGCGAGTACTAATTGCTAACAGTACAATAAGTGCTAGTCCTAATCAGGGCCGGATTAACGCATAGGCAAACGGGGCACATGCCCAGGGCCCTAAGTGAAGAAGGGGCCAAGTTGTACTTATTTTACATATTATAATTATTGAATGAAAAAAAAACCAGGGGCCCACAAATTTGTTTGTCTATGGCCCACTAAAGGGTTAATCTGACCCTGGTCCTCATGATTTTTAAAGCGAGTCTTAAACCTGAAGCAGCTTTAAAAATAGCTTCAAACATGTTCTTAAGGTTACTGATAGCTTATAGGTGGGACACATTACAAGCTGGGTTCACTGGCATTTTATGGGGTGTGAGCGGACACTGATGCTAAGTATCTGCTTTCCAAACAGGAGACAGATGCATGGGATTTCCACAACTGAATAACTTCAAACATCAGATCTGAACCATTCAGTCTGAATGACCTGAAAGCCAAGTGGCAAAACCCTTTGGATAATATTCCCATTATGAACTGCCCTACTAAAAAAACTAGTTTAATACTACAAAATGTCTCATAAGAAGTAGTTTCTTAATTGTTATTTTTATTGATACCTTTTTTCCTGAGTATTAAACAGCACTGAAAAAATATGTGAGATTTGGGAGCTATGAATTACTTTTAACTCCTGGGTAAAGTTTCCTTTTTGACATAAAGATTCAATGCATGAATACAAAGGCTTTTTTTAAATTATAAAACAAAAGCTGGCCAAGCAACTAAGTCTCCTGTTCATCTTCTTGACAGTCCAGCTCAAGACATAAATACCTCGAGTGAGTAATACATTCTCAGTGTGACAGCACTGTGCCATCACTCACTTATGAAAACCACACAGGCTGCTGTCCCGGCTAGCTAAAAAAAGAGACTTGGGCATGGCAGGTCTGCTGAATATCTTGCAAACCTATCCTGGCAGCACAATATTATTTAAAAGAAAGGAGAGCGGGTTCATAAAACTATATTAAGAGAAGTTTGAAGTGTTCTTGCTAATGCTTAGGGACATGTTAGTAGCAGTAGAAGCATGTGTGTATGTATGTGTGTGTGTGGGGGGTGTTTAAAAGGACAAATGTTCTTCTTGCGAATGGTAGCCTTTTTTTCTGACCACGGATGAAGATGAAGTCGATGTGGATATAATCTGATGTATGAAACTTAATTAAATATAACCTGTCAGGTGTGCAATGCATTCAGGTCCACCTGAAGACTTCAATTAGCATTTTGGTTATAAAACATGCTGGAAACCCCAAAGAACCTGTCTCCGAGAAGCTGCTGTTAAGGAGCTATTTCATCATAGTTTGAAATATTGCTTGTATTCCCCCCTCAATATTCACAAAACTTCCCTTAGCAGTGGCAGAAGTTTCCCTGAGCAGATCTCTTATAAGAAGAATAAACCTCTTTAAGGGCTGCAGAGTTGATCTATCACTGAATGAAGAGATGGAGTGACAGCCGCTTGGGGCAGAAGTCTGGTTTTGCCTTGGTTTAGAGGAGTTCCTGCACTTCCTTTCTCATTGGTAAAGCAACGATCCCATTGCAGATCTACAGCAAGGAGCAAAAATCAAGGGCTTCATTCTGGTAACCTTCCAAGGTCCCAAGGCAGACGGTTATCCATCCAGAGACAGGTTTCAAATGGGCTTAATTTCAATTCTTTGCCCTCCTTTCTTTGGCTTTGCTTCCTTTCTCCTTCCTGTATAGCTCTCTCCCACTCATGCCTGTAGAATTATGTGCACAAACCAGCTATCTGCAAAAGAGCAACTCTCTAATGAGCATTCTGGCTGTGTCCAGATGAGCCTGGGTGTGCAGTATGTAGCGCTGCAGGCCCGTCTATGGTGCCACACTGCACACGCAGGCATTCCTTGTGCTGCGACCCTGGCATCCCAGGGTCAAAAAACCCCCATGCCTTAAAAAGTGGGGCAGTGCACATGGTGGCAGCATGCGCTGCCCAAAACCAAAGCCTCACCCGCCATGTTCCCAGCTGCAGAAGCACTGAGGCTGCAGCTCCCCAAGGCCCCCAGGACCCCGGTAAAATTGCTGGCCCCAGCCTCCCCTACCTCACCCAGGGTAACCTGGCGTGTGCCAGAGCATGAGTGGCATAAGCGTTCCCTGGGGACAAGTAGCAGTAGCACAAGGTGTGCCTCTGCTACTAGTCCCTGAGAAAAGAAAAGTCCACGCTCATCTGGACGTGGCCTCTTTGTCCTGTTTGCACAGCCCAACTTGTGGCCATACCAACTCATGACCTATTGTGCTACACACTTTCAACAAGCAATAACACCTGCAACCTGGCTTCAGTGCTTGCTGTCATTATGTTCCTTTGGCAACTCTGTGTTCTCATAGATCTTGCACATTTTGGACTTCTTATCAAAGGAGAAGAGGAAGAGCTACCTCTGTAGAAATCAGATTGATGCACATGATTACATGGACTGTTAACTTTGGTTTAAAAAAAATTATTTACCTGCCAACACTCGCAGACACCTTCACAAAACACTTGCTGATGACTCTTCTGTTCACCTTGGAAAGGACAAGAAATGAAGAGCACAGTGTGACATTCTTAATAGATTGCCTAGAATTTACTGTTGAGCTTGTATTATATGACTCAAGTCATGTCCAGTAGATACAGCTTTCCTAAGAGACTAGAATGATTTACTTAGAAAACAAAGCTTATATGGGTATACCATCACAGCACTTACACTGACTTAATGTTGCAGTGCTTTTATGCATCCTGTTTACAAAATATGAAACAGTAATTTTAAGGCCGAAGCAAAATAGTCACATGGCAATGCAGAAGTACTGCAAGTCAAGGTTTTTTCATATTGAAAACTTTTGAAACTTAAAAAGCAACAATTTCAGCAAATAATTTTGCTAGAAACTGTATTTCTGTGTGAGTAAGGCTGTCTAGTGCACTCTTGAGATAAAAATGCATAACTCCATCCAATCTCTGCATTTAATGAAAATTCAGCACTGACAAGGGTCTTGCTTAGGACAGAAATGATCCGGCTTTACTGGAGAAAGCATCCAAAAGGTTGCCGCTCTACAGAATTGTGCTTAACCTAGAGAACAGGTAGTGGTAATTGGGTCTCACTTTGGTAGAGAGTGCTAGGCCAAACCAGCAATATCCAGGCCCATTGCCTAGACAAGGCCTGCTTCCCTACACATGCTAACCAAAGCTTAATCCTCCTTCTTAATCTTAGGGGGCTCCTGTGGACCTAATCAGGGCTGCCAACTCCAAACATTCAAAAAGCATGGGCCAGACACCAAAAAAATCAGGAGGCTTTCAAAATGGACGCATATTAGGTTCTGACTTTTACGTTTTGTGGTTCATATTTTCAAGGTTTCCTTGAAACTACAAGAAAATTTTTCTCTTAAATGAAAACTGAGATTCCCTTCACGTTCACCTGAGGCCAGAGTTCTAATAAAAACCACAAAATAATCATGTGTTTCATGTGTAGGCTCCTCTGTAGCAGTATAGTCTGATTTTTCAAGGGTGCTGAACTGAGTGCTTGCTACTTCTATTGATTTCAGATTTGTGGTTGCTCTGCACAGGGCTCATGTTAAGTGCTTGGATATGAAAAATTTGATCAGTGACTTTTAACATCATTAACCTCTTACTTCCTATTGCCACGGAAGACAGTAGTCTCATCATTAGCTGCTATACTTCAGTCACATGTACAAATCAGCTGTGACTTCAGCTCAGTGGCTGTATCAAGATTAAATACCAGATTACATGTCAGAGGTGTCATATCTTTGAGACAGAACAGGTCCTGGCATTTATGCGTGCTATCCCCCTGGATGTCACTAACAGAGCATGTGAAACATCTAGGCCTATTGCTGGTATCTTGGCCTAGTTCTATTTCTGAAATGTGCTAGCTGAACCTTCTCCCAGATCCAAACAAAATGCGGTTGGTAATGCCATATGATCGCCATGTGGGCATTAGGGAATCACACTGTTCAAAACCATGAACAGAAACTGAGGGCATACTCTTGGGGCTCATCTACACGCCACAATTTTTGTCCTTTTATGCGCTGCAGTGGTGTGTCTGTTTGCATGAGTGGGATTTCCCAATATTTTAAAAGTCTTTCTTGTGCATTAAATTAAAACTTGGACATAGTTTACTTTGCTTTGCTGGGAATTAAAGCGTCCAGTCCATGGATTCATTGTGGCGCTGCAACTTTTTTGTAGTTCACCCCTTTGACTAGCTTTCACTTGCGAATTGCTTCCACTTTTTTTTTCTTGTGTGGTTTGCCTGCTCCCTGCTTCCATAGCTGTGTGGCAGGGCATGGGCATGGGATGGGTGGGGGGCTCCGGGTTTGGGTGGCAGTGCTGGACTATCTTGCTGTCCTGTAGCCCCAGCCAGGGACCTGGCTTAATCTGTTTGAAAACCTAGTACATCTAAACACAGATGCAATGCTCCAAGGCTTAATTTGTTTGAAAACCTAATGCATGTAAAAACAGATGCAACATTCCAAAATAAACACGTTTAAATTTTATAAACCTATTTAATTTAATAAGGAATAAAACCTGTGGTGTGTACAGGCACCCTTGAGCCCTAAGGCAAAATGAAAACCCCCAGAGCTGAAAATGGGGCCAATGAAACCTTTTATGTTTCAGGTATTCCCTATTATGGCTGCTGTAGACATGTCTGAAGAACAAGGATCTATACTGGTACCTGCGTTCCAGTATGTTTTTCTATGACTCCTAAAAGGAGTACATGCAAGACGCTTCATGTCTGGACACAGTGAGGACTATATTAGTGTCCATGTTTCTTTAGATTAGGTTTCCCTTTTGTGTCAATATTTTCACTTTGTGCTGTTAAAAATAAGGGAGTGGACACTCAGAGAGCTTGAAATTCAGGACATAGTTCACCATTGCCCCACTGCTGCACATAAAGGCTATTAAGTGCTACTAAATCTGAGCAGTGTTTCCACTTACTTGGCATAAATAAATATAGGAAATGGAGGCCAACAAGAAGAGCCCTTAGTGAAGAAGACTACAGCTATTTCTATTATCTTCCTCCCCTGGAGAGCTTTATTTATGCTTCAGATTAGAGGTGCACCTTGTAGACTAACTATCCTGCCTTCTCCCTGACTTCATACTAACACAACTAGCTATTTCTCTGGTCATTTTTACTCCAGTTCAACAGGGTTGCACTTGAGACTGTGCACCCTACATTGTTCCTTTTCAAACATATACTTTGTCAGTAGTTATTACATGATCAACAATACAAGGAACAGTCTTATTTATTGAAGTGTAGCAATTCTCTAAAAACAAAGACTATTAATTCTCTATCTCAGATAAATGTGCCATGTTGGAAGATAAAGGCTTGGGATCTCTCCAAGAGGAGGGGGGAGAAAAGAAAACCAAGGTTTGTTAAGACAGTGCTTCTTTGTCACCAAGAGACGACGCGGTTTGGGTCTCCCCCCCCCACCTTGAAGAAATTTGCAAACATTTTGCAAGATGTCAAAAATAATTAGACACAAACAGTTTCACAAACCCCAGGATAAACAGTACATACATTATAGGATCAAAGGACTTCTGTTCCCCTCTTGTAAATCTGAGTAAAAATTCTTGAAGGAAAAACTGGAAGGAATGGTAAGAGAAGAAATCAGATACAGCATGCTCATCTGCTGGAGTACATGGCCCTATCCAAACTGTTATAAATAGGTTGGGATTAACGGCAGCTGATCTTACATGCCATTAGGTGCTGAGCTTCTGCAGCCCCTGTTGAGTTCACTGAGAGTCGCAGGTTCTTAGCAGATATTCGAAATGGAGCAGTAATGGTTTGTCAATGCACTGGCCTGAGGACAGCAACATGAAAATGCACTTTACAGCACAAAGCTGGCTGAACTGGAGTCCACCCAGACATTTTCAAGGACAGAAAGCAACACTGTCCATATAACACTGAATTACTGTTAAAAAAATATTTTGCCTGCTGTTGTTACCAGTGATATTGAAGTTGATCGTAACCAAAAGAGAAAATATCTATTTTTCCCATCTGTGCTTTCAATAGCTCTTTGCCTTTAAACCTGTTTCACTGGTCTTACAGTAGTCAGCCAGATTCGCTTGATTTGTGTAGGTCTGTTGCATAGCAACAGATGAGAATCCCATTTTAAACAAAATAGTATAATATTGTAGTACCATTAAGAATGACACAGAGCGGCCAGGAGTAGGTGTAATATCTGAAACTCCTCTCATGGCTGAGCTGATACTGTCCCTTCTGCGCTCTTGTTTATACCTTCTGTTTCTCACGGTCCGGTCTTCGCTGGGTCACCAGTTAGTTAGCTTGTGCGAAGCAGCTAGTATTCGCTTCGGATTCAGATTCGGCCAATTTGGGGGACAGTGATTTGATTCGGTGATTCGAATCACTGTCCGGATTTGATTTGGCTGAATCTGATTTGGAGATTGAGCTCCTGCTGAATATCCAAATGAGCCAGGCCCATCCCTGCCAGCCCCCCATGGCTGCCCCGTCTGCCCCTGCTCCTGGCCCTTTAAAGAAAAGCCCCAGTGCTCACCGGGTGCTGCCAGATGTGGGGGACGATCCCTGCTGCTTGTTTAATCGCCTTTAAAACAGTGATTCTCAACCAGGGTGCCAAGGCAAGCTGGCGTGCCTTGCGATGTTTTCAGGGGTGCCCAGGGATGTCATGCAATGTTGGTAGGTAGGCAAACATGATACATTAGATAAATCCAACAATTTCAAGAAGGTATCCATGGTGTTAAAGTAATTCTGACCTGTTATGGTCTGAGAGCTTTGCAACAGAAAAAGTGCTCTATTATTTTTCCTTAGTCAAAAAAAAAAGTGAAAACTGAGATCTGACATTTTGTTAGGGGTGCCTCGAGTTTAACAAGGGGTGCCTCAGCTTAAAAAGTTGAGAACCCATTGCTTTAAACCATAATAAAGGACACTTCATATAATTAATTCCACACAAGATATTCCCATCTGCCCACCTAACTTCACTTGACAAAACTCTTGTTATGAAATGCTCCACCCACTGAAGTACCTTCCTAGCTGAAGCTAGTGCTAAGACTGATGGTCAGCAAAGCGCATTTCCTTCCTGTCCCACACATAAACCACAGACAATCTATCATTGTTTTAAAATGAATATAATCTCCTGTGGCCCAAGTGCTTTGAAGATGTAAAGTGCTATTTAATTGCTAAGTATTACTATGGCAGATTGAGGCTTCCAAGCGCCCACAGCACAATATGCTAATTCAAATGCCACCCATTTAACCAATACTAATCATACACACATCTCTCAACTCTTCTTCAGTACATGGGTGGAGATATGTCAGATCTGTCAGGATAGCAATTTATTACTACATCTACTGTACTTATTTCCTATTAACACACCTATCATAGCAACCTTATCAAGACTGACAAGGTAGAATCAAAATATCCACTCTTGCACCTGTTAGCATCAATCACAAGACAGGGACCTCTCAAATAACTGTAACAATTGGGGTCTGGGGGCTTATCTTCAGGTTAAGCAGCAGCAAACGATTGGGACCAGATAGACATAGAACAATAATTATTTTCACCAACATATGGCATCATTTGTATGAGATGTAAGAGGATAAAAGCATATAAAAGACAGAATGGAAATAGAAATTTGCACAGTATTTTACAAAAGAGGGCGGGTATCGTGGTTTCCATTTTACAGTAGGGAAAATGAGGCATGGGGTAGGTAAATGGGTTGGTACACAACACAAACGCATCATTGGCAGGTCACGTGCATCAAAGCCAGTATCATATTCACTGGAACACTCTTTCTTCTGGCAAATGGAAACAGGGTAGGCAGAATAGCTAAACTACAAACTTTTGAAAATTGGTGTGTGCTGGAGAAGGTATAGTTTTATTTATAATTGCCCTAGAGTTTATGAAAGTTAATTTTAAGCATGCAGGCTTGAGGATTCAAGAGCAAATTTGAAATTCACACTTGAGCTGCCAGGTGACTTAAATCACAGGGTGGAAACAGTGTCATGGGATTTTCTCTAACTGCTACTAAACATAAAGTGCCCTTGAACATATATCAGTTTAGCAACTTTGACTTTTGTTTACATGGGGGAAGTGAGTGAAGAATCTAGTCCAGAACATTTAATATTTGCAACTGATTTTTTTTAGCTCAATCAGGAATAATGATCACCAGGTTTAGTGAACACTGACATACATGAATAAAATCTACACACCAGATTTTGTTCTGGAGCAGGAAGCAACCCCTATGTCTGTCTTTGATGAAATGGCTAGCTACTTAACTGAGGGACCACTCCAAATTCCCTGCTCCCCCAGGATCCCATTACAGACCTTTCTAAATGATAATTTCTATCCCCCTCCTTTTCGCCTCCCCTCTCTCCCTGCACCTTGGCTTTGGATATTAATTTTGAACTAAGGGTTCAACTCTGTACCCAATGAACTCAATGATAAAGTCCCATTTGCTTAAATATGAACAAGCCGTGATTAACAGATGCTGTAACAGGTGTCTTAGGGACAGAAAAGGGCCAAATTGCAACTCTGTCAAAATTTGTCCCACTTTCCCCACTGAGCCTGGAGAAAAAAAATTATTCTCTTCTGACTCTTTAGTTGGTACAGGTTATTTCCTTCCTTCCCCCGGCTTAAGTCCTGAAAGGGGAAGGGAGAGGGGGTGGTTACAAGTAGAGGCAAGCATGAGTTCAAGTCCCCCGAACATGTGGAATGGGAAAGGACAAGTCAGAGCCTATGCTGTCCCAACAGTGAGAAGACTGAAATGAAATTTGTTCATACTTCCCATGAAACCACATATTTTCTTCTTGAATTTGTTTCACTAGAAACTTTACTGGTTTGGTTTTGTGATGATAACAAAAATGAGCAAAAAGTTGTTGGATCCATTTGGAAGAATGTTACTTGGAGTTTTAGGGATACTTTCCCTTTCTAGCGCTTTCTTTTCAAGAACCCAACAGCAATTTTTTTTTTTGGTCAAACAATTTATGGCCATAAAAAGCCCTATTGCTTCCTCCAAGAGAAATTTGGACAGGTCTTTTGTGGTCCTTTGTGCTAACGTGGCACTGCCTTGTGCTCCTGTCATTGACAAAAAACTCTTGAATGTGGGCAAGGCAGAACACGTGGCCTGTGCTTCTCTCTGATGCAGGATTCAGTCCCCTTTTCTTCTTTTTTATCATCTTGATTTGCATAGTGCTTATGCACAATACTCCGTACCTGTACTATGAAGGAACAGACCCCATCTATCAGCCCTAAGTATCCATACCGGGCCCTCAAGGTCTGCTTATCACAGTTGCTATGCAGCTCAGGCTTTCCCATACATAAGCATATGGTAGGGTTCTTGAAAGCAGAATTGCTGTTGTTATTTTTAATGATCACAACAAATCTCTTTTCGTTAAAATAATGGGAAACTGGAGCTGATGAGCAGCTGCTTTATGAAGCCCTTACCAACCACCTGTAGCCTGGGAAGTTGTCAGGAAGGAATCATTAGAGGTTTAGGGATTGCTTTTTTGTAGCCACTCTAAATTAATAACCAACAGCTTGGATATTTTCTGATTAGAAATGCATTCTCTTTGCTTCATTGATTCCTAATTGCCCCAATTGTGGGTTTCTTTCACCCCAATTAGCCAAAGTCCACACTTCTAAAAAGTTTTGCAGGTGTTCCTTTGCTAATTTTGGGCTAAATTGCAGCTTATTCCTCTCCGAGTAAGGGTGATGTGTAGCTCCGCTGCCCTAGGAGAGGAGGAGTGAATTACAAGTCTCACTGAATTCCCTTTCTAGCTCCTCATATCACGGACAAACTTATCCCCTTTGAGCACAGACCACTGCAAGATGACTTGCCTTTCTACAGTAGCATGGAAAAGAGCCAGGCTAGTCATTGCCTGCCTCTGCCCAGCCATTTGCCACCAGCACTGGAGAGGGAATAACACGGGCACCGAGGGATTGCCTTCTCTGCAAAGCAAACTCCAGTTAAAGCTCATGTGCTGCTCCTCACTTGACCACCATTCACACACACAGAAGCCATTTGCTTGAGTATTTCTTGAGTATCTGACTGGCTGGAAATGGGATAAAGACTAAAGCAGTAATCATAGCTGCTTGTATGACCACCCCACAGCAGGGGACCTTATTCAAGTGCAACTAGTTCTCCAGTGCCATCCTATGGTTCCTCAGTTTTTTCAGAAAGGAGAGCCATGTTCTCTTACAAAATGCTGTAAAAATCCCAGTGGTCTGGCCTTGCTTCCTGAAGCACTAAGTATCATGGCAAGAGCCCCCAGAAGCCTTAGTGCAGCACAGTTGAGTGCAGCTGTTTGGACACCGCAATGACTTATTTTGCAGTGTGATGGCTGTCACTTGAGTAAAGTTAATTCAACAGGACAAATAGCATAAATGCACTGAGTTAGCTCAGCAGCGAAGACAATCTTCATCTGCTCTCCCTCCTACGCTATGATCTGTAATAGTCTATGTAGGGAAGTACTTGTGCGTGAGCACAGGGCAAAAGGCAGTTGTCCGTACCTGTTTCCACCAGGGGCAGATGACGGTAATATCTCAGGGCTTTGTGCTCCTGGTGGCATTGTGTAATGCCAAATTGGATCTTACATGCAAGGTGCTGCTTTCTAAATTCCAAGATAATACTCATCAGAAGTGGGAACTGGCTCCAATTAAATAGCAAAATTGTTCCCTTGTTCCACAATGAGGCACACAGCCTTTGTGTCTTCATTTATGTTAATTACAGTCCATGTAGTCTTACAAAACCCTGTTATAGAATACAATAATTTCTCAGTAGATGATTTACTAGACAGTTATGATAAGAAACATGTGACGAGCATTTCTAGGCCTTGACTTTATGTGAAGGCTGTGCACCATTTTACAATTGTAACAAATGCAGGCAAAGGTTGACAGAATCCTTGCCTTTGGCGGCCAAAGCACAATACTCTGCCATTTGGGTTAAAGGAATGACTGGTGTAGTTAGCAACAGTAGCAAGTCCTTTACCCTCTCCGTGGACTAGCTGTCTGTGGGAGACAGAATACTTAGCCATGACCACACATAAATCCTGCAGTGGAGAATGCAAATGATCAAACTGCATGCATAATTGATAATCGCATGCACAAATACGTGCCTTAGACAGATGGATTTTCACTCTGTGAAAACTCAAACTTCAATATTTGCAGAGGTTTATCAACTTACAATAGGGCAATACTGAGCCCTACTCTTAGATGGATACTAAACCTTCACACACGCTTTTAATAACTTTTTTTTGTGAAGTAACTGTTTTATTTAATCTACATGGCAAACCTTATTGGAGACAGTTACGTCTGTGACTAAAATAGCAAAATGCTCCAACTAAATCTGTAAATTTACTGCAGGCTGATCTATAGACTCACTCAGTTAATACACTCCCTGAATGTTCCTTAATGAAGCTATTAAGTGAATAAATATCATATGTGCCAAATGGTAAAAACACAGCAATGTTCTAATCTGCCTCAAGTTGCTTAGTAAATAAACCTGCTAAATGAATTAAATCCACTCACTTATGCTGATGATATTCATATAATGAAACCTCATACCTACTCATAGATGAATCTTTCAAAAAGATCAATTTATCTCTGCTCCTGCCCTGGAGACCAAACAGTAAGGCTTGCTGAAATAGTTGGCAATGTTTAAAATATCTAGCTTTTGCTTTCTGAATCCTCTGTTCTCTAATTGAAAAAACCCCAAACCACGGCATTAGCAAGCGGAATGTTTTAGCAATAATCTGTAATTTTAGCCAATAAAAGGGTTCTTCAGTCACTGTTTTATGCCAGCACCCCCTTCATGTTCAGTCCCCAGATGAGTGCTACAACTTCCACTGATACTACGGAGGATTTCCAGCCAAGCTCCTAAGCCCTCCTTAAGCTCAGGGCCAGCCAGTAGGGCTGTGCGAAGCTTAGGGTGGTGATTCCATTTGGAGGAGATTTGGCTTGATTCGGTGGCCAAATCTCCGAATCTGAATTGAATCAGGGGACCAATTTAAAGGTCCGAATTGGTTTAAAGGTCTCCGAATCTTCAGAAAAGTGTCAGACAGTTTTGATGATTCGGGCAGTCTCTGGTGGCTGCAGCAGGGAGTAGCAGTTGACTCCGAGCCGGTAAGTGCTAGGGGCTGGGAAGGGAGGATGGGGGAGGGGATCATGCCAGCCCCTCCGATCCCCTCCGCTCCCCCAGCCCCGCCATGGCTGCCCCGCCTACCCCAGCTCCTGGTACTTTAAAAAAAAGCCTTGGTGCTGACCGGGTGCTTCTGGGTGGGGGGCGATCCCTGCTGTCCCCCACTGCTCTACGCTGCATGGGGGGCTCTGCATGCCCCTCTGACTGCCCCCACTCCCCCAGCCCCCCCACGGGTGTCCCGCCTGGGCTGGCTTTGGCCCTTTAAAAAAAACACCAAGAAAAGCCCCAGGACTCTCTGCTTGGCAGCAGCCAAATCTCCAAATCAGATTCAGCCGAATGGAATCAGGACAGTGATTCGAATCGCTGTGCCCCGAATCGGCCGAGTCCGAAGTGAATACTAGGCGCTTTGCACAGGCCTACAAGCAGGGATAGCTAGAACAGTGTCGCTTCATGAGGAGCTTTCCCACGTCTGTAGAAGTATCCTTTGGGTGCTTCTCACAATAGAAAGGGGCTAAGACAGTGTCGCCCCTGCACAGACTGAGTTCCCCAGCTCTGCTATCTGCTTCAGAAGAATCGTGCCATACATGCAGTGTACAAATGTTAATGCAAGACTCCTTTGTGGTGGGTAGATATGCATTATTCTAAGTCAAACCTGCAGCAGAGACAGGATTAGAAGTCACATCCTAATGTTTGTTCCTTCAGGCCACACTGATCTTTTAGGATGCTAAGGGAGTGCTTATTTAAAGCTCACGCAGGTACACAGGTAGGGAAATGATTTCTCTACAATCTTTTCCACCTGCCTCCTTGTATGTGTTATGGAACAACCATAAGGTAGCCACATCCTTTTAACATCTTTCTAGACTTTAAATGTCTTTAGATACCTCCAGATTTGAATATCTTCCATGTTTTGGTAGTGGTAGCGTGATGTGGTATCTGTGACGGTCTGGGAATTATACAAAAGGCAGGGAACGTTGCGGGTGATCTCTTATGGGACCAACTGCATGGTTAGGATAGAGTCGGACAAGCTTTCAAATGCAACACGAGACTTGTCTGTGTCTATCCCAACCATGCAGTTTGTCCAACAAAAGACATCACTCATGACAATCCTTATCACTTTAGAAACTCTCCTGATTTTCAGGGATAAATGAGAAAATGGAACCTGCTTAACCAGCTTCTGACAGCATCACCTGAAGCTGGATTTAGATCTACCTTTCTCCTATCAGTATCTTAGCTGAGGCAAATGCAAAATGTAACTGTCTGTGCCATGTTAGAATTGCCAGCACAGGATGTATCTGTGCACAATGATCTCTAGCAGCATGTGATTAACTTAGAGTGGCTTTAAAGTTAACCTGTCACCATGGTACATTTAGACTGTGTGTCAAGGCAAAGCAGGATGGTGTTGAATTTTTGGTCATTCTTCAGCACAGGGACATGCTGGAAGTTTGCATTGCAATTAATATAGTTCATTTGATTGCCAAACTAATCCCTTTTAGGACCTTTCACTGCTATATTTAAAGACAAAGACAATACAAACACATGTAATTATACTGCACCTTTATATAGCACCTTCCCTCGGCAAGTCTCAAACCACTGTACAAACATTAATTAAGCCTCACACAACCCCTTGTAAAACAAGATAAATACAGTTATGCTGGTTGTATAGAGGACTAAAACTGAAGCATGCAGAGGTTAAGTGGCTTATCCAAGGCTCCTCAGCAACTCTGTAGCAAAGGTGGGGATGGAGGCCTGGATTCACAGCTCCTACTGCCCTACTTTAACTGATAAAATGCACTCCAGTGCTAAGAGATGAACAAAGGACAAACATATTTGTTTTGGAAAGTAGCAAAATGATCATCACTTTATTAATTGGCATCTTTAGTTTTAAAAAGAAGGACTTGCATATTTCATGTCTAGCTGAATGGCACAAGGGAGTTGCAGAGACTGAGAGTGTAAAATGCTCTGTATCAGCGGTCCTGCAATGTGAGAGAGCCTGGTCTTGCAAGAAGAGATATTTCTGTTTGCTTGCAATGCAATTATTTACTGAGGTTGCCACATTAAATAAGCCTAGGGACTCTGCTGAGGACTTCTGGCCCCTGCAGCGTGCAGCATGCTGCACTTTGGAAATGGATCAGTGTCCTCACCTATTTTGCATATTTTACAGGACAGTAAAATGGGAATCCTTGTTGGCTGGGCTGCTTTCCTGGATTAGAAGCTGCTCCTCCTTTAACTCAAAAAATAGGAGTGGTATTAATCACCTTGTGCAGTGTATGGGCACTGCACCCTTCTTCTTGTGTATGTCCTGAATAGAAAGGGAAGCATGTAGAGGTTGGGATCTGAAATCTTTCTATTTCTAGCCTTCAGGTCCGCTTGTACAACTACTGGGATGCAGTAGTCCTTGTCCAGAGGAGTTGCACAGTTGTGCGTCTACTCATCCGACCTTTCTTTAGTTTACTGCTGTTTCTCCAAAGCATCTGAACCTGGGGTAGAAAAAGCCTTCCCAGAACAAGCAGGAAGCAAAACCCTACACCCTTTCTGATTCCTTCCCCTAATGAATCAGAGCCACACCAGTGCTCCACTCCCATAGGATAAGTGGTAGCAAATTTGCCCCAGATTGTATTAAGGGGAAAATTTAATTCTTAGCAAGTTCTTTCTACTTGACATTTAAACACATAAGCATCACTTATTAGCACTAAATAATAAGTAAAGTAGGAAGACTATGCAGATGACTAAGCTAAAGGACTGGGCACCAGGAGACCTGGGTCTTCCTGCTCTGCCACAGACTTGCTGCATGACCTCAGGCATTTAAACTACTCTCTTCCCCAGTGGGACCATTTGAAAAATGGGGATGACCCCTGGTTCCCCATCAGTAAACCTTTTCAGAGGCCTTGGCTGCTTCGCTGGTAATTAATACTTTTCAAAGTCTGTTTTTTGGAAATGTTACCTTGTTTGTTTGTTTGTTTTAAAGGACCACTCTTAGTAATATCTCCATTTGCCATCCCCCTGTGAATAGTTACCATATGTTGGATTTAATAGAAGTCTTGCATCATCTTTATGAGTGCATCAACTTATTTGCAATTAAGTTTAGATTGTCTAATAAAATCCTGTGACATTTTAGCCTACAGTTTATGTCCCAGTAAAAGGCTCTGAATGTTATTCCCATCAGAATTCATGTGACAACTAAAGACAAACCTTTTTACTTTGAGTTGGACAGCTGAATACACTGGTGGAAAAACAGGTGGGGTTAGGTAAGGTCATTATCAGTGAGGACCCTTGTTTTGTTTCTCATTCAGCTTTAATATTATAAAACACAAGGAATGTCTTGTTCTGGCAGTAAAGAGGAGAAATATATGGAGCTAATGGTCACTGCTTTGTGCAGTCCCCAGCTCCAGTAATTCAGGTTCATGGTGAGGCTCTGAAGAAAGTTGAGTATTTCCTGTACTTTGGATGCCATCTCTCACAGAAAGCTGACATCAAAGAAGAAATTAAACAGGTGTAGGCTTTGGATGCCTGAAGAAACGGGTATTTGAAGAACTCATCAGATTTGAAACCATGGTTTATCAAGCAGTTGTGGTCCCTATCTTACTGTGCAGAGCAGAGGCACCTCAAGTCACTGGAGAAGGACCATCCAGATTGCCCATGAAAGTTCCTTTGAATCCAGTGGGAAGAGAAGTGCAGCAACGTTACTGTCTTCTCACAAGCAAACATTGTGAACAACAAGGTGACAATCGTTTGACATCAACTTTGCTGAGGTGGCCATGTCATCCAGACGTCTGACTCTAGACTCCCAAAGCAAGTTTTATTCTCCCAGCTCAGTCCAGGTGATTGCTCAAGTGGAGGCAGAGAAGGCACTTCAAAGTCATCCTCAAGGCCAACTTGAAAAAATGCAACATTGACATCAACTAGTGGGAAATTATCACCCTGGACTGCCCCAAATGGGGAAAGAGTCTACTGCAAGGACCCCAGCACTTTGAAACCTCATGATGACAACAGGAGATGGAAAAGCAGGAGTGCCAGAAACAACAAGTCGCGGACCAAACCAAGAATCCAGAATCACTCACCCCACATGGAAACACGTGCCTGAGTCTCAGCAGAACCTGTTGTCCCTGGATTGGACTTATTAGCTGTCTTTGGGCCCGAAGATAAGGCAGTTGTGGAAAACTATCCTCAGTTGCAAGGGATTGCTAGTCATGATGATGTTGTTTTGTGCTAGTCAAATAACAACTGGGCTGACAGACTGAGCCACTAAATTGAGATCTGGATCCAGGGTCCAGGTTTTTCTTTCCAGTTCATCTCTCATGACTAGCCAGGAAGCAGTTTGAAACCAGGGGGTACTGACCCCCCCACATTTAGCGCTCATTTATTAAGAGATTTCATTTACAACAACATGAAACTTGGTCTGCTTTTACTGAGTGTAGCTCTAGGAGCTTGAATTAGGATTTCATAGAGAAATTTATGGTTGAGATATTTTTTAAAAAAAGCCAAACAAAAATGTAGTGTTTTGTCAAAAGCCCCATGAACTACAATGGCAGAAATCATACAAGAGTACAAAGATCTTTTGCTACTCCAATTTCCTTTCACTTAGTAGCTACCTGCCCTTGTCAGTGCCACTGCAAGACCCTGGATATGTGTTCAGTAGAAAATGCAATGTGTTTTTAGCTCATATTGGCCAGCATAGAGTACTTAGCATAAGGTGAGATCCTAATGTAGATGAGGTGGTTTGTAGTTTTAACAGGACCTAGCAGGTTGAAACTGACTGCCAGGCGGTCCAAGCACAGAGCTGTGCCCATCACACAGCTATGATCCTGCTCACGGCCTCAGATCTTCCTGGCTTGATGCTAACATATTCCTTATAGTTGCCAGGGACAACCCACATTTCTGTGCAGGAAGGATACTGTGTTAAAAATGGTTATCACAAGAAAACTTTTTTTTTTCCTACTGAAAGCCCTCACTACACTTCTGTATCAGTCATCAGCATCTTGGATACTAGAGTATACTTTTATGCAAGCAATAGCAATAATGGGACCACCAGAAATAGCTGTGCCCTGCCCCTTTTTCCTAATTAGAAGATGGAAGCCATATGCTTCCCTTGTTAACTTTCAATGAATTTAGTGTTCATGAAATGTGGCATAATGATGTCTGTTGGCTACAGAAAGAGATACAGCACAGCCATGGCTTTAGGATGCCTCAAATCTGATCTTGATGCAGCATCAGCTAGGAGGGCAATTTCAATCCCTCTACCCAATCAATCCTTGAGCTTGCTAGATTTGCCAGCCAACATGGACAGGATGCTATTTCTGGATGTCATCACATCTACTATAAATGGGCGATAGAGACCCTTTGTCTTGTTCTTCCATTGACTGGTGAGTACCCGGCACGCAGTTTGTGCTATGATGTGAGTCAGTTCATCTGAAAGGCTCACCCAACAATC
The DNA here is from genome assembly GCF_001723895.1 of Crocodylus porosus. Lineage (NCBI taxonomy): Eukaryota > Metazoa > Chordata > Crocodylia > Crocodylidae > Crocodylus > Crocodylus porosus. Next base: position 6,278,948 of record NW_017728942.1, read on the forward strand.
CTCCTGCCTTCCAGATATTTGCTAGCACAGACTCCTTTTGCAGTCATTGTTTGCTCTGCCCATTGAAAATTCCCTACTTTTGCATTGAAAAGTTAGGTGAGACGACACCTATGTCTCTGTCATACTTTTTTTTAATCATCTCATCTTCAAAGAAGGGGAAATGGAGGAAGAAACTGAAGCTCTGAAAAGTTTGATAGAGAAAGATGGATTGCAGCCAAAGCCTGAGTGAAGAAAACCTGTCAGTTCCTCACTGAAATCTAAAAGTAACTTTCCAGCTGAGGATTCATCTTCAAACAAGGCCTTACTACTTTAATGAAAAAAAGAAGGAAATACACTTTAAAGATCCATCCTGAGAGAGTTTCAAACACTTTGAATTTGTCACACCAACCTAGATTAACAAATGTTATGGATGAACCTCTTGTTATAATACAGAGCCTGTGTGAAATCTTCCATGACTCGGGGCTTTTAAAAGTCTCGCTGCAACTGTACATGAAATAAGTTCATGCATAAAATATCCCATGCCCCAGCCAGGAGTATATTTATTTTTTATTTTATGCAGTGACCAATAGAATAATGCTGCGATGCCCAGAAGAATTCTGCTAGAGAGGAAATTCTGTAAGAATATTTTGGAGAAATCCATGGTATCTTCATGTAGAGCTCGGTATAATCACCTGAAATTCCAGTGTTCCAAAAGGTGCCTGGGATCTGTGTAGCAAAATGCATGCCTATTTGCCCAGTAATGCACAAATTTTGTGTGCACAAACGAGTAGGTAGGTTTCTAAAAACTGCACAGAGACATTTGCTCGTGCAATCACCCAGTGTACAGCTACAGTAACTGCACACCCAGTTCTACATGCAGACCTTGAGCCTCCCGGTTTGAACATTTGCTCCAAGGTATGTAAGGAATGCATTAATTCCTCTACTGAATGTTAGTTTTACACACTAAAATTAACTTACACATAGAGTTTCCCAAATACAACAGAGAGAGAAATGCCAGGTAGGTGCCGCTACTGACTTGGACATTCTGCAATGGATACACAGATGTAATGAGCTCTAATATGTGGTAAGATGATTACATCAGACTCCTATTGCACTTTACATGTCTAAACCACATATATACAGCTGCATAATGCTGGCTTTGGTACTTATATACAGTTCTGTGTTCTGTCGCACGGTATAGCAGCCATTTCTTATGGTGTTGAGCCTTCACTAAGATGGATGTAAGGGGCAAGAGCATATTTCTTGACCTAACTTGCATCTCAGTCCTCCTACATCTTGACCTAACTCTTTGTTTCAGGAGAGAAGAGGGAAACTCATCATTGGTGCATTCATGCTCCATCTAGAATGAAGTAACCAAAGGAAACTCAGGTTATATGAGGATGTTGAAAGTAGGCTTCCCACATAGTCTTCCGCTGGAAAGTAGATGCAACTTCAAAGTCCCCCAGGGTTGTATGAATGATGTATGACTGAATGTGATTTTGTAGATTTCTTTCAATAAGCTGTACTAGATGTTAGAATCAGATACACTCTTTAATATCTGTTAGTAAAAATGTTTACAAGGTTTAGCCATTAAAACGACAGATATATTAGCAATAACATTAATAGACAAGGTCTTTCCTTTCATCTCATTTTATGCATGGTGACAAAGAGGAGCTCATGTTCAGTTCTTTATCTGAAACATCCTGTAACGTGAGTAGGAATAATGTATCCAGAAGATTTTACACAACAATGAACTGCATCAGCCTATCAGTAATATTTAAAAATGATGGACCCTTCTGTATTGCGTCTTCATGTAATATTTATTCAGCAGAAAAGAGATGCAGGGGTGGGAAATGAACTTTACAAAGTAATTACTTTTGATCTTGACAATATCTATTCAAAGGCCTTCAGGTAAACATCAGTTTTGACGAGTGCAGTGTGAATTGCAACAGTTATATGTCACCTTTAATGGAATTGTGATGCAAGTTAAAACTAACAGCTGACCTAGGGACTTATAGAAGATGTAATATTTACTAACACAGTTGGGATCTCCTGTAATTTATCCACCAGAAAATCAGCAGTAGATGCTTTGCATTTGCTTTCATTCCTGAGAAAGAAGGAAGCACCACTTAAAACAATAAATAGAAAATAGATTAATTCTGCTTCCAAATGCAACCATGCTGGGGGTGGGGGGGAGGGAGCAGGAAAACAAGGGTTCAAATAGAATAGATGAGAAAAATAGATTAAATAGGAAATAAGATCCTGGACCAGAAAAACACTCCAATGTGTGCTTAACTTGAGCATGTAAGTAGTCCCATTGACTTAAATAGAAATATTTATATATTTGAACTCAAGCACATGCATACATGTTCTGCTGGATCAGGCCCTGATACAGACTACAGATACAATTATATCAGGCTTGTTGCAGAGCCAAAAGAAAAGATGTTGCTCTTAACACCTCACTATTTCAAGGCTATTTTATTTAGGGCACAAAGCAGGCCACAAAGATTTCTACCTGGAAAAAATGTCCTACTGATATTCAGGGCACCATTCTTGGGTTCAGAGTATGTGCTGAAAATTCAGGATGGAGGAGACCCCTCCTCAGCCTACAGTGAACTGATGAACACTGAGCTACATGAGCAGACTCCTTCATTTCCATGGAAATGCTTGCTCATGAGAGTAAGCACTCAATCACATGAGCATGGGATTTGCAATCTGCCTCTTTTATCTGTTGGATGTGGCTGAAGAGCAAACCAGGACTTCTCATAAATGGGACTAGGTCACATCCTGAGTGATCCAAAAGTAACTTGGCATCACACTGAGGGTTTGGTTTCTCTGGAAGCTGCTTTCATTTTAAACCACAGCAAAAATGAACCTCTCTAGCTTAGTATTTTGTAGCCTTAACATCTCCTTGTGTAATCAGAGCAAAGCTCAGAGTCTAGCCAGGGCTGGGTGAAGCGATTGCTTCTACTAGAAGATTCAGAGTGAATATTTAGGCAGCTGTAGGAAGTGGTGTTGACAATTTAATAAACCTCACCTGTTTTCTTAGTAGCAAGCCAATCCATTCCTCAAACTGGGAAAGTTGCTGATGGTACTATCTTGTATCTTACCCACTAGTGCAAAAAAAACCTTAGGGAACATGTCACTTTTCTTACCAATAGGGTGCTACCCTCAAAATTACTGTGCCCCATATACTTTCTCTGTAAGTCCTTCTTTACTTTTCAGCTGGATGAGGCATCCTTTTCTACTAAATGATTTGTACAATGTTGCTGGATGCTGTTAAATAGCAATTCCACCTGCATTTCGGTACTGGGTGAAGAGCTTTTCTTATACACCGCCTGAAAAGTACTTTTGGATCATTCCTGGTGAAAGGAGCTCTATCAATGTAAGCATTTATATATTAGCATTGTTGGGTCTGCACACTAGTTACAGTAAATCTCATATCCTCTTTTTCTTTCCCTCCCTCCTGCACAAGTGGGAACAATGGGAAATACTGAAGGGTATAATTAGTGTGCATCAAACATGACCATAAGAAGCTAACAGGCATCCTGTAGACAGAGCAACAATGGAAAAGGCAGAGAGAAATATTTTATTAATATATTTTCCTTTTTGCAATTTAATTTCAAGAAAGGGAGGAAAAAAGAAAAGTAAATTTTGTTGCAGCAGTAAACTTGGTGTGGTGGTTGTTTTACTACTGCAATGATTTTATCTTCTCATTTCTTCACAGATAAGCAGCAATAAAGAAAAATTGGTCAATAAAACATTTCTCCTTAATATTTTGCATATGTTGCACACTGTAGGTCACATTCTCAATGTTCCTAAATAAAAATCCGCTCATTTAATGATCTCTCTTATTGGTTGTTATCAAAGGGAACAGAGCTATGGATTTGAGAATGAAGAGTCTTCCAGATGGAGCTTACACATTAACATTTAATATTTATGACATGGAAAGGCCACATTACACAACTTTAGCTTTATATACAAGTTGCATGTAAAGAAAAAGGCAGGAATGGTGTCTGGGTGATGCTCAGTCCATGCTAAGGCATTTGTGGTTTTGGAAATAGAAATCACACTGTGGAAATTAAAAGAGATGAAGCAGAAACCTCACTGGTGAAAAATTAACCTGCATTGGTTGAAGCCATTATTTTTAGTATTACTCTGTAATAAGGTAGCTCTTCTATGCTCCATTCAAGCACCCAAAGCTTATTGTACTAGGCAGAGGACACGGGACAAAAAGATGGCTTCTCCCAAAGAACTTACAATATAACTATAGGACAAGAGACAACCGGTGGAGAGAGATGTTGGAAGTTTAAGGAAACGAATAAGACACAACACTGGTCACCAGAAGAGGTAGTTGATTCAGCACACCAGCTGCCTAAGTGTCATGATGTTTTATTAAAAATATATATTACAGTAATATCCAAAGGCTCTAACCAGAACGTTCCAGCTGTGTTATAAATGCTCACTAGGGAACAATCTTTGCTCCAAAGAGTTTTCTAACTCCTTTTTCTACTAATTATGGGTTACTTGTAATAATTCACAACTTTTTGATCCTACTAGCCAGTCTTATTGCCAAACCAAGCCAGCCCAAACCAAACCAGGGTCACACAATCACTTTCCCAGCAATTCTTCTGTGCCTGAAAGAGGAAGGACCAGTGAAAGTGAGTGAAACGAGGATAAAGAACATAGTGGGAAATGGTAACAGCTTATTTAGGAGGAAATCCCTAAGCATTTCCATGGGTTAATGAATGGCAACATTCATGCAATATGCATGCAAGTAATCACTATGACTTATTGCTTTGATATGTGGTGATTCCTCTTTGCCTTTGAAATTGAGCTCCTGGGTAAAATCTTACGCTCTCTGTAAAAGATTGTAGAGGTGACCTGGGAAGGAGGCTTAAACTGTTCCTACAGACGGGTTTATCTAGACACAGTCACCAATCATTCATTTTGTACTTATAACATAGTAGAAGTAAGGTAAATAAGGGGCAGCATTTTCAAGTTTTCTGACCAAAAACTGCAACACAAATATACAGAATTACAAAAGTAACTTCTCATGTTCACATGTCATCCTTGAAAACAGTGAAGGGGAAGGGGAGAAAAACCTGCACTGAATTACAGGTGAAACAAAGTTGACTGGCATCTCTCACGATAAGATTTAGCTCTAGCTTCTCATACCACAACATGCAGAAAAGTGCAAGGATGGGCAACACAGTTTGCAAACATCCTGCCAATAAACATTTAGAGGGCATTTAGATTTGCTTGGTTTGATGCTCTGTAAGAAGGTAAGAAAGCTGTGACAGCAGTAGTTCCTAGCAGAATTCTAGCATCAAGAGCGTACGAACATGCAGATGAAATACAAACTGCGTGTGTGAAATATCTATACATGCCGTATGCTATATGATGTGCGGATCTCCACTTGGGAGGCTTCTTCTGAGGCTTCTTCATGGTCTAGTGAGACCCAGGAGCATCTTCAAGGTCAGCAAGGACTGGAAAAGAGGCCAGTACTCTTGAGATCTGCCTAGTCACTGCTATGTGGCAGTAGTCTAATTTGGAAGCTACTCTTTGGCCTTGCTGCCTACAGAGAGGATGCACAATTCAGAAAGACTAGCTGTAACTGCTTTAAGGAAGCAAGGACAGAATGATAAACAGGATACAGATGCGTCTGACAATAGGATCTGATTAGCCCGAGTTTAGGTTTAGACTCACTTCCACCTATGTCTCTTCACATCATCTCATGCAAACCCTCTGTGCCAGTGCCTAGGGTCCCCACTGCCAGAGCCAAATCAGATAAGGAGACAGTATGCAATGATATAACAGACTTGAGATTAATTCAAAATGCCCATGGAGGTATATGCAGGTATATATACACCTACATACATGCATACACTGGACATCAAGGGAAGCTTAAAATAATTATTACAGGGCAGACTGAACTAGGTTCAATCTGCCTGTGAATTTGGCCTTGAATATTTGCATGCTTATAGTTTCACAGTGCTTAGGGTTGGAAGGGATCTAAATAGATTATCAGGTCTGACCCCCTGCCCTGGGCAGGAACAAGTGCTGGGGTCATAACACCCCAGCGAAATATCCATCCAAGCAAAATACCTATTATCAAATTGCCTTTTTCCATAATGTGCCAGTCCAAGTCTGTTTCAACACTGAAGGAAACATTATTCTATCTTTGAGCCTGATTCAGCTCTGCTGGGGACAAGAGTCCTTCCTATAAAGTTACCCTAGGGACTCAGGGTTGAGCAGCTTTTCTTCCTGCTCCATAAATGGTACACTGGCAGAAGATGCAATGAACATACACCGAATAAAGCATCCCTTACTAGTTTGGGGTTCTACTGACCCCTGGATCCAAGGCACTTTAAACTCCCTCTCACAGACTTTCTGCCTTGAATGCTTGCTTGTTTCTGCAGGAGAGAGCATGGTCCTGTGTGTATGTAATATTCTGACACAAATGATTATGGGGGCTGCCATTTTTGCAAGCTATACCAAAGACCACAAACTATCGATTGTCTGATTCAAAGAAAATATGTCTGGAAGCAGATTGTATCCCATCCTGCAGCAGTCATAGCTAATGGAGACATCCTGCTAATGCCATCCTGTCTGCCATTTAGATACCCTTAAATAACAGATTGCCATTGTAATGGGTTACTTGATATGATTATAGAGTAGTCTGGGGAAATCAATCACATCTAATAACCCACTGAATTTTATACTGTTGTAGCAGTTGTACCTAAGACAATGAACTGAGTAAACTATATTCAACATTGGCTTCAAAATTACATACCAAATCAATCAATAACTCAATTTCAGTCCTTTTTCCCACAAAAGATATTGTGCTGCTATCTCCAGGTTATGTTTCTGGGTAGTGCACTGAGAACTTAAAATTAAGCTGGAAGCCTAATTTTTTGGCAGTGGCAAGAGCCTACATTTATGTTAATACAGGACCATTCAAGAGAGGATCTCAAAGCACATTATCAATAACATGAGGGACTTAGAAGACCCAGCTAGCCAAGACACAAGCTTCATAAGACTGGAGTGGTGTTTGCAAGATAAAAGAATCAAATAGAAGAAGTGGGACAGGCTATATTAAGGTTCCTGATTGAGAGGAGGTTGCTGGTGCTCCAACTGCTTGTAGGTGTTTTAGTACTTCACTCAGCAAGGGGATGAAAAACTTGCCTTTCAGACTTGGGGCTTGGCCACAATGCTCCAGACCATGAAGCTAGATCACTTATATTGTGCATGGAACCGTTCCATCAATCTGTTTAGAGACTGTGGTTAATGCAGAGTGCAGGGATAAGATTGCTAAGTCCGTGTTATCTATAGGGACGCCATGATGCTATAATCATGGTTTGGTCTTTAGTTAAAGTTTGAGGATGGTGTTTTTCACCTATATAGCCCTAAATAGTTTGTGTCTTTACTTTAATATTCTACCTCTCTCCTGCACCCACTCAATCCTCCTCCCTACTCCCTGGTGATATAATAACATATGTTACTAGCTGGAGAGCTCAAGTTAACACACTTTGGTTTCAACATGAGGGACCTGATGGGATTTACTCAGTACTAGAATGAACTTCTCATCTTGGATTTCTAGAACCAGGATTTAGTGCTCACCAGAGTATGCTGCAAAGTTCATCCATCCTCCCAAGCGTATTCTTCATTTAGGGGTAGGGTGCGGTAGGGATCTAATGGGAACAGAGTCGATTAGGGACTTAGGAGTATAAGGACATGCAACCATTTGTTACGATGGCAGGAGTTGGGGAATCTTTCTTAATATCTTTCACTCATTACTCTTAGACCGAATGGTATGCTCTATCCTGAGAGTTAGAGCCAAGGATCTAGAATGGGTTTTGTCATAAAGTTGACTTTTAATACCCTTTTTACAGATGGTGCACGGAGGTGATTTGTTCCAATCTTCACAGGAATCCAGTGGCAGGTGTGGGAATAAAAAACTCAGGAGTCCAGGTTTTCAGGGCATAACACTTTTTAGCAGTTTAAAGGCTATTGCCACATGGCATTTTTAAATACTCCCAAGCAGGCTACATCTCAAAGAAGCCTAGGTGTCTCACTCACTTAGATTCTTCCATACTTTGCTGCAGATCTTCTCAAAAGGACCTTTGTAGATCTGGTCCCAAGTAGATCTGTGGGACATTTTGCTTTGTTTGACCTGAAATTAAGCATTTTCAATTTCTTGTTTTAGCAAAAAAAGTTTTATTTTGGATTAATTGGAGCAATTTGTTGTTGTTATTTTTCAGTTCAACAGCTGAATTGCAAAATCAGTTATCCACACACACAGTGCTAGTTCTAAGAGGCTGGCTTCAGCTATACCAACTAGTTTTGAGTTGTTTTTGTGGTTTAATAGTAAAAAGACTGCATCGGAGCTGAGCCAAGAGCCTTTTGTAAGGTTTGAGTGTCAGCATTACACTATCGTTATTTTCTCTTCTCTTAAAAGTCAGGTTGTTTGAAGCCTAATACTTGTGATCATTTATTTACACACAGCCCGGGAGGCGGCAGTTCTGGGTGTTTAATATGCAATACAGATTTCTACAAGTGATTGTCAGTGGGCTGCATTTTCCACATTAGACATATGCTGTCAGTTGATTGTGTAGAAAAAGATGTCGCTTTCACCATGACATTGTAATTTTGTGATGAAGTAATTATCATCTTAACCTACTCGTGGATGATCTATTGGTGGTGAATTTAACAGCCATGGTCTCTTGGGCTTTGCTAGAGCTCTCAGATAGGCGTTGATGCTTCACAAACTCTGAGACTGTTATTTTCCTGCAAGCCATGATAACAGAAGGATGCAAACAGGAAGAGGAATAATTCACATGTTGCTCCCCCCAAGGTAAAATATTTCTTTTTCAGAGCTGGAGCCATGGCTCCCTTTTGGAGACAGGAGGCTGTGATGAAATGCTCTCAGAGAGTCATGGGATCAGATTCAATGCCAGTGGAGCTAGGCTGACTTCTCCTGCAGCATGAAATGGCCCTTGGTATTGCAAACACTGTTACCTGCAAGTAATTTTATGTGCAAGAATAACCCCATTGGGGCCAATGGGACAACTGACATGAACATGAATGCATTCAACTCAGAAGTGCATTGAGCCAAGAACTGGGAGATAAAAGTGCTTATCATACACCTTATAATACCTCCAAATACACATCTTATCCCAAGCCAGTTCAAAGGCCATTGATCAGTTAAACTGGGACAGATCTCTCACAAAAATGAGTTTTTTTCTGCTTCTTCTGGGATGTTATGCTCCAGGACAGGGCAGAAATACTCTGTCAAGCTTGCTGCCCTTATGATCCACAGCACTGGCAAAATGTTCCTATTGAAAATTCTAATATTTTTTTCATTTTTAAACACTTCTGTGTTGCTCCAAGTGAACCAAATAGTAAACATTTTTAAAACAAACCCTCTGAAGTATTTTGTCGCTAGCATTAGGTATTCTTATAGCCTCTGATCCTGCCAATGAGATTTACAGGTCTTGTGGAAAAGACTTGCATAACTGTGAGTCTTCTACAGCATCTAGCTTGCAAATGGGGCGTAACTATTTCCTAAAACAACTAATGATTGTGAAGACTGGGTTTGCAACAGTCAGGCAGTTTGCACATAACCACACCACTCTGCACAAACTGTTAGTGTTGTGTTATTCCTTCCAGATGTGGGAGCCAGTGCTGTCCCTCCAGCCCAAAGGAACAGAAAAGGCCCCTGGCATAATTTAGGGAGCCTAACTGTCCTGTTTAAATTATGACAACCCATGTGGACTGCTGTATAGATGACCACGCTGCAGTCGGGGGTCCAACCCCCGATCTGCTAGTCCCACAATTGAGAAATGTAGTTAGTCATGCTACTCTGAAGTCAGGCAGAAGGCAGGGAGATATGCATTGTCTAGACTAACTAAACAAGATATATACAGCACATAAGCTTTTGTGAACTTAAGCTAATAGAGCATCTCATGAAGTAAGCTCAAGTTCATGAGAGCTTATATTCAATATATGTCTTATTTAGTCAGTCCCACCATTCACCAGAGCTTGTGATGGGGTCCTCAAAGGGCAGCTTTGCATGTGTCTTCTATACAGGGTAACCTCTATTTCCAGCAGCACTGGGACTCTCAGCAGAAAGGCAATTTCCATCAGCTATATAAAAAATAATCTATGAAAAATACAGTAGGTCCAACCCAATCTAATAATGTGATATTGTTTGAAAGCAATCAAACATATCAACATACATCAACTTAAACGATTATATAAACCAAATCAAAGCAGCACAACATTATGAATCACAATATATGGGCTCACTCATATCTTACTAATGTACAAATTAGTCAGTGCATCAACAAAGTTGCTTCTCTGTTTGCTATGATGCCAGTCAAATGACTTCAACTCACACACATTTTTACAACAAAATCCAGTACTTAATCAGCGGTTGTACTTGTCAATGTGGGTTTTTACATGTATAAAAAAGGTATGTATGTACCTAGTTTGGAAAGCATGAGTTTTGCATGTAGAAATGAGCTAGCATACTCAGAAGCCAAGAGTAGTTGCAAATTTGACCCTAAATATATTGCAACGGATGTAGTTTGGTAATATAATGCAGATGTTATTGTTAGATAAGTGGTGAATTGTCCTAATTTATCTTGAATCATTTTCTAGCATGTCTGCCTGGTGCAAAAATTGTCACAGCTGATGCTTGCTAAGTGCAAAACATGAAAGCTGTTAAAACAGAGCCTAACGGCACCCATCAGGGTATTAAGGGTTGTACATATTTCATTTGGTTTGCAAGGAGGTAGCAATTAAGTATAGGATTGATTCAATTTATATGCTACACTTAATGCAATGTAACTGGCATTTTACCTGCTTCAGCAAAAGTATCTCACTAGTGATAACAGTGTGAATTCTTGTTTCAGATATCTACTCCTATCACTTAAGTGCCGACTCAAAAATATTATAAGCAGCATTTTCTCTTGCTGGAACTTCTTAAGTCTATAAAAAGTGTATTTGGTTGATTTATCTAAACAGCCTGCTACCACCAAGAGTTGCAGAGACTGGAATACCATGGATTAAAAAAAACAACAAACCCCCCCCAAACAAAACAAACACCCAAAGAAAAAGCATAGGTGTTGGCAGGAAGACAGAGGAGCCAATTAAAGGCTTAATGAAAGTAGCTTAGATCTTGTTTGCAGTTACCTTCAACTGGGCATTAGTGGTGCTCATAATCCTTCTGGGTCTAGGCTTGCATGCATGCGCATGCGTACATTTCCACTGCACTTGGCTTATTTAATTAGGTGATGGAAAAAAAAACTGTCTAAGCAGCAACATCAAGCAAAAAAGAGTTGCAGGTTAACTTCTAGAACAAGCCAACCGGTTAAGGGTCATGATGAGCTCTGGCAGATTCCCTATGCATTATGACATTAACTGAAGTGGCTACTAAGAATTTCATCATTGACTCAATGGGAATAGGATTCTTTAGGACAAACTCTCCTGATGCCCTCTAAAGAAGTGCAGAGGTAAAGCATTCCCAAACCTGCTCCAGGCTAAATCAGATTCATGAAGGACCTAAGCTAAAAGACTTGAACCCTGGAGTTCAGATATAGTGAATGACCACTTTTCAACTTAAGTCCTTGGACTGTCTTTTCTTGAATTCAGTGGAATCTGGTTACTTTGCTATATCCTATTATTTATTATCATGCCACTTTACTTCCTTTTAAGATGCTGTTGGAAAGATCATTTAATGACTGATTTATGACTTCAGTCATATCACTCTTTTGCTTCATTCTCTTGATGGCAAGAAGCTACTTCAGCTTACATCAACGGGGAATGTTTTTTTGCCCCAAGGTGGCACGTTTACCAGTTCTGCAAGAATTTGCAAGCTAGTGGGCCTCTGAGTGTGAAGATAAAGTACTGAGACTATTCATTCAAATACATGTGAAATTACAGGGATGTGGAAGATGAATTAATTAAAATGACAGACCTTCAACAGCAGCTGGTAGGGATGAGAGGACATGACGGGGGAAGCATATGATTTGTTTCATTCTTCATGAACAGAGGTTCAACTTTCAGATATTTGAAACACACTAAACTGAAATAATCTGTGAGAGCAAATGCAGGATCCTGAAAGCAGATTTTTGCAAATATCTGGCAGTTAGCACAACACACACTGAAGTAGAATAACAAGTCAAATTCATTTTTGTCAGACACTTTTTTTTCCTTGAAAATGTTTTTATTTTCTCTTAAGGGTAAACTCTTTTAAATTATATTTCTTTGCATTCTTATGCTAATAACTTTCAGGAAGAGCATCTTTCTAATTTCCCGCTCTGATAAGTCCTTGTCGTGGCATCTCCTGCCCATGAAATGAGTCGTGTTGTATGCTGATATCAGCGGGCATGATGTATCATAGCAACGACCAGTAATGTGGAAAATTCAAACAGAAAAAAGACACTTGACAGGCACTGCAGCAATTTTCTAGAACTCTTAGGAAACACATCAACTATTTAAGGAAAAAAAAGAGGATTTTGAAAAATGTTTCAATGCCTACCTCTCACAAAAAGATGTTCTGGTATAAATTTAAACCGATCTCCATTTTGCATTTGGCAAGCATCTGATAACAGAGCTTAGGTTAAGTACAGGACAGGTGTATGAACAGAAGTAGAGGTACAGGACTGGAGGACAGGGTTAAATATTTTAATGATAACAGGTAGTTTGGGGAATGTATAGGTGAACCAATTTAATTAAAAATAACCTGCCTAGATCCATGAATGCCCTGAAAATGATGCCTCAAGCTCAAACTGCATTTTTTGAGATTTGGAAAAAGAAATTGGGGGTTAGACTAGATGACCTTCTGAGGTCCCTTCCAGCCCTAATTTTCTATGATTCTAAATGATTACATTTATTTCCCCCTATTATTTCTTATTTTCCTGCATCCTGGTTCTGGCTAGAACATGCAAATGCTGATGTGTGGCAAAGAAGGTTGTTTTAATGTGAGCTCTCACTGAAATTGAGAATAAAACACAGAAAACTCATCAGAATCCTACTCCCTTGTAGGATAACTAACACAATTTTGCAGATCCAAGCAGTTCCAAAACTATAAGACGGTATTTCCACTGAAGTCAACAGAAGTTTTATTATTGACTTAATTGGGAAGAGAGATTGGCCACTGAACAATTTTAAGAATCCCAGTCCTATAGTTTTGGGTGTGAACATGCATTAACTCTTAACCTTCTAAGGTTCGCTCCCTACTACAAAGAGAGAGGCTGAGCCAGAGGTCCTGACTTCTGCCTCATCTGGGGGATGTTCAGATACAACATCATTTGGAATGAAGCTCAAAATCCCTACAAAATTCAGCTCCAAATTTGGAACAACTACAAAGATAACATGAGTTTGGAGCAAGATTTTCTGCAGGGCCTGCCTGCTTCTTTCCTTTTTATCTCCAGGCAGAAGGTCCCAATGGGACTAAAGGCTAATTGGCAGGTAATATAATAAAGCACGGCATTCTTTTTTTTTCCTTTTTTTTTCTTAGCTCCTCTTGCTGTGAGTTTTTAATCATTCATTTAGAACTGGTATTGCCTTCCCATAATTAAATTAAGCAGAGTGTCTGCACCATTATGCTATCTGAAGTGCTTAATATACTGTGCTGCTGCAAGCCAATAGACCTTTGGCTTTCATCTGCATTCCCTCCACACTTTTTAAAGCACAAAAGAGTGATGCTAATTGTTTAAACAAGACTAATTTAATCTCAGCAATGTGTGCTAGTATTAGAGATGGACAAACTCCTGTATTACAGTAAACAACTAGTAATTCATCTGACCTCAGCAAAGGCTCTGCTCCTTTCATAGATTTTCAAGCCAGGAAGGGGTATGCGAGTGGATATTTACAGTGCAGGAGTGGAGTTATCAGGGGATTATCAGGGGACTTATGGGAATTTCTGAACCAAATGGTCCATCGCTACCTTGGATTAAATGTGCAACTTTTTTTGACTAAACTCATGAGTTTACTTATCTCTTACGTGCCGAGGGAACTGTATTAGAATAGAAGGATGGGGGGAGGGGGCAGAGCTAGTCGCTTTTTGGCTGAATAGAATAATTTAACAAATCCCTATTTGACATGCTCATAAGAGGCTTAAGGAATCAATTTTGCCATACTGTATTGTTAGTCCTTGGGGACACTTTAATTAACATCACTTGAAATAATTCAAGGCAAAAGGTGACAAAGATCAATTCACAAAGATGTGAGGATGCCAAACACTCTGCTGAGCACTGGGTCCAATCCAGAACAGCTGTGAAAAGCCTGTGCTTGCTGGTGTAGTACTGAGCGGAGGTGTAGGAGGCTGCAGGGAAGAAGTCTTTAGCTATAGGAGGAGTCCCTAGATATAGGAGGCTGGAGGGAAGGAGTCCCTAGCAAGAGGGACTAGTAAGACATGCACAGATCACTACCACTGGGGTAGTCAGAGGATGAAGAAGGCAGCCCATTATCCCCATTTGTTTGAGTGAGAGATTTGAGTTGACATACCTGGGCACAGTAACCATGTACCCATTTGTGGGTGACATGACCACTGTTCCTTTCTATATTACATGGCAGAGATGTGCCACAGAAATCTTTGCTGACTGTGACAGGGAAGAGGTCATGCCTTGTCACAATTTGTCAGAAGACAGAGGAATGGTGGGAATGAGAGCATCTTACCTGTTTGGGAAGGATTTAAATAAAGTGCGTAATGAGAAAAGTGGCTTTATTGATTCTTGCTGGGCTGGTGGGAAGAGCGGGGTGATGGGGAGCTGACAGGATAGGCTATGGCAGCTGACCCAGAAGTAGAAAAGCCCGGGGTTGCGCGAGTCATTTCCCCAGACAGGGGAGACTGGCTGGAGCTCATGCAGCTGCAAGGAGGTGCAGCAATTCCTTGCCCGGCTGGGGGTCAACAAATCTTACAGAGGAGAAGCGGAAAACCATGAGGCTTACCTGAGGTGAGGCCTGGCATGAGAGCATCACAGAGGAGGCCAGCAAGGAATAGGTCCAGTGAGTGAGGTGCTTCAGGTCGTAACCTAAAGGGGAAGAAGAAGAGAAGGGTTGGCTAAGGGGATCTGCCTGGAGGAAACAGGTTCTCCCTTACAATAGGGACAGAACAGGGAACTAAGCCAGGAGACTGAGTTAGGTTGGCTATAGCTCCCGATCAATACCTTACTATTAAAGATGGAACAGAACTGGAATTGGTGCTTAATTGAAACTGGCTATGGGAAAAATCCAAACATGTTCAGAGAAGGTATTCATCCGAGATCCCAAGGCAAGTAAGTCTAGGGATGGATCTAAACCAGGGACCTGTGGGGGTGTAAACCCAAGTTCTGGGAATGGTTCATGGCTCAGGCATCGTACGTTTTGTAAGAACCCATAAGACTGAATTGTTGCACTAAGCACAGAGTGTAATTAGGGATTGCGGGGTACACAGATGGAGGAACCCTGCGAAGAGGCCAGATGGCCAAATATATTGTAGTGAGAAACAACGGTTTACCTCCCAAAATTCACTTTGTCCTTTGGATTCTTCAAAGGCATGGCAGGCGAGTACCAAAGAGGATTAGCAGGTCTTGGGTGGATTGGCTGCAACATATCTTTTCACAAGAGCTTCAGACTTCTACACTGATGTATGCAATGATGAGTGCATGCTCCCAGAAAGGGGACCAAGCCATCATCTGCTTAAGGTTGATGCCCAGTGCATGGATGCAGCATGCTTCTGGGATTGGACTTTGGTGAACAGAGTGCAATGGTATGAAACACATCTGAAATCCTTTGTATCATACTCTGTGTTTATACTGAAGTGTGCTTTGCACAAAGCAATACTGTATTTACTTCTTTAATTTTTAGCTCTGTGGCTGGACTTAAAAATTAAAAGAAAATTTATTTTGGACTTGACCCCAAATGAAGAAATTAATGCAGGGAATTTTTAATAGAGTAAGCTTGGATCTCTTACTTCCCAGGTGAATGCTTGCATCACTGGGTCTTAGGATATTCTCAGATGGGATTGTCTCAGCTCTCCTGTTGGATTTTGCATAAAATAATTAATTTTTTTTACAGCAGGGACTGGAACTAAAGTTTCTGCTTATCCAGGGTGAGTGTCCTAATTTCATTTGTTTTGAGGATAGTGCCTAAGGCCCCTCTGAATCTAGCCTAAAGAAGCAAAACATTTGGTTTTGGAAATGACAAAACCAGCATTTTTACTGCATCCAAAACATTTTCATCATGTTTTTTTTTGGCTAAGGTAATTCACAGATGTAACCCAAATTCACAAATAGTTCCAGCCTGACTAAAACAGCATTTTTAGTAAATAAAAATCTTTGCTCTCAAAAGAGCCAGACGCTCTTTGCAGGCACTTTCAGCAAAGGTTAGCATGCCCTCTCTCTTTTGCCTCCAAGATGCCTGTTAGCTTTGTAACGAATAGTGTATTAAAGTAAAAAAAAATCATTCACCAAAAAGAAAAGAAAAAACAGAGTTATTTTTCTGAGCTGTGAACAAATGCATGTGAATAGAAATGTTTTGGTTTGTGACTTACTGCTTCTTATAAATGCCAGTCCTGGGGGAAGGCTCTTTCAAAAAGCCTGTAGATTTAGGTGCATATTTTAGGATCTCTTCACAACGCTGAGGCTAGAAATAGTTGTTTTACATTGAAAGCTTGGCTTCTGGAGCACAGTCCTGCTATGCAGGGTGGAATGTGCAGAGCCCTGCTGTAAGCTGGACATGATGGTGTGGGATTCTTGGGGTTTTTTTTTTTTTTAAAGAGATGGATAAAGTCCAATATTAAAATGATTTTCCTTAGGTCAGATGTATGCCAGGTTCACAGACAAAAATAGGACTTGTCTTCTAATGCCCAGCGTGGCATTCTAACCAATTAGGCCACAATGCCTCCCTATAACACTATTGATAAACTGGGTAACAAATTTGGATGCATTTCATAACCTTTGCTTTACCCAATGATGCTGAAATGACTCCACCTTCATGCATGAATGGAAGGAAGTCACAACTCCTCTTACCAGCTGGGGAGCAGAGGAAACACGCAAGGCCAGATTCAGATTCATTCTATCTATTCAACATCTCACTGGACTTTGATGCCTAAGTGTCAGTCTCTTTTACTCTGCTCATGATAAAATCCATGATTGTATCTACTTTTGTAACATACCTTCATTTTACCCTTAAGATTGAGTCACAAAAAAGCAGTGCGGAAGGGGAGGACCCATCCATCTTTTGCATTAACTGATTTTCAGTGACTCAAGCAGGGTGGAAAAGAATGGCATTTAGGCACCTAAATCCATTTATGCACCTTATAGGTGACATAGAATCTGGTTCTCAGTTCTTAACAAAATCAAAAAGCCTTGTCCCTTACTCAGCACCGTACACCTAGATTCCTGGGGGCCTGGGGCAAAATTTTAGTATCAGGCCCCCCTTCACCAGAGATAATGATAATAATAATTGGACAATGGAAAAAAATACCATTTTTGGGCCCCCTTTCTGTCCAGACCCCAGGCAGCCACCTGGTTCGCCCATGCCTATCCCCAGCCCTGCCCTTACTAGTGCTTCCATCATTGCGATGCACTATAGCAATTGCTAAAGGGATGGCACACTATTACTCCACAACTGAATCAATGCAATAAGACACACTCTTTATGTCCTAGTTCTGTATTCTGCAAGGAGTTTAATGTGGTTGAGTTGTTTACAATTTTAAAAAAATCCTGTTTTCCAATGAGGTGCTAATGAATGCCAGTTTTCGTTTCTGAGCATCTGACACATGGCTCCTGGGGCTTTCAGCATACACAGACTTCCACAGTGTCATCCAGATGAGGTCCTGGATATGGTCAAGTATACTTTTGGCTGGTTTTCGTAGTGGTATGTGAGATAGCTAACCTTGCTTGTGTGTCATTCTCATTCACTGAGACAGCAGGGCTTTTTTTTAAGGTTCACAAATGTGTTTCAGCTGATCCACTAAAGATCGACGTTGTTATTGAGTGGCCAAAGTGAGTACACAGATAGAGTGGGACCAGTGTAATCCCTTGAGCTATTATTTTAATATTTATACTCTCAAGTCCCGGGAGTGCTCTGAATATTAATGAAAATATCTGCAGCCTTATTTTCTGGCTTTAAATATTCAGCATTAAGCAGCATGAGTTTGTCCCTGATTTCTCAGCCAATTTTAATTCCTTAGACTAGCATTACTCCTGTAAAGCAAAATAAATGTATAATTTTAGTGTTTAAATCTTAATTCTCAGGGAAGTCATGGCAAATTGAAAGTGAATACAATTTGTTCGTTAACAACTAATGGCTCAAAATAATTTATCTTACAAACATTTCCTGGAAAACAAAAGCCACTTGTGTGTAGGCAACTTATAAAATGTTACTTGTTTATCTAATAAACTACCCTGGGGCCAACAAGTACATTAGCATTGCACAAACTTTCTGACTTATTCATCATCACTATTTATTATTAAAACTTTATCTGTTTCAACTTAGTGAATAGCTGCCTTGGGATACACTGCTCAGAACAGCAGCAACAAAATAAAGTTTATGCAATTTGCATAATATTGTACAAAGGATATTAGCTTAGAACAATATGAATCCCCTGGATCATTTGCACAGCCCCTTTGGTGTTTAATGTTGGTAAATATTTAAATAACAGCAAGCCTATATAATTATAAAGATTTCTCTTTCTAATCCGTGCAGGATGTAAAGCGTTGTAAATCATGTCTATTACATGGCTTTAGCTAGACGAAGAATAAGAAGATGATTTACATGCACTTGTTGCATTTGCCAAGTGTTTTATGACCCATCGTGCAGGAATATATTGGATTACAAGCAAGCAGCACGTATGCACGGTTGAGTTCTGGATAGCGTGTTCACTTCATGTGACTGAAGACTGGTGATTATAGCAGGGCTTAAAAATAATTTCCTCTGCTTTGTAGGTTATTTTGTTCACACTAGTATAAAGCAGGTGTAAATGCTACCATTTTGAGCTGGTCATGCCTTGCTCTAACTTTTGCATTCATTATGCCCTCAAGTAAGTGACTATACATAATAGAGGGCAGCTGAAAGTCTGGCTCAAGATTTTTCCCAGAACTTCAGTTTAACCCTTGAGGGGAAGAGGTTATGGAGAAGTGTAAAACTTTGATCAAAACAGTCAAACTAAGGAAACTAGAGTTAGGTTTCTATGCTTATGTTTAGATGCCTGATTTTCATAGTTACAGAGTCTACAAGAATGAACTAAAAGCTCTGGGGGAAGCAGCACTATACCTAGACTCCTGGCAGCCCCAGGCGAACTTTTAGTATTGGGTCCCCATTTGCCAGATGTAACCGGGGTGGCAGCGCAATAGTTGCCACCCCTGACCAATATCAGGGATGGTGTGGTAAGTGCAGCAGGGCTTCTGGCCAGCGCCAATTTACTTTCCAGCCGGCCCCTGCTCCCCACAGAGCAGCCCGTGGTCCCAAGAAGGTCTAACATGTAACTGATTTAACTATTTACACTTTATTTACAAAACAAGAATAATAGGAAAGGTTATGTATGAGTGAACTTAAACGGCATAACCAGAATCACAAAACAAACCAGAATGCATTAGTCAACCCTTGACTCAAGACCCACAGGTAGGGGAACTGGCAGCTTTCAGCCACTGCTGAGGTGCTGCCACAAGGAAGCAAGGTGCTCACTCCCTGCAGCTTTAACAGGCTTCCCAATAAGAGACAGACTGCAACAGGCTAAGCTGTTTAGGTCTGCAGCAATCAAATTGCATGAAACCCCAACCCCCCAAAGAGGCTGAAGGGTGACCCTCTGTGGCAACAAAAAAGGCAAGCAACAAGCAACAGAGCAGGCTTCTGCAGCAAGCAGCATGACCCAAGCTAAAAACTCAGGGATGCCATCCAATGACAATCAGCTGCAGAATAAAGGACAGGACTGAGTCCCCTCTGGGGCAGTCAGTGGCAAAGGGTCAGCAGCACAGGCAGCTCCCAGGGGTCGTTGCTCCAAACCCCTGCTCCAGATGACTGGCTGGACCCCCTCCATGCCTCATGGCTCGCCAATCCCACTCCCAGTGCCGGCCTGTGCCCCAAGCTCCCAGGGACCCTTGTCCTGGCGCTCTGCTGCTCCTCAGGATCTCAGTGCCTTGCCTGCTGCTGTCCTGCTTCCCCAGGGAAGGTGAGGGATTTCCTCAGCTCACCAGCCCAGCTCCGGATAAGGATGCCGCCTGCACTCCTGGCTGCTGCTTCTTCTCTGCAGTGGGGTGGGGGGCTGACTGCCACCCCTAGTTTCCAGGATGCCCAACACGTCCAGCACGTTGCGATGGGGCCTTGGAGCACCAGCTTTCTGCCCCAAGCCCTGGCCACTGCTCCCTCTCTGCTCCTAGGGCCGCCGAGGCTCTTCAGAGGGGGTCTCCGCTCCCTCCGCTGGGTCAGCTTACCCCAGCTCTTCTTAGGCCTCCTGTATTGATCCTCCGAGTCACTGTCAGCAGCCCCCCATACCAGTTCAGCTGCTGCTTTTATCCCCTCCAGCAGTCCCTCCCTGGCTTGCAAACCAGCCAACCAGGGCTCAGGGTGGCAGGCCCCCAAACCCAACCATCCCCCTTCCATGTGAATGAGGGGATTGAAACCCCCTTCCTTCCATTGGCTTCCCCTTTTCCACAGGGCAGGGCTCCCCTGCTCCACCCTTGGGGTTGCTCAGACTTCACCAGCACTGTTTCTAGCCCAGGGTAAGTATCTCAAGCCAATCTGGTGAGCCCACTTTGGCAGTCTGTTACACAGAGATAATGATGATAATAATAATAAAAAAAATAACCATTTTTGGGCCCCCTTTCTGCCCGGGCCCCGGGCGGCTGCCCAGTTTGCCCATGCCTGTATCTGGCCCTGGGGAGGAGGAGATGAGGAGGAACTGCTGGAAATGGGGCAGAGATGTAAATAGAGATGTACGAGCCTAACGTTTTGCTCCTAGTTCTGAAATTCTGGACCTTTTTATTTCCCCTGCTTGTCCTGCAGCTGTGTTTGTCATCATTTCCTGTGTGATCATGTTTTAGGACCAGCTCTTGCAGGCATCCTCAACTTACACTAAAATCAGTGAGGCCTCAGGATACTTGCCACCTCACAGAAGAGGTTCAGCTCTGGATCAAGCTATATTCTGAGGTCTAAGGTCTTTTGGTAGGGTGGCCTAGTCAATAAAGGAGTGAATTGGGAAGCAGAAGACCTGAGAGCTGCCAGTAGCCAGGTCAATAAAGTTCCATCTGTTTTACAGATGGGGAACTGAGAAAAAGGGATGCAAAATGACTGTAAAACAGATGGAACATTATTGACTTCCTAGGCAAATAACTACGCATTGTTATTATTATTATCATCATTATTATTATGGCCTGAGACTCTGCTTCCGATAGGCCTGTACAGCACTGAGCACATCTCTGCCATTGTAATTAAGCAAACAACAAGATTGGGTCAGATTCTTAGATAATATAAGTAGAGATATTTCTACTGAATCCAGTATAGTTTCTCCCTTCTTGTTAATAGGAGGAAACAATCTGCATTCCTGTATTTACGCCAGTAGACCATTCCCTTTGGATGGGGTTTCTATGGTGAGATTTAAGTGAACAAAAGTACAAGACAGAATATGAGTAGCAAACTTGTTCTGGCAGCTTCTAAACATATGCCCTCATGAATTTCACATCTTTCCTGTCATCCTTTCCCTTCGAAGATGGGTATTGGGATTTGAACGGTTTCTTTTAAAATAGACTGGAATAAATCCCTGCGGAGTAAATAGAATATCTCACCCTTGAAGAGTGATTATGTTTCTTTCACTCACAAGAGAGGCCTTCATAATTCATTCATACCTGAGGCTCTCGTGAGTTATGGGTCCTTCACACTCCTGAAAGAAACATAATGCTCACCCTTCATGGATGAGATCTCCTATATGTATTTAAATTGTGAAATTAAAGTCTGGAGGTTTTGAAGATATTTTCAACATGTAAAACATAAATGCAGCTGGAGAATGTTTTCTTTCTCTGTTTGAAGGGTGCAGTGTGATCTCAGGAGGACATGACAATGTGAAGTATTACACTGAAACTGTATGGGACATGCGGCATGCAAGATAAAAGAGGATAAAAGGAAATTAAGTTTTCCACGGATCAGTCTTTGGTAGGATGCGCTACTGTTAATTTCTTTAGATGTTTTTATGTTTCTAAATGTTATGCCTTCCCATGACTTTAATAGAATCTGAGAAACAACATCTAAATATATCACTAGCTTGTCAATAAGGTTTTGAACCACGGATTTGATGAGGAAAAAATTATAGTAGTAGGTGGCACATACCAGAAATGCACGTGTAAAGGAGAGGAAAGGGAATGACATCATGTGACAGAGAGCTCACAGATTTTGGAAAGATGGACTATATACCACAAAGACTCATCACGTTTATTGTGATAGGTACATAATATAACACACCAAGGTCCATTACCCATCCTCTATCTCTTCCTTAACTTTTACACCCCATTACATAATGATAGCTGGATGCTTAAATGGCATATTGGCTTCAGAAGTAACAGTAAAATAACACTCCTGGAAGGAATAAGTAAAAACAAAACAAAACTTCCCCACCTTGCCTCAAATTTAAATACCAGACCATGCAGTGGATGCATCAGTGACAAGAAACTACTGTCAGAAATGTCATTTTCCTGAAAGTGCAGGTTTACTTGGATGTCAAAATGAATTATTTTTACAGCTGGACAACATTTGTTTTCAATAATCTTCCATAAAAATCCATCAAGAAGACATTAAAATGAATTATGTTCCCCCTCTCCTTTTTTTAAACATCTGTAGTTACCATATATTGGCCTGCCCTTCACTGTTAAGCTCATTGTAAGGTCATTCATTCTCTGTATCCCATTGCCAACTGGTCATTCACCACGTGGGTCGGTCTGGAACCCGCTATTCCATTAGGCTCTGGCTTTCTTAACATGTATGCTTGTGTTTAACTCTACTGTCCTGAGGAGTCTGATTGATTTCAACCGGTTACAGAAATTGATTCCTCATAGCAGTTAAGCATGCATGAAAGTGCAGGACTGGCACCGTAATGAAATAAAATTTTAAGGTCAGTAAATATATTAACAGTTTATCCCAGTATAACCATGGCCTGTGAGTCCACTGTGCTACTGCTGAGTGTATATGACTCAAAATACAATGTTAAACCAACGGTTGGGTAAACGGGTCTCTTTTTAGTTTTAGGGAGGAGTATGAAAATTCAAGGACAAGGGTGGTGATGTAGAGTAAGATATTAAATAAGCAGACAGGATCGTATAGCAGAGACTAGGTTAGAGAGTCTGAGACAGAGTCAGTTCAAACTGTAGACAGAGATAAGCTCTGAGAATGCCAAATAAAAATTGATTGAGAAACATCACATAATTGGAAGTATAGAGCAACGTAGAAAAGAATGTTCTTGTCCACCAGGAGTGCCTAACTATGACATTCAGACCAGGAATTTAACAATTAGAGGGCATGCTCAACTAATACATATTATGGAAAAGACCTGCCAGCACTTGGCTGTGATAACACTACAGATAATGTTAAGCAAGGATTCTAATACATTAAGGAAGCAAAGAATAATTTCACTTTGCTGGGCTATCTTCTAATTGCACCATAATGTTCCCAACAGTTTAATCTGTTACTAGTGGAAAGTATTAATGCAATCCTGCTGTCTAGGGAAATCAGCATTGCCCTTTCTTAATGCACAAAAATCCCCAAATTCTCTTTTTCTATGAGAAAAGGCTAATTTTAGGGTTGGGCAAATGGTTTGTTCAGAGGACTTCAGTGACAAATCTTTTGGGTTTTTTTCTATATTTAATAAAATGGAATGGACTCTGCTTTAGGATTTGCAACTTCAACTGTCACCTGATGTAGACTTTTATTAATCTGAATCAGCGTTATGTATTTTCTAACATGCCTGTTTGTAACCTTTTAGTGCCAGGAAAGTAAATTAATTATGCCATCTCCCTATTGTGGCAGGGCACCTGCAGTGCCTGCCACTTTAAGGTTTCAAGTTGGCAGTGGAGCAGCCAGCAGGTGGGTGCTAGCCTCATCAAGGCTAGCACATGACCCTAGGAGGACCCTGGGATTGGCTGAGGGGGCAAAGCAGCCTCCTTTTTAACCCAGGCCCTCAGAGAGAGAAGCAGCAGTCTGAGCTGAGCAGGCAAGGAGGCAGCATCAGGCAGAGCTGCCCCTGCAACACCTTGGAGGTCAGGGCAGGAGCTATTTGGAGGCTCCTGGTCCCGGGTATGACCTAAAACTGCACCAAGCTGGGAATGGGTGGCCTGGTGGGGCTGTTCATGGCAGAACAGTCTGCCAGAAATGCCAGGCCAGTTACCTCCTTGGTGAAAGGTGAGGAGGGGCGCCTGAAAACCCCAGCACCCACCTGCAGGTGGGTTACCTGTACCAGAGAAGAGTAGGTCAGGTAGGCCCATCCTGTTAAAAAGGCTGCCTGAGTGTAGGGGCCAGACATGGCAGCAGCCACCTGAGCCCACAGGATGGAAGACCCCAGTGCAGGGTCCAGGCATGGCAGCAGCCACCTGAGCCCCACCGGGTGAAAGACCCCAGTGGCCCAGAGGGGCTGAGTGAGAGAAGCAGCCTGGAGTGAGGTTGAGTGTTGCCCTAGGAAGGGGGCAGAAAACCCAGTGAGGGCCGAGTGATAGTGAAATAGCTCAGAGTGGGGCTGAGCGCGGCCCTAGAGAAGGCCTAGTGAGGGGCCAAGTGTGTAGAGCGGCCCAGTGAAGTGGCCCGTACATAAATGGCTCAGTTGAGGGTGGTGAAGATGAGTGGCCCTAGTGAAGGGCAGAATTACTGAATAGGGTAATACTGGATGTGATAATATAGAAAGCCCGGTTGCAACAATATAGAAATACTGGATGTGAGAATCAATATAAGGAAGGCATGGGACATGTGTAAGGGAGGTCGAAGCTTGTATCAAGGCCCTTGGCATCAGGAGGGAGAGGAATGGGCAGCCTCCTGCCTAAGAAACAACAATCATATTTATTTCCATCAAGGTGTGGCAGACCAGTGAGGTGGAGGATTAGCCCTGATCAGGCAGCTGGCCAGCACTGAGACCTAAACCTAAAAGGCCAGCCTGTTACATCTATCACTATACCACGGTCAGGTCAGTCATAGTCATCTGATGACCATCAATGGATGTGTAGTTACTATAAAAAATGACAAATTATTTGAGGCATGATCCTGAGAAATGGTAGCTTCCTATAATTCCCAAGGAAAGCAGAAGATACCTATTGGTTCACAACTGGCAATTGCATGGGAGGATAAAAATCATAATTCCTTTAATCTTCCCTTCTCTAAATTAATCAAAGCAGTTCTTTCAATCTTCCTGTATAAGTTGTTTTTTTTAGACCTATCATTTTTGTTGCTGTCCTCTGGTCTCTCCGTCCAACTGGCCCACCTTCTTCTTGAAGCGCAGTTCCAAAAGTGAACACAATAAGCCTCAACAGGGGCTCAGTAAAGTGGAAGGAATACTTCCCATATTTACCACACAACATTCTTTGTTTATATATCCTCATATGGCATTCACTTTTTCCCCAATATGACTTTGATTCATGTTCAGATTGTAATCCACCACAACCTCAAATCCTTTACTGTACAGCTGCTATCTAGCCAGTTATCTCCATCATCTCTCTGTGAAAATGATTATTCCTACTTAAGTATAGCATTTTGCATACATCCTATTGAATTAACATCCTATTTTTCAGATCATTTCTCCAATTTGAATTTTAATCCTGTCCTCCAAAGTAAGTGTGACTTCTCCCATCTTGATACTGTTTAGAAATTGAATAAGTGTACTCTCTCTCTGTCATTGTCTAACTCATTAATGAAAGGAGTGAATAGTATTGGGCCCTTCTGGAACCTTATTGCATCCCTCCAATTTGACAGCAAATCACTTTGTGAAGATCATAGAAAGGTAGGGTTGGAAGGGACCTTGCACACTCATCTAAGCCAGCCCTAGGCAGGATCACCCTGACTAAACCATCCCAGCCAAGTATCTTTTCAACCTGCTCTTGAAAATCTCCAGGGATGGAGATTCCACAACCTCTCTTTCCAATTGGTCCATATCCTTCTAGATTGTATTAAGACAATCATGCAAGATGATCATCTTTGACTGCGAGGGATTGCCAAAGCAGATCCTTCTTGAAGTGTAGGGCCCCAAACTGGACCCTCTACTCCAGGTAAGGCATCAACAGTGCTAAACAGAAAGGAAGAAATACTTCATGGAGCCAAAGAATCACTTCCCTTAGACTTTAATGGGAATTTTTGTGTGTTTAGTTACTTGCATGCATAAATGTTTGCAGACTCAAAGTTTTAAATTTAAAAATCAGAACAAGGGCTCATGAAGAATAAATATAACCACCCCCTGGCAAAAAAACAAACCTCTTATGGAAATGTAGGATACATTTAAAGAGCAATCCATCAGAAGCTAGATTTAATAACAAAGTCAATTAAAAAAAAATCAAGTTGATAGTGTTCTTTTGGTACAGTCGTGGAATGTTAAAATTATGAACTCTGACCTGTGGATAGGTTTGGGGGGAAGTCATAGCGTGTTATTTAGAGCTTTATGCTAATGTCAATTATCTTATATGAGAATTTTATGTAGATATTTATGATTTTTGCCTAATTGAAAACAAGATTTACTTTCATTCTGCTACTGATGAGTTTAAAATTATCTCAGATCAATCTATCATTATGTTATGAGACGGAACTTTTATGATTTTTCTTTCCCCATGCCTGTGAAGCTAATGAGATATTAGTCTGGCACTTTATGTGGGAGCATGTTCATTTTGGGTATGAATACTAGACATTGACTTTTCAACACAATAGGCAAGCTTTTTACAATTCTATCTTCTGCCATACAACATGAACGATTTCTTGATCCAGGGTCAATCATTGTGAAGCAGGCTCTTCCATACTTTCCCATTTATGCTGCTAATTTGTGACCAGGGAGAATCACATCCTAATGAGTTCCTCTAGTGTACACTCATTCACACCAAATTGGAGAACTACCTTACCTCCTGTCAACATTTAATTTGTACGTGCAACTACTGCAACGGCCTGTGGCAATATGACTGCAACTGCTAAATGGCTAATTGACTCTGCAAAGTGCTGAATGCCCTAGCTTTGACCCAACACAGGCCTAATTTCAAACACACACAGTTCCATTGAAGTCTAAATCACTTCATTTTGATGAATGTAGTCACTTCATTCATGTGCCTAAATAGAAAAAGGCCTTTGAAGACCTGACCACTTTATTAGGTGCCTAAATCATATCCTGAACTCTACCGAAAGTCTGTCCAGTAAATTGTTAATAGCAAGGAGATATTGCAATTGAGTCATGGTGGCCTAACAAAAGAATTCCATTTGCCTACTGGAAATGTAATATACCTTCTGTAGATACTTAGATCTTAATGGATTTGTTTTTATTATTATACACAGTGTGAATAGGACAGCCAGATTGACTGCAAATTAGGTTGGCCATCTCAAGTGACTTCTACTATCCTAACCTTCGACATGAACTTCAAATACATTTTAATTTTAAACGGTGCTGATTCTGAGACCTGGTAAAAAATCAGAAAAGAAGAAACTGCAAATGAAGTTTCTTGTGTGGATAAGGGAGGACAAAAGAACATTTACAAGCCTTGAATTTGCTAAACTGGAATAGATGATAACAAATCAAGAAGGGCAATCGTCTAGAAGGATCGCCTTGAGTTTGGGACAGCATAAGACTCTCAAAAAGACAGAGAATGTTGAGACAGGAATAATGACTGAAGAGAAGTCTTCAAAAGAAAATCAAGAAAAGAAAATGAACTTCAGTTGAATTAATTGTGTAAGGGAAACATGAAATGCAATTAATAAAACATAGGACACTTCAGAAATCTTATTCAGTGGCACTTTTGAGGTACCATAAAAAACTGGTTTATGCATATACCATCAACTCTACTAAACAGAATGAGAATTACTCTGCTTTGTGGAAAAATGGGCCACAAGCTGCTAACGGATGAATGATACAGGGCTGGTCTTTAAAGTGAGAGGGTTCCCTTTTGGCCTTCAGCTGGTAGTGGAGAATCTGTAAGTGGTACAGGTCTGATGTTTAGGGCACCTGGATGTGTGGGGTTCTAAGCAGCTCTGGGTGACAACCCTGCAATTCCCTGTTGAGCACAAACTTTTTTACTTTAATGGAAGAACAAGATGTCCACAAGAGTTAAGAGACAAAAATCTTGCAGAACACGAGAAGGAAAATGGAGTGTGACACCATTTACAAATGTTGAGAAGGCATGTAGATCATTGTATAAATAAGCTGTACATTGGAAACCACTGTCAGTACACAATAGCAACAATTGCTATCAGTTCTAGAAAATCTATGAATATTCTTGAATTCTGTCTATTGCCACGTTTCCTATTAACTATTTACATATGCAAAACCATCTCTCTTGAAGAAGACTAAAATAATTCAGTAGCTTGCCTCTTCAAAGTCCTGTTTCCAGAGGGCAAGTTGGAGAGTGATGATTTTGTAATGTAAACTAATCCATCTGTCTGTTAGAAGTGCTTGGCTTCTTGTCCACAGAACTGGAGAGAACACATTCATGAGGGCTCATATCAAATACAGACAGAATGAGAACTGGACAGAAACAATTTGCTGGTTTAATGTAGAGTAGAGCATTCAGAATTTTAAAAATAATGTCTTGTAACTTGCCAAGTTTTCCAAGCTCTTTCTTTTAGCCATGAGGTCACTTAAACTCTTATTTTTCTTTGCCAAAAGTGAAAAAGGGGAGGGTGAGTTAGGGACCACAAACAGTCCTGTTATTCAGTTGCTAGCATAGGTGCACCCCTGCTATCTTCCACGCATAGCCCAGCTTGTCTGAGCTCAGGTGCTTGGCCTAAACCATTTCACACCAGTTTCTTTTTAAAAGACCCTGTCTTAAGTATGGCTTACACTGAAATGAATTGACTTGTATATTAATTGCCAATTGCTTGTTTGCTACTTTTGCTCTGCCTTCTTGAATGTCTGTCTTTATCCTGTTGCCTCCTCAGTGAATAAATCTTGCTTCTTCAGCATTTGGAAGAATTTGTGCCAGAGTGGCACAAATAAACAACACATATCAGTGATATATATTTTAAACAAAAAAGACCAGGAGTGTCTATTATCTATGGAGATACCACTCTTTTAGCGAAGATGCTGTCATTGAACAGAGCCCAACTTTAAACCAACTAGAAAAACTGTCAAGACAAAAAAAAAAAATCAGTTAAAATTCAGTAATTTCAGATTTCACAGGATTGGATAGAATTTCACCTAAAACCAAGGAGGCTTGCCTACCTACGCCTTGCTTTTTTCATATGCCACAAGTATAGGTTCCGGATATCTGATTCCTCATCAACCAGGTATTTCCATCAATCCTTTTCCATCTTATGACAAATCAGTCATACAGAGTTAGTTGAAATTTCTACCTAACAGATTTGCTTGTTCGGAGAGAAGACTATGCCTTCCTAACTGGCCGCCTGACAGGCTGCATTTGTCACCTCCTTTTTACTATTTTGCTACCCAGCCTCCTTTCCTATTTCTGCTGCTTCCCTTCCCTGAACCATAGCAAAAACCCCTGCTTCTCATTCCCTGCATGCCACAGTCTGTCCCACTCTTTAGCTTCCACGCTCCGTCTGCCACCTTTATCAGTAAGGCACAACAGATAGATGGTGGAACCGAGAACACCCCGGAGAGTGCTCAGGACTGTGCTACAATCCTGAAAATCTTTTGCTAAACAAAACTCCTGAAGTCTAAAGGGACATTATTTACAGTAACACATGGAAAATTATTAGAAATGTTCCTGGCACAACACTTAAATTTCATTCAAAGGAGAATATAAAATAGCACGGCATGAAATACTATATTACAGAACTCTTTGTTAGGATGGCTTGGTTTAAACTAAACATTTGTGGAAGCGAAGGTTTTATTTTCAAAGAATAGAAATGATTCACAGGAATTTGGCCAAGCTAGAAAGCTAGATACTGAACCATGAAGGAAGGATTTGTAATTAATATGGGCCGTGATTTTCCAAGGAGCCAAAGGGAGTTAGGTGCTTTGCTCTAATACAATTTTAATGCAAACTGAGTGCCCAATTTCGTTGAAATTCCCAGATAAAGCTTAATAATGTGTTTGAGTGGCCCCCAATTTAGACAGAGTTACAACCACAATTCTTTGCTTAATGAGTAGATGTCAGGAGCTTATTAAAAAAGCTCTAATGAATAGAAGGAAAAACATGACAAGAGATCTCCTAATGTTATATGCAACAGGCAAGTAAAAAAAAAAGAAGAGAAAGCATCCACCAGTTCCACAGAATTAAATCAAGATACTGGTAACATTTACTTCATTCCACTCTCCACCCACTCCCGCCAGCCATGGCACCTGTAAATCAGAAAGCAGATGTTTCTTCAGGTGGGTGAAGTGTTAGCAGGGAAAGGTAGAGAATGAATGGCCCTCCACACTGCATTGGCCCTCACCGTGGAGCCGGTGTACATTGGGACCTAACTTACTATCGGTACTGCCCTGGAGCAGATGGCTTCCCTTCATGAGGTAAATGTCCCCAGTTCGATTTGGCCTGATCTGGTGGCTGAATCCAAATTGAATCAGAGGACCCTTTAATCTCTCCGAATCAAACTGGAACCCTCTGGATGGATTCAGAGAGATTCAGAAAGATCCGGAGATTTGGACATAGACACAGCTTTGAATGTTTTTTCCACATACCTCTAAGTAGCACGTGGCTTGTGGATGGTGCAATGCTGGGGCACACGGAGCATCCCACAGGAGCGCGGGGGGATCCCCAGCAGCACTTGGAAGCAGACCTGGAAGTGGACCAGAAGCACTTCCTGTCCACTTCCGGGTCCACCAGACAGCACGGTGGGGGCCCTCCCATGCCTCCCTGGCTTGGTGACTGGTGCCTCCTGGGTCAGGGTGGGCACCTGGGGTCATCCTGCAGCTGATTGCTGAGCTGGGGGGCACAAGGGAACCCCCCCCAGTGTGCTTCCCAGCAGACCTGGAAGTGGGCCGAAGGTACTTCTGGTCCATTTCCAGGTTCATCGCCAAGCATGTGGAGGCCCCCCCACACTCCTGTGGGAAACTCCATGCACTCCAGCATCACAGTGATCATGAGCCACGCAGGTACCTCAAGGTATGTAGAAAAAACTTTTAAAGCTGTCTGAATTAGCCTCAAATCTTCAGATTCGGATTCGGCTGAATCGAATCAGGGACAGTGATCTGAATCAATTAATCGAATCACTGTCCCGGATTCAGGATTAATCTAAATCCAAATCGAATAGGGCCCATGGGCCCACTTCACACACCCCGAGCAAAGAAGGAATTGGAAGTTTGAGGTGTAACACAAAGAAAGTCATGGACAAATTCCTGTGGCTCCCTGATTCACCTGAGGGGTAAAAAACCTCTTTTCATTAAAGAGTAAATTGCTGCAAGAAAGGATGGGGCATCTTACTTCTACTTTGGAAGAAAAATGGTAGCTGCTGGAGAGGTCAAGATAGATTTTATTCTTCGAGCAGAATGAGGCTGGTTAAACGGAAACAGTATCCTCCTTTCTTATTTTGAGGACAGAAAATACAACAAAAACGCAAGGAAAAAAAACAAACCAAGCAAATAAAACACAGCAAAAAAACCCCAAACACTCAATTTTCTTTATATAATACTCTATTTAATCATGGACCTGGAATGGCTTGTAATAACAAAAGCCCTTTGAGTAGAACTGTAGAGTAATGAAAGATTAAAATTAAAGTAAATTGGACTGCAAGAGTGTTTGTTTTTCCACAGCAAGGAGATCTCTTCAGATTTCACGTTCTTCAGGTCCTGCAGGAAAACCTAAAACATTGTGTTCTAGGCAGGAAGCGTAGATAGTTGTTGGAAAACATTTCCACCTTGCACTGACAGGCAGAGGTTTTTGTAAATAGAATCAATCACGAAGAGGTCACTTTGGATAGATTTAGGAGGAAAAAAAGGTTATTTTATATTAACCCTGTCTTGCTACTATAAATAGAGAATTATAGTAACATTTTTGAAGCAGCACTTAAAATGAACTATTTATTAGTGCAATTTGCATCTTAAGAGTAAGTGAACTGTACCAAGAATGTGTGTTTTTTATTGCGATGAAAGATTCCTTTGGCTACACCTTTCCAGTGTTACTTTCGGACATTCAGATTTCATTTCTATGCAATAAATGTGGATATCATCATTGAATTTCTTTTCCCTTACTGCAGTTTAGTGTCTCTGGAAAAGAGCAACTGAAAGAAACCCCGAAGTTGGTTGTTCTGGAATCTTTTCATAGTGATAGTTTCTTCCTCACCACCATTTATTAGGGGATTAGTTGTCCATCTTCTTTTCCTGTAGGTGAAATGTCAGAGTCTACATCTTCTTTTGGTCTACAGTTAGCATTTGTATGTTCAGGCATTTCACCTGCTTGGTATTCAATCAGAAGTTAGTGCTACTTTCCTTTGTTCCATTTTTTCCTACAGCAAATACATTTCTAAATGCCTTGTGAAAGCAACTGGAAAAAATGGCTGCCCAGGAATCAACAATTTATGACACTTTAAAATGAAAACTAGGGCTGGGACTTCAAAGCTAACTGGTGAGGTAGATGTCCCAAATCCTTTAAAAAAATGGACCTAAAAATCTGGAGTGATACATACATTACAGAAACCAAAATGTGAGAATATAGCAGAATACTTCTAAAGTTATTATTAGACACTAGGTGGGTTTACACATGCAACTAATATGACTGAATAAATTCCAGTGCAATTTGAGACAGAGTAAATGAATCCCAATATCCCCATCTACATGTGCATTTAAGTGCAATAATTTACTCTTCCATCAGAAAGTATGGGCGTGACCAGACGAGTGCGGTCGTTTGGTATATGGAGCTGCAAACATGTTTGCAGTACTACATACTGCACAGTCCAGTGTTCTTTGTGCTGCAAGGGTACACTCCCTAAGAAGGCACTGCACTGGGTTTTTTTTTCCTTTAGGTTTTTCTCACCCCTGGATATGAAGGGATCAAAAAAACCTGTCTGCAGGTTTTGTTGACTTTTTGATATCCGGGGGTCAAAAAAAACTGGGGAAAAAATGGTGCAACACATACTTGGGCAGTGCGCACTGCTGAAAAGCAGGGCCAAGCTGCTTGGAGCTGCACTATGGCTGCTGGCTGGGCTCCATGTGGCAGAATTGCCATGGCTGCAGCCCTGGGAGCTCCCCAGGACCCCAGGTAAGGCTGCTGGGGCCAGTATAGTGCTGGCCCCAGCCTCCTCTACCCCACCCAGGGCAACTCGCCATGCACCAAAGTGCACGTGGCGTGGGCATTCCTCGGGGACAAGAAGCAGCAGTGCAAGGTGCGCCACCACTACTTGTCCCCAGGGAACCAAATGTCCATGTACGTCTGGATATGTCTTACCTGTGTTTGACAGGACTATCTGATGGTGCAGAAATTAATCTACTGCACCCTAATTGCAGTGAACGTGTAGACAGTGAAGATTTACTGCACAGTAAATGAATCTACTGTGCGGTATGTGCACATGTAGATGCACCCACTAAACACTAATGAAATACAGAGCTAGAGTTTCCGCTTTCTTGAATAATTCTAGTTTTATGAATGGGATTTAAAAAGTATTGCTATCTATAAACATATATTAATTAACCTCTTAAATATCACATTAATCCAGATTTTATTTAAACAATTCAGGTTTATTTTTGCCAATAACCTCTAGTATATGGATAAAATAACCAAACAATCAAAAAACAAATTGGAAAGAACTGAACCCACATGCACAGAGAGGAGAGGAAGTGATCACAGTTTCCACTATAATCCATCACCTACCTTGGCCTTGTAACGCACCCATTTTTGCTTCTAATTAAAAGGAAATAAAAACACTGGTGTGGGAAAGCAGCTGCAAACATGAAGAATTGAGGGGTTGTGGGAGCCGGGGGGGGGGATGTATAATCATGTCAGTCAAACAACAGTTGTGATGATTTAACTGTATCTGTATGTGAAAAATAATCCTAGGCTTCCATTTCACCTTCATCCATGGCTGCATTCGGAAACACTCTGAAGGATTTGTTGTGAACACTTGCAGGCCTGTTCTTATGGACTGAAAACAGCTAGGGAATGCAATAGGCTCACAAAGACTAAGAGGTCTGGAAAACTGAGCTTAGGCCAAACTCAAATACTTTCATTAGGCTTCAAAACAAGAGAAGAGACTAAAGGACCTTTGTATTTGTAATCAATGTATGTTCCTATGAAAGTCTGATGAGAAGTTAACAACAGTGTTCCTGTTATACTCAACTGAACTTCCTTGACATATCCTACTTTGAGGGGGATAAGCTGTGCATCCTAGAGATGGCACTGTTGCATTTCTGTGATCACTGCTGGACTGGAAATGGAAAAATTTTAATTGGGGGGGAAAAAAAGGAAATTAAACTATGCCCTAATAGTTACGTTACCCTATTTTTAACATTTGTGTCACTCCTCCCAATCAAAACCCCCTTCACCTTTCTTCCTGTCAAACTAGATAACTTTGTTGATCAGCCTTAACTAAAAATGAAAAAAGAGAAAAGATTATATGTGATTGTGTAATAGAAACCTTAGCATTTTTCTCTTTGGAAATAAGTCATAGACACCTATTCCAATAATCACATTCACCTACGTTTAATTTTTACGTAGAAGAATCACTTAGAAGAGTTCAGTACCAAGGTTTCTAATTGCTTTTGACCTCAGGATTGGTTAAGAGCAATTAACAAGTTACTCTTCAAGTAGTAAATAGGCAGTATATATTCAACTTTATACTTCTGCTTGAATAGTTGTGTATGAGCAGGAGATTACATTTTCAGGGGTGATGCTGAAAGAGATACTGGAGACCTGATTCTCTACTACTTGAACAGTCATTAATACCTACGTAAATGGACTGGAGGGTGGTATAAACCACCTTTGCATGGCTGATTATGCAAGGTGCAAGGCGGTGAAGAATCTGAGCTCGGGTCAAGATTTTCAAAAAGAAATGCCTTAAAATTAGGATCTTAAGACATCCCCTTTTGAAAGTTAAGCCCCCTCCAAAATAGCCATGTCTTAGGTGGTTAGTACTTGGGAAGTTAGGCGAGTATCTGAGAATGGATCTGGACTTTCTGCTCTTGATTTTGACAATCTTGGTCTGAAATGCTCTCAGGATACTCAACCATCCTGTGAAGGGATTCCTGTTTTTTGATGTGCTTAACTGCTGTCACCCAAGTCTTACTGTCACAGGCAGAAGCAGGTTGGCATTAATTGCTGACAGACAAGGGCAAGGAAAGAGGCCTGGATCAGTTGAAAACAGAATTTTGAAAGAAGAAACCAAGATGCCCCTGTGTACTCAGAGAGAGAGAGAGAAAGTGAACAGACCTGGCCATCCCTCTGCTGCGGATTCTGAATGGAAGTGACATATGCAAGCACAATCAATACCGAGTGCATCATGTGAAATTTTGCTTTCCCCTGCTTATCTAGGAAGAAACATCTGACCTTGTGGATTGATTGCTAGTTACCTTGATGAGACTGAGTTTATATTCTATACCAAATATGAAAGAGGCAATGCAGGCATGGGCAGATCTCTCCCAGCTAAACTATCTGCATAGTTATAGAGGTTGTTATGTCATACATTTTCTTTAAATAAAAATGCAGCATTGTAGGCTTCAAGTCATAAGGGAGTTTAGTGATGAGATGACCTTGTATAGCCAAGTCAAGAATATAAATAATTTAAGAGTATTAAAACCTTGGAGGACACACATTTCTCCACTCCACACATGCTGACTTTTTTCCTTTCAAAATATCATTAAATGAGGCATTCAGAGAGTGATGGCAACTTCTCTTTGTATTTACAGTGTTTATCTGTGATCAGCAGAAATAGGAAAATTGCAATACTAGATCATCAGCTCAGCTCTGTCTTATCTACAGTGCAGCGAGTCACCATGCTCATGGCACAAACTACTCATTCAACATTTTAAATGGGAAATGTTTTCTTACGTGTGTGTACAGCAGATAACGAGACACTGGCCTGCCTTGAAACTGTGACCCCGATGCCTGATATTTCTTTTTAGATGACGAGGTCTGAATTCCTGTTTTTCAGAACTTCCAAATCAGAACTGCAACAAGGGATGCAGACAGTTTTTAAAATGTTCATAATGCTTTGCTTATCTGTTAGGACTCAAGTAGCTATAGCCTTTCAATGTGGTAAGGCAATGTCAGAGCTACTCAGCTGTTTTTTACATGCATATGTAATACCTACATGACCTGTGAAAAAGTGGGGGTCCAGATTCCCAGCTAGTACAAATTGGCATTTTCAACAGAGGTGCAGATATTTACAGGAGCTGAGGGTGTGGCCGAGCAGATATTCTATGTTTAAAAGAATGCCTTCAAGGTAGGCATATGAACCAGAGAAAACCCAGATCCGCTGGCCCAGTGTTATTGTTAAAGCATAAAATGGAGCACATGCTTAACTGCTTTGCAGGACTGGGGCATCTGCTTCAAGCTGATGTAAACCATTGCAGTCAAGAATAAGTCTGCATTACCAGTCATGTGACTGATTATAAATGTGCCTGTTGTATTATTATTTTAGATTTATATATACTAACCTATGAGGGGAGGGTTAATATGCACATGGTCCACATCCTAAAGGGCCTAGAAACATAACGGGTTACAAGGAAGTATCATTCAGTACCGAACAAAGGTTGAACGATGAAAGCTGGAATGCATCATAAAGTAGGCAGGGTTAGGGAAATATTTAGAGCAGTGTGAAGCAGGGGAGGGGATTCTCTCCTGGCTTGTTACATCAGCTTTGTGCTTGTTTAGCAATGTGACTGCACTGCAGCACAGGAAATGGACTCCTGAAGGCTTTTGACTGCAGATTGTCAGGCTGTACAGTGTAACTTAAATGTTCAGGATGCCATTGAAAGCAAAGCAGAAAGTTTATTTCTGTTTTGAGTAAGATTAAGTAAACCTATTTGAAGAATGAACATTCCAGATGGACTACTCTATCAGGAGAAGGAGAGATTGTGGTCCTTATTGGAGAACAACATTCATGGATTGTCATATTTAAAATGGTGTCTCTATACTGTAGCGGCAGGTGCAGAAAGGCTAGGGACAGACATTCAAAGCACCTGAGCCTGAATTGATTCAAACTCTGCAGGTTAGTCTAACCTGGCTAGGCTGAATCTGTTTGTAACTGCACAGACATCCCAGACATGCAGGCACATGCCTGCAGTGGTTCAGGCTAGAAGCTGGAGGGCACTAGAGCCCTCCCTTCCCTTGAATAGTACTGAGTGGAGGGGTGTGTGGACAGGCCTTTGCAGGATTAGGGAGGGGTGTCCCCCCTGCCTTCTGACCAGCCCAGAAGCAAATTGACAACACAGTGTTTATCGCCCTAACTCAGTGTTTATTATCCCATTAGGAAAACAACAGAGGGAGATTACCAGCTACCTGTTGATTCTGCCTCTGTCCCCTCTGCCACAGCACAGACCATAGCCAGCATGTGGTCTGCTAGCTAATGCTGAGAGGTGCCTGTGTAAGGCAGAGGGGATGGGGGAAATTCCAGCTTAGCAGGTAGTGGGGAGGGGGAGGGGAAAGCGGGGAGCCAAGCAAATGCAGCTGTGCCTCCAAGTCTCTACTGGAGCTGCAGCCAAGGAGCAGAGGGGAGAAGTCAGCCCTACTGTGGAGCAGAGAGCCCCACCCAGCACTCTCTGAGAGCATGCTGGGATGCCGAGGGAGTCTGATTTAACTTAAACCAGCAAGGGTCTGGGGCAGACATTGCCGGTTTGACCTAAGTTAGTTAAACCTGGTTGAATGCAATATTAAACTGATCTCAAATTGGTTTAAACCATTTTCAAACTGGTTAATGAGCACCGAACATCTGTTCTGTTACGGGTTTAAACCAGTTTCTGATTACTTAAACCAGTTTATGTGTAATGTCTGTCCCTAGCCCACAATACACAAACAAAAACAGGTTTGGAAGATCTGTTTTATTCATGTCAACATTACACCTGCAGATTTTAGAGAGCTTCCCCCTGAAGTTTCATGTGTGGATACTATAGCTTAAAACCCATGATCCTTCAAGATGAAGGCTTCAAGGCATGTTGCCCCTTTTAACCCTCTGTGTGTTTGCTATTCCCCTTAATGCAGCACGGTATCTGGGATGTAATAAATACATATAACTAATTAGGTCCAGAAATCAAGCATAGCGCACTACTGCACCTGTAAATAGTTCAGCATTTTTATAGTGAATACTGATTGCTAGTATGGGCAAAGGAGTCCCTTTATGATCAAAAAGCCAAAGAAAACAGGAGAAAGAACCAGATTTTGAAGCAAGACCCAATTCCAGGTAGAGAGGTCAGACTCACTCTGTACATGGTTCTGGGCACTTCAGCAACCCACTGAAGTGCTCAAACTGTGCATTTTTACCACCTACAGGTTGCTACTTGAACGAAATTGCTCTGCCTTATAAAGAATGACATTGGAGCTAAAGCCAGCAGACTGTAATGACCATGTCATATTTTTTTCCTCCTTAGTGTTTCAGAGCCTCTTGATTGTGGTAAAAATAGAAGCTTCATTAAAATTTGATAAGGTAGTCTGTGAAAGTAAAGTTTGGGGAAATTGTTCTCCTAGAACCTCCCTAAGGCCAAAGTCTTGGCCACTGCCTTTGGACTCAGGATAAGCCTTTCTAGCTTGGTGGCACAAGTTATTAATTATATGAGCC
This sequence comes from Crocodylus porosus, assembly GCF_001723895.1. NCBI lineage: Eukaryota > Metazoa > Chordata > Crocodylia > Crocodylidae > Crocodylus > Crocodylus porosus. The sequence continues at coordinate 6,317,732 of NW_017728942.1, forward strand.
TGCACTGCAGCTGTTTTTAATGTAGTTTCCGTGGAGTTTAATATTGCACATGGTAGAGTCAATGAAGAATACAAGGAGTGTTTATGGGAGTACTGTAAATGAGAATGAATCGGGAAAAACTCAAAGGGTTTGGACATTTGGCCTTGGCTTGGGGCAGAACCAATAGGAAAATCAGGTTGATGCAAGTCTGCCTCTGCTGCATCCAGGAAAAACAGTGGACAGTACATCACCCCTCCCCTCCCCAAAACCATGCCTACTACTGTTAGTGACTGACGGCGCTACTCGCTGTTTGGATAGGAACATCCCAGGCAATACTTGTTTTCATAATTACATTTCTTTTACCTAATTCCACATGCTCATTGCCAGGCAAAAACCTGGCTGGAGATCAGCCATAAAATACTATTTCAAGTCACTTATCCCCTACAGAGTTGAACAGGGTTTGGATAATCTAAATCCCTGCAACTAGACTTGATGGAAAATGAATGAATGAATGACCCAGAAATGCTGCACATTTCTCCAGAAAGCATCCCATTGTCTAACTAATGGAATGATAGTTCTGATTCAGAAGCTGGCAGTGCTACTCACGCATCAGCATTTTGGATTTTGCTGACTATAGTGAGAAATGTCTTAATCCCATGCAACATCAGAATTAGGAGTCAGGTGAATTACAAGGAATATTTCTGGTAATCATGTCAGCCTTTGAAAAATGGACGTATATTTGTTTGTTAGTTTAAACAGACCATAGGTGCACATGGTATTGAGATGATCTAATTTCGCCTCCCATATGAGACCTCTCAAAGGACACAGGTATATTGTGGGCTACCAGGGATACAACCTATAATTTCCAGTGTAAATAAGAGTTCAATAGGAACTGAGTTTATCCAGCTGATGGATGTATTTAGCAAAACTGCCTGTTGTTTTAATACACAATAAGTGATGATAAACACTAATCTCTAAAGGCCCAGAGACCTGTCTAGTATTCTCAAGTTAGTAATAGTAAGAAAGAATTCTTAACTACTTCCAGCCTGCTATGTGTAAGTGGATTATTTTGAAAGTGCAATTCACAGGTCTTTGAGATGATTTGGAGATTCGGTAACAGAAGAAAATATTTTGGACCAAATTTTCAGGCTACCTTGCAATATATAAGCCCCGCAAAATATTGATATCTGTTGTACCCTTAGAAACATATTTGTGCCTATTTTGATACATTATATAATTTTAAAAAATGCTGCTTAGGTTTCATATCTAGAAGGACTAATACTAGATATTACAAAACACTATGTTTAAAAAGCTGAACAAAACACAAATTCTTTGGTAAGACAGTATGTAAGTTCAACCCCTACCTGGTGCTCCCATGAAGAACTACATTGTTTATGATACCGTGAGAATGCCCAACATCTGGATTCATATAAATCGCCATGAAGATTCATACTCTCTTGAAACAGCTCTGTAAGAAACTGCAGTTGTACAAGTTGTCTGGTATGAGTTACTGCTACAAATAAATCTGACAAGCAAACAGCTACAGCAAAATGGATCGCATCTGATAGAGGGTGTCAGCTTGCTCAGTAATCTGTGGTCTTTTATGGCTGAAAAGAATGATACAACTATTTTTGAGAGAGTGAGAGGTAGCTGATATTGTTGGTATTTAAGTACAACTATTTTAAAACACCCCAAGTGCTTGGTTTACTCTTCTGAGTGTCTGTTCCCACAGCGGTAGTCCATCTCACAAATGGAGTTTCATACCAATGCCATAAACTCTTCTCTACACTGTGCTCTGCAGAGACAAATACATTTAAGTTTGCAAAACAATACCCTGGGATTTAGCTGTGCTAATCATAATGGCCTGGTATGTGGAGGTGAAATGTAAAATACTTACTGAAGTGGCAAATGATCTCAGATCCTTGGGCCTTGTCTATATAGGAGCGTCTGATAACAGCTATACCATAAGTATCAGTAACCCTTCCTCCCACTCATCTCACTTTAGAATGGTCTTTTTTGGTTATTTGTTTTGTAACCCTTGGTGTGTGTTGCTAACTGTGACCGTGTCCAACTGTTCGGGACCTGGGGTGCCAGATAGCTCTACCCCCTGCTCAGCTCACCTAGGAGTGGCCAGAGGCTCCCTGAGAGGGGAGGCTCCCTTTACTATGGAAAGGTCTTATAGATGATAAACAACTATTTACAGAATTTAATGATATATAGGGGATAATTGTTACATGCAAACGAACATTGAATAATATCAAAAGTTTGAAATTCTCTATTTACAATGCACAAGGATGAGTTTATACAAGAATAACAGTTGATAACTATTTGCACCTAAAGGATGTTCAAATCAACCAACACAAAGCTAGTAACTTAGGCACCTGTTAAATACTGAGTATATACTGTTAAATACTCAGTGTATTAAGTCTAATTAACTGCAGGAAACCCTCACTATTTGTGGGTTCAGCATTCGTGGTTTCAAATATTTGTGAATGCTGAACCTGCTTCTTAAATACACTTAAAGGAGCTCCTCAAGAGCTTTGCACCTGCCAACACCAGGCTCCTGCCACTGGGCTCCCACCATCACCAGCACAGCCTTGGCCCCCAGCCCCCAGCACCACTGAGTTCATGAACGCAGACAGTGTTCATGAACGCAGTGCCTTATTAGTGGATTTCGCCATTTCTGGGGGATACGAGAACATATCCCCCGTGAATGGCGAGGGTCGCCTGTATTTACAATGAATAACCAGTCACCACAATTTATGCCTGATGACTGGAAGGAGGGGAGGTCCTTCACTTCTCTCATCACATGGTTGCGGGCTCCAGCTGCCTTGGGCTATCCCACGCAGGCCCAGGCATCTTTCAGTCAGCAGAGGCTGTTTCCAATCAGACCCTTGCAAAACACAAATTCTTCTCCCTGCACCTCCATGCCCTCTCCTCTGCCTGGGCACGGCCTCTCTGTGCCCACCGAGCTGTTTACACAGTTAAATAGACAGCAGGAAAGCCAGCTGGCACCAGCTGACCAGGCAGCACCTCTGGGCTCACTTTCCCTTAAGGCACCCGGGTACACAGACCCACAAGGGGTCCAGCAGGCAGCCATGGGGTGAGACCACACACTGGTTTTAAGGGAAGCCGCCCAGCCAGTCCCTGGGCTGGAATTTTCCCGGGCTCCCGAACCATTTTTTGAGTCTTGCATCCCCTTGCTGGGGATAATCTGAACTAAAAATATCGTGTCCCTGTTGGGACAATCTTCCCCAAGCATTCAGGCAGAAACCGATGTAGGACACCCGGAAGGTAGGTGAGTACCCCTTAAACTGCCTGTTACATCTTGTTTTGTTTGGGTTGCTAAACCCCTTCTCAAGAAAAATAATTTAAACCAAAAAAACAGACTTCTTATCTCGCTATGTTCATACCCAATGCTGGGGAGGGTTATACCAGTTTATACCAGTTCAACCATGATAATGGCTTAAATTTATACCTTATATTGATAATGGCTTAAATTTATACCTTATATTGAAAATAACTTCCCCATGTACACACTAACATCCCCACCTCCTTGTTAGCCATTGGATCCTAACACCTCCACCCCCACACTGATATCAAAAGAGATCCCTACAACTAATTAAGGACACTGTATCATCCTTACAGTGCTATTATTAGGCTGCCTTGCAGGCTCAATTTTGTAATTGCTACATCTGCATTTCAGTTGCAACCCCTTATTTCATGGAGGTAATGGGAACATCTTGCTCTGTTCTTATAAGCATCCAAAAGTTCTAATGCATTTTGAAATCCTCTGGGCTGAGTGAACCGCTTACTGGGCTGGTAATACAGTCTTATGTTCTTGGTCACCTGCCTGCCAGTTCTCAGAGTGCTATTGTCCCATGGCTTCCTTGTGATTTCTTACTTTCCAATTTGGGGTAAGACTTGCAGTGTAAAGGCATGCACACATAGCATACTATTTTATAGGAATATAAAAAACCAGTGGCCTAGTGAAAAGAGCACTAGATCTGAGTTCGGAGACTATTTTTGGCTAAGCCACCCTTGTCCTGCTCTGAGACCTTGAGCAAGTCACTCACTTCTGTGCTTCCTCTTTCACCCTTTGCTTCTGTTGACTATTTAGATTGTCAGGTCTTTTGAGCTTTGTCTGCCTTTCATATGCATTTGCACAGTGCCTTGGATAGAGATACTATTATTTATCCAGATACTGCAATCTAGATAAATAATAATTATATACATGTATTTTTTTAAAAGCAGTGAGCTAATTTGAACATTTAAGTCTATTTTAAAATTGATTGGAAAGATGGGAAAATTCTTAAGTTATCTTTCACATGACAAAAACAGTGTCCATATCTTTATCTTTGTGCACACTGGCATTTTTGTTGATTCGAGAGCTCTTGGCCATCAGAGACATTACCAGGGATTACTACGTAGAAGTGGTTCTCATCGATCCCCCTTAAGTTATCAATCCTATAAGATGTGCAGTTTAAGTTGATCCTGTTTATATTGTAGACGGTCAACCTAGAAGGAAAATATTATTTCTTACATTTCTTAATCAAATTAGTCCTCTAATCACTCAAACGTGCAAATATTTAATGTATGTGGCCTAAATTGCTATAGCTGTTTTGGCAGTAGTCTGAAACATCCAGGTTATTGAATTATGTTTCATTTGAGCTACATTTTTCTTACACACACACACACACACACACACACACACACACACACACACATCTATATCTATCAATCAATCAATCAATCTATCTATAAATTCCTGTAATTACAACACAATTGGATGTACAGTAATTATTTAAATGCATGTTAAATCAATAAAAATGAACATAAAAAACCCCAAGGAAATAAAAATATCAAAACACAAATACAAAATATCTAAAACAAAATCTCCTGTGCTGCAAGAGTCTTAGTATTAGAAAATATGACCAACAAAACAAAAATAAATTCATAGTAGCTAACTAAAATGTATTTTTCTGTACCTGTGTCAATGCATGCCACCTCTTTAATATTTCCTCATTGGGCTCAAGTAACCTATTTGACATAAAAATGTATGAACATTTGCCTGTTGGTGTTGCATAAAGAATCATCCGTTCTCATTCAGATTACAGCTTTCGTTTTACTGATCATCTGTGTAGATAATGTAATTGCATACTTACATTAGATGTACAAATATGTCTGTGTTTTGGGGGATATGTTTATTCAGGTTTCTAGATGCTGGAAATGGTTGTGAATTATCTTGCATTTATTATTATTGCCTTGTCTCATACACATAAACATCTTGTACACAATACACTTGCAAAGTAAATGTACTTTTTATTGAGTGTTATAAAGTAGTACGATTGTTTCAGAGATGGAACATAATTCTCAAAGTATTTCAAGCTCTCTTAGAATGTCAGTCTGTTGCCTTAATGCCAAGTCTATTGAACGGTACCTACCTAATACATAGAGCAAAGGCATCTTTCAGACACTGACGTAAACCAGGTTAAAGAAAAGAAATGAAGAAAAAAATACAGAGTCTTATTATATATAATCATATGTGTACACACAAGCATGTGTATGCAAAGGGAACAGTGACGAACATCTATACCTGAAGAGAAAAACAAAATGGTAGCTGTGGGGAAACAGGGATACAGGTCTTCATTTAAAAGTGAATTACACAAAGCTGATTGACTTATGTTCTCAGTCACAAGGTATGCACCACTGTGTTGAATTTGAGAGTTCATTTATGGGGCAAAAAACACCTGACTATTCGCAGTAAGTGCAATAAGTGTCATGTACATCCATTTTCAAAAGGAGACACAAAAGGCAAGATGCATTATAACTGTGTGCTGTAATGTTACTGAGACCTGTCTCAGCAGAGCAACATATACAGCAGCAGGGTATATACCACTAGGACAGCTTCCTTTTTTTATTTTTGGAATTGACAAGCAAGAATGTGCAAGATGAAAGAAATGTCTTCACGTTAAAACTAATAAAAAAACCCTTTTCCTTTGGCAATAAATGGGAACAACTCAGCTGAGTAATCTCACTGTGCTGTGCACTGAGTTTGAGGCTAACATGTGGCTTTGAATTTGGAAGTAGGCGTGGAAGAAGTTCACCAAGAAAAAACGAGGAAATCATTTCTTGGAGCTATTAAATTATAAATATGGTAGTAGAATCCTTGCAGAAGGGATTTTGTTCTCATTTTATCTGGCAAATGGGCCTCATGAATACCCTTTTCTGACTGTTACATTAATGCATCACCAAATTGTTATTAGTGTTATGGCAGGCATTGTATCTGCAGCTCTGAGGCTAGATTTCCAGGTTCACAATAAAGCTGGACTACAAGAGTCCCACCACATATTCAGACTGCACTGAGTTATGACAACTGCTCTTGCTAATATTGCTGCCTTCCTGTGCTGAGGCTTTCTACTGTGCAGAGAATTAGCATCTGCTGTCACAAGCCGATTCAAGTACTGACAGCGAGTTGCACATTGAAAAACTTCAGCATGATTTTTCCGTTACCCTTGTATATAAAGGGAACTTTTGGAAGTTTCCCCATTATGTGCATGGAGGAAATGTTCAGTAATTAATGGTGTGTTGTAGACACTGCAGCCTTTTTCTCTAAGGAAGACGTCAGTGTGCAGATAAATATTGGGCACTCTCTCACATGCACAAGATCCTTCTGTCTCAGGAGCCTGTAAACTTACTGTAACCAATGGAAAATTATATTTAGGGATCAACTTAATTCCTACCAAAGCGAGGGAAAAATCGTGGCCTGCTTGAAGTGCATGGTGCCATTTTTGTGGTTTTTTTGTGGCATCCCCTGCTGTTGATTGGCGAAGGGGCCCCAGCAGCTCTGCCCCTCACTTCTGATTGGTGAAGAGGGCTGCCCACTGTCCTCACTAATGATTGGTAGAGAGGGGAGGGGCTGCACAACAAGCAGCCCTCTTGGCCAATCAGCAGTGAGGGGTGGGGAGGGGCCGCTGCCATCTATGCCGCTTCCCTTTATGCTGGTGACTCCCTCTAGCCAATGGGCTGTGAGGCCAGGCCACAGCAACCCTGAGGACCTCTGGGCTTTCAGTTTATGAAGACCCAATTCAGGAAGAGAATCTGAAATAAGAATTAAAGCTTAATCTTTCAAACCTATTTTTGGAAGCCTAGGCAAAGTAGGGGGCATTGGATGGGTCACTCAGGCACAGTAACTTTTACCTCTAGATTTGTGGTTTTCAACCTTTTTTCATTTGCGGACCCCTAAAACATTTCAAATGGAGGTGTGGACCCCTTTGAATTGTAAGTGTGGGTATTCATATACTTTTGATTAATTTTAGTTATCTTTTGCAGACCCCTTAGATTAGGGTGGCTATCATAGAGGATGTTCCGGTTTTCTGCTCTTTTGTCTTCTATTGATACGAAACCCGGCGCCTTTATGTCCTCTATTTTTCTCTTCAAGAGTAAAATAGAGGACATAAAGGTGTCTGGTTTCGTATCAGTAGAGGACAGTGGACAACCGGACTGTCCTCTCTGATGGCCACCCTACCTTAGACACGGTCTGTGGATCCCCAGGGGTCTGTGGACCACAGGTTGAAAGCCACTGCTCTAGATCATCACTTGGATCATCAGTTACTAGTGAACCAGTCTGTTTTCACAGTTCAATATAAAGCCCCACTTCTTTCCAAAAGCTCTCGTATAATAAAAGAAAGAGGCATAAAGGAGTGAGAAGAAGGTGGGGGAGGAAGGGATACAGCTTAAAGGGACAATACCCAAGGATGGCAAGGACAGTGTCAAAGGTAACGATGGGCCTTTCAAGTCAGCATTAAGGCACATGAGCATCATGGGGCACTGGACTCCAGCTCCAGTGATCTCATAACCTTTCACAGACTATGAATTATGAAGAAATCTGCTTTTCAGACCTCAGATGCTAATAAGAGTCAAATGTGGATATTTCAGCATTGTGTCCAGACCTGTGCCATTGTCCTAAATGAATGCCCCTAGAGAAGAAACCTGGCTGGTTAATTATAAGAACAAGTTTCTCTCCTGCTCGGTCTTTCTCAAGAAGGAATAGAGAGAGCTCAGAATAGGGGAGACTTGTGTGTCAGGAACTACAGAAACAACTCCAGATTTCCAGAGGGATAGATAGCTAGGGCATTCAGCACTTGGAGCAGGAGTACGTAGGGGGTTATGCCAACTGGTGTAGGCCTGGGGTGGAGGGTGGGGGTGAGGGGAAGGGGAGTTTTACCTGCCTGGGCTCTCTGCACTCTGAAGACAGCTGTTACTGCTGCTGTTGTAGCAGTGTCAGCTAGGATGGCAACAGCCCCTTGGTGCTCTGTCCATCACCCTGATAAGCTATTCAGCGCAGAGCTGTGCCAGGGAGGGGTGGGGGGGAGACCCTTTTTGTTCACCCCACTCATCCCCCTTCCCCAAGATACACTGCTTGGGGTGGGGCTGGACCTGACCTGCTCCTATGGTTGGGTAGCACAGGGCTGTCCCTGGGTTCATACACTGTGTAAATATTCCAGATAAATACAACACAATATCTGGAAACAGCGTGGTGCTATATTAATACATAAATTGGGGATGGCAGGCAGTGCATCAGAAAGGTTATTCAGCATATGTGGTCCACCCTGTCTGCAGCATCCTCTCATTGGATAAGTCTGCTCAGGGCTGAAATTCAATCATGTCCTGCTCCTTTCGGTACAGTGCCCTCATTCAGTGCAGCCACCATAGGTGCAGGGTGGAGACAAGAGTCCAGCTTATGCGCTTGCCCCCCTAAAGACCTGCTATGGTTCTCATTTCAGATCATATTTAAAATAAGTGCGTGGGAGTACACACAAGGAGGGAAGAAAGGGAACTTAATGTAGATAAGACAAAAGAAGGCTTTTATACACAAAATCTGCTCTTTTATTGTTACTGCACCTGACACCTCCCTTTCTCCCTGAAGTTTCCACTTCTTTTCATTTGTTAGCATTCCCTACAGCCTCGGGTAATGCACTCTGGCAAAATGCTATGCTAACCAAGATCTAAACTTCAAAGTCTCAAAAAACACATCAGTGGTTTCACACAAGAAAAATACATTCAGCATTCAGCCTTCAATAATAAGTGGCATAAGTAATGACATCTGAAAACTCCTCTTCTGAAACAACAAAAAAAAAAGTTGACTGACAATTCATTCCCCATAATATGTTGAGATTGATTGCCTTAGAAAGGCTATGAAATCACATAGGAAGTGATATTATTTGGGGGGAACTGTATAATTCATTGAATATGTTGTAGTGCATTGTGCATGTGGTGTTATATTTTGGACACACCGGGAAGTATTAGATATGAAATTACTTTGTATGATGCAGCCCAGACGTTAAAAAGTGCAGTGCTCGGGACTACATGATTCAGTGAGAAAATATAAATGGAAAATTACTGGAGCTGAAATTTTATTGCAGAGTTATTTATCTTTGTTATTACTTTCAGAATCCTTTTGTGCTTATTGTTTTCTGCATCAGATAGACCAAGTCTTACTTACACCTTAAGCAGAGGATTATGGGGGTGGAGTGAGGAGGAACCACCATTTACAAAAAGAAGAGATGAATCTGTGGTCCAAATTGATATGTATTGATTTATTGTGGCATCTAAATTTTAAGTGTATATTATTTTATAATGTATACACGCACACACACTCATTCATACACCCACCCACCCTATATAAATACACACATACACATATATACACACATACACATACACACATACTATACACACACACACACACATACACACACATATATATTTACATACAGATTATATATATATATATATATAAATATACACACACACATATATGTGTGCATGTGTATATGCATGTGTATATGTCTATATATGTGTGTGTGTATGTATGTATGTATATACACACACACACACACACACACTCACATATATATATATATATACACACACACCCTCCATATATAATGCTGTATTTAAAGACTGAGTTATATAACATCCTATTAAAGCCATTCAATCTTTTCTATTAAACATAACAGCAGGAAAAACATGCTTGAGAAACCAACTTTCTTGACTAAGCAGTCCCAAAGCTATACTGAACCTGGAAAAATGTCACAGGTGGTTTTATGGAAGATGGATGTTAAAATACTCTCTGATTTTCAATGAGATCATTAGACAAGAGTGCTTTGTTTGTTGGGCAGGGGGAGGTTTAGAAATGTATATATGCCCAAACAGAAAAGGGCAAATCCACACGTTATTTTTAGGCCTTTGTGCCGCAGAGTGAAGAGTGCACCTTTTTGTCCCTCTGGCTTTTATGCCATCTGTGAGCAATTAGCATATCTAAAAATGAAAAAAAAATGTACGCTTGTTTTGCCCATGGAATTACAAGATTGTGTACATTACTGCAGGAATTATGTTCACAAATAGTGAGGTGGCCATCTGACCTTTGATTTTACATGCATGCTGGTCATGGCAGTTCTGATAACTGTATTTGCAAATGGGGCGTGTCCTTGCACACACATTTCTACATGTGCAACTGTGTGAGCACAAAAAAATCTGGACTCCCCACATCCTATTTGAAGTTGAATTTCAGCCCTGGTGTACTTGTAGCACCAGAAGCCATCCTTGTGTAGACAGGAAGGGCTGAACGAAAAACGTGCTGAACACACCGACACACTAACTCTAAAGGTGTGTTGTCTGATGGTGAAAACGCCTGCAGTGAAAAAAATGAGGCAGATGCCAATGTGTGCGTACCACCATAAACATCCCTGTGCTGCTAAATCCAAAGCCTTTAGGCTAGGGGTGATGATAAACTTCAGCCAGATTATTATCCTATCCCTAATTCCATCTTCCTCTATTTCCTGCATGTGTTCAAACCCCCTGTTGTAAGATGAAAAAGAAAAGGAAAGTCTTATTTCAGATTCTATAATCTCCAATTCAGTTTCTTGACCCACAAACCCCAAAAAGTTAGGGACTGACAAAGAAGTCTGCAGCAGGATACAAGTCTCCAAAGGCTTGGCCTCTGTTCTATGTACAGCCCTATCAGAGCTGAGTTTAATATAATTTATGCCAGTTTAAATGCATCCTACACAAATATGAGAGAAAATAAATTAAACTGGACAGGGACAGTCCCATCTGGCGCAGCACTGGAGTGCTTTGCTCTCTTTATGGTCTCTCATTTCTGACAAATTAAAAGGACAATTTAAAGTGTCCTCTTTTTTTGTCCAGACCCCCTATGGCTATTTAGGAGCTAAAGAAATGCTGATTTCCCTGGTCTGTATCACACATATGGCCTGCAGGCTGGATCTGGTCTATGGATTCTCTCTATCTAGCCCACCAGCCTACGAGCAGACTGCTGCAAGTTGCGGGGCATGGCCTTCAACAGTTGTCCTTGGACCTCTACTGCTGCTGAACCCCCGATCTCTCACTCCTGCATCCTTTGCTGCCATCTCTAAACCCATTACTGCACCTCCAGACCCACTGCTGCTGGACCCCTCACTGCCTCTGAAAATGCTGCCACTATCCTTGCTGCCTCCTGTGTCCCAGGCTGGATCTCGCTTCTGAGGGTCCTGGACACCCTGGCATAACTTTCTATAGCTTATAAAGGAAAATGACCCCGAGAATTAAACTCTCCCAGGGGCCTTGTATAATCTACTTTGTATAGAAATTGGTCAGATGCTATAACGATCGACTTCAGTATAAACCCTTGATTCAAGCAGGTTTGTCTTGTGTGGGTGAGCAGTGAGCATGTGATAACCTGTGAGTTAAACAACATGGAAAACCTGTCTTTAAAATCTAATGCCCACCTGACTAAATACTACCAAAATTACGGCAGGTTCATATTCACTCAGCACTTCTATCTCGTATTAAGCATTGTTTTTGATTAGGGTAACATGGCAATGCAGTTAATTGGACAACCCTGGAATTTTTGCCTTTTTGATGTTTCTATAGTATCCACACATCAGCATGTAAGTGCTATGGTACTCCTGAAAGCATGGGCTCAGATACAAATCCAAGGATTATATAAAGACGTGGGAAACTCTAATTCAGAGATATTAAGGGTTGTTCCAAGAAAAAGAGTTTTTTTTTTCAGTGGGCCACACACTTTAGTATTAGAGTTACCATATCCCTGATCCTGTAAACACTTAGGCATGTGATTAGAGCACTTAAGGTGCATGTAGATGTTCTGGGAGGCTGCTCTGATGCGCTGTAATTACAATGCAGAGCAGACTCAATTAATCGAGTTTGCTGGAGCATGGTAATTACTGTGCTCTAGTTGCCTCCTGCATTTCTTGTACCACTGTCCCCGCACTTCAAATGGAGGTGGGGTCACTTGAACTAAAGCTCTTCAAACAAGCTTTAGTTCGAGTGCCCCCACTGCCATATTGAAGTGTTGATACACAAGATGTTGTGGTGCTTTAATTAGAGAAGCTCTAATTAAAATGCACCCTCCCCTACTCCCCGCCCCCCCGGAGCACATGTAAAAGTGCCCATAGTTGCTATTCACAGGTATTTTTGAGGGGGAGAGGATGTGGGATTTGAGATGGTAAGAAACTCTAGTGCAGGGATGGCCAGCCTGATACATGCGTGCCACCAGTAGCATGGACAGCCTCTGCGTGTGACATATAGCAAGACACGCAGATGAAGCATGAAGCAGAAAGCAGAGCAGCAGATCAAGAAGGGGAAGGAGATCATAGCGGCATTTGGGGAGGGTGCAGTGCATGTGTGCTAAAAAGTTTGACCCCCTCTGATCTAGTGGTTAGGACAGGAAACTATTATTCCTGGTGCTCCTGGTTTGCTTTGTCTTCTTATGGAACAGGTGAACTCCCTCTATACTTGTTTTCCCACTTCTAAAGTAGATTTAATAACACTTGTCTCAAAAAAGTGTAAGGAAGCTTATTGAATTAATATAATGGAAATGATCTGATAAATGTGCAAAACTGACAAATGTTATTGCACTAGGTGATATGATTTTTTTTCTATTAATTAAGGTAATAGCTTTATATTTTTGGTTTAAAAAGGCAGATTCACAAGTACATTTTAGTTGCATTGTGTTCACTCTTTTATGAAAAAGATGCGTGAACATCTAGACATTTGGTTAAGGTGAGTAGTTTGCTTAGCTCTTCAACTGAAACTAAATACTGTATTTAACCAGGAATTCTTATAATTCAATACCACACTTAATTCGTTTTATTCAAACAGCTCAGTTGCAAGATTTTACTTGTGCATGTGTCTGCTGGAAAAATGTCTGGTGTACTGCTTAATAAAGGAGAGCTGTTTTAGCCTTTTGCAAAGTTAAACACATTTTCCAAAGGTTAATATTTAACATGGAATGAGTAGTGAACAAATTAAATTTTTACCCCAACTGCTGTTAGCTGTGTTTAAGACCCATCTCTGCATGAAAAGAAGAAACCAGGCCCCAGTTCAGGCACGAATTCAATCATTCACTTAAGCATATGCTAACAACTGAGCACATGCTTAAGCTCTTTGATGCACTGGGACCTTACAGAGAACATTTTTTGCTCTTTCCTCCCTCCCCAGCCATTTGCCTTATACCCCCACTGAGTTTCTGTGGCAACATTTATTTGAATTTAAGATGCACTGGGGATTTTTTTTAACATCCTATTTGGTTATAGGAAAGCTATTCTCCATTCCCAGCTGGAAGCAAGAGCTGGACTGCAGGCAGCTCACACTGGGATTTCTACTACTCTAAATATTCATTGCCATGTTAGATAATGTTTCTTTCCTTTGCACAAGTGTACTGAGCCCTTTTAAACATATTTGAGCTCCACAGACTACAAGCATGCTGGCTTCTTTTTACCCCTCATCTTCTGGTATGGTTTTATAATTTATTTAATAGGACTTAATGTTTAATTGACCTTCTTGGGTTGTTCCCCCCCCAACTGCTTCAGCTATGTAGGTGGCTCCCTTGTGAAAAATTCCCCTAGGCTGTTCCAGAACTGAGCTTGTGAAAAAATTTCTTTGTTAACTTCTTGCTCTCTGGACTACATTGGAGTCTTAATCCAGAGAGCTGTGTTCTCCTTATTCCTTCTTTTGCTGTTGATTTTTAAATAATTCCCTACACTTCTGAGCACTGTTAATATGCTCTTACATCTCTTTGTGTTCAAAGAGACAGCCTCATCATGCCAACCACCTCATCTGAGTGGCTCAACTTTTCATTATCTGCTCACCCACAGCCTTAAAGATGGGAGGGGGAAACTATATTTTTCATGTGATTTATGTATCTTAAGAAACGTACGGAGGCTAGGCGTATGAAGAAAGTGCCATAAGACTCAGAGTGAACGAGAACTAAAACTGTGTTTAAATGTGTGCACTACAGACTTAGAAATATGTATGTTAAAAATGCATGTTAGTCAGTGATAGCAGGACATTTATCTTATGACTCATGCAACCTATAAGTCCTAAGTGGTTCAAGGAAGCGTGCTGACTAGTTCAGGATTTTGTTTTTGGCTCGGCCAGTGACCTGCTGGGTCCCTATAGGTGCCCAACACAGCTCTTGGCTCAGTGTAATGGCCCCCCTGATTTTAGTGAGAGTTGGATCAGTTGAGGTGTTAAGTCAGTGGCAAAGAGGCAGCTGAACACAGGACCGGTAGACATAGTGAAAGCTACAGGAAACTTGAGTAAATCTTTCTATTGGCATTTCATTCCTTTAAATCTTGTTTCATGCTGCAATTTTAAATAGGCAGAGAAACTGGAACACTGAGTTTCTCCTGTTCTTATGTCAAAACCATGCAAAAAACATGAGTCATGTAGCCGCAACAGGAGTGTGGCTTTGTTTAAAGCCGAGACTCAAAGACATCTCGGAGCGCCTTGCGAGGACGGAATGCACATAGCCTTAAGCTGAAACATTGATTTTCTCATAACTCAGGAATACAGCCCACCGGTGGCTTTCACATGGTATTCTCCTTCAAGGACATATCAACAAAGTCCTGTAGCAGTTCCCTGGTCTCTGAGGCATATGTGGCTGTCACTGTGCTGCACGCTTGCAACTCCATTATGGTATCAAGGAGAGAGCTCTGAATCAATTGTTACCAAACACACAGGCCAAGTCACTTGGAAATATCCCTTTGCTGCCATTAATATGAAGCCCAGGACATACCGTTGAGAGGTTCTGATTCTATGCAGCAGAAAGGAACGGCACAGTCATGTTCCAAGTAGCCCATGAATGAACACACAGATAAGGCATGTGAGCATGCCCGCAAACACGAGCAGGTATTTGAAATAAAAGCCAAGCTAAGAGTAAAGTTACATTTGCAGAAATTCCCAGGAACGCTGACCGGCATATCACTCAAGCAAATTTCAGATCTGAGGTGATTATAAAAACTCAATGGATCCTATAGAATAGCTTTAGACAAACTGCTAGAAATAAAAAGGTCTGGAATTCACCGTGTTGAAAATACAATCACATCTCAAAGCAGAGTGACTCAGGAGTGGGTGGGGAGCATTGGGGGAACATTAAGTATAGGCCATTATATAGTAATATCACTCTTCCCCCATGATAAAGAATATTTTTTCACATGCAGTTTTAATTTACATGGCCTGTCTGAGCCCCCATTCTGCGCTGTCATGATGAAAGACACTGATACGGACCAGTCCAGCAGGCATCAGGGCTTTCCAACCATTACCTTATAAATGATGATGAGACTCCCCCACCTGAAAGATTCCAGTGACACCCCTTAATTTCAAGCCCCCATTATAGCATTAATACATTATCTATTCACTTACTCATGCTAAGTCTCAGAATGTTTCAGGGTCCAACACAACTCCCGAGTCAATGGAAAGAGCCCACAGATCGTAGCAGGAACTGGATCCGATTCTAAGGTCCTGACCTGGGAGTAAGCTGTATCTGACTCTTGTGGCTCCATATTGAAGTCAATGAACTCTACATTGGGTTAGGGGTTAACTTGAATTGCTCCTAAATAGCTAATTGTATATCTACACAGTGAAATGAAATCACTGCTGTAGTATTTACTAGTGTACATTTTCTAGCTTTGTCTAGCTAGTATGGGTAACAGTGGGCATCTATACATGTGCACCGGGGGAGGGAGGGGAAACGCTATAATTAGGGCAGCTCCGAGCGCCGCTGTAATTAAAGTGCCCATGGTGTCAAAATGGCAGCGGGGGTGCTTTAGCTAATAGCTTGTGCTAAAGTCTTGCCTCTGCTAGCTAGGTTAAGTAAAGCAGGCTAGCATGAGCTACCATTACACCACCAGACAAGCCCTCTGATGCTTTTAAGTCACTGATGTATTGTAGGTGTGTTCCCTCTTTTGGCTGACTCAGTTTCATGAAACGCAACTCTTACATAGCTATCTATGCCTTCCCAAAGGAAAAATACTTCAAACTCTTTTACAAATAAAGCAGTTAATAATAATTTGCTGGATGATGGGATAAAGCCTTCTTAAAACAGTAGTAAATACTACCTCTATGCTGCTGACAAGATGGCAGTTAGGATTTGCTACTAGTGAAAGAAACAGATTTATTTTTACGATTTCAAGTGTGGGCTAACCAGAGCAGTAATTGCAATGATCACCCTCCACGTATTGATTTGATTGTGGAGATAAATATGCAGTGACATCATTCAGTAGCGCACTGACCTCCAGTTGAGTAAGACTGGTGGTGATTCAGCAGTGAGTAGAATTTTAATCAGGTGCAGCGTTTATGTCCTCATCAATTATCATCTCCACAGATACCAGAAACACACTAAAAGAATTTCCATCGAGGGACTAGCCCTAATTAACTCCCACCCACACTCACTGCTCAACAAAAACCATGCACTGCTCACACTGCTTTAAATGGTCTTTCTTATACAACAGAGGTGGTTTGATTCAAATTGTATTTGTTCACCTATTTGGTGCGGTTGGTGCAAACCAATGGTTCCCAGCCAGGATATTACAAGAGACAATCAGAAGAAGTATAGGGCTGTGAAAAGTTTGCCTTTCAAGGTCAAATATTCTCCATCCACCTCAGCACCCACAGAGAAACATATTGTACAAGCTAATCTTGGATTTGTTTTTTACTTTTATATGCATGTTCAGGAGCCTCACAAAAAAATTCATAACTTGAAAAGACTGAGGAATATTAGGGCAGATAACCTGCCCTCTTCGCTTATCCCATATTGTTCTTGGCAACACATTTAAGACTAAAGGTCTTTGTGGCCTTTGATTTTGGGTGTATGCATTTCCAGGTGACATCACTGGTATCTTTGGATGTTCAACACCTCTGAAAGTCAGGCTTATAGCATTCAGAAGTCAGAGGACAATTTTCACACTTGTAGGGACGAGGGATCTGCAAACCTGAAGGACACTTGACTGATGTGCCCACACACACACAAAAGTCAGACATGCTGCTTGAAAGGCAGTAAACCACAGTGCCCTAACTCTGAATGTGTCACAGGGCACCATACAGCTTTACAATTGGGAATGAAAAGCACTAAAAAAGCTTTAGAAATCTTAGGAACAAGCAAGCGCCAGGCTCAGAATTAATCACATGTTCTTTGACTCCAGTCCTTTTCATTTTCTTACTTTCTCCCCACAAACCCTTCATCTGTGGGTGTCAAGAATCTCATCTAATTCTCTCCCCTACATCCTTATTCACCTTGAATACATTTTCCTATATTGTTACTTATGGTGTATGTTCATTACTTTTTGCATGAACCAGCTTCATGTAGTCTGTATTTAGCCCCTGAGTTTGTAAGCCATTGGATTAAGTCCTCTTACTGTCAGGCTTTTGTGGATCAACTTTATCAAGATTTTATTTCTTCTTTGAGTTATTACTTTATTACATTTTAAATCTTTAATAAAGTCCTCTTTTCCCCCCCAGTGACAATAAACTTGCCTTGCACAAACTTTTCTCACAACTTGTGCAATTTTCCAAGTCTACTATCATTTTCTTCACCATAATTTGCAAACTCTCTACAACAGCAATATTATTTCTATGTTGCTCGAAAGAAATCAATATCCTCCATCAGGGAGATAACTATGGGGTGTAATTCACACAGAAACCGGATTGGGGGGGCACTAGAGCATGCCTCCCAGCTTGGCTGGAGGAGATAGATTGGGCCAAGGCTAGCCTGCCCACTCTGTGAGAGTAGAGTTTGCAGAGGACATGCAAAGCATCCTGGGATGCTGGATGACTGTGAGGTAACTTAAGTTGGGAGGGGATTTGGGACAGAGATTCAGTAAATCGATTTAACTTAAATAAGTTAAGTCTGATGCGACATCCATCCAGGTTCATCTTAAACTGGTTTTGGCCATTTTGAAAGCAGTTTACATGCACTGAACTTCTGTTGTGTTACAGATTTGAACTGGTTTCTGATCACTTATGCCAATTTCTGTGTAATTTCTGTCCCTAGCCGATGAGCTTCTTTAAGTAGGTATTAAGTAGCTCTATTTCTGGAGATTAATACTTAGATGAATTTATAGATGTTTTGTCCAAATTTGGATGTGAATATAAACAAATATATTTTGTTTGTTCACTACCCTTCCCTACCCTCTTCAATAACTGAGGCAGGTGAGGCCTTAGGTTGACTTCAGTCACTCATCTTGCAGTGTCTAGTCTCACATAGCTCAGGTGGACAAATGTGGCACAGGAAACAGCAGATTAACACTTCAAAACTCTTACTGGGACAGGCTTCAACCTCAACCAAAGTCCTTAGCTGTCTTAAATTTACAAGGGGCATTCCCAGAGAAGGGGATCTCGTTATGTTTTGCCAGGTTAACCTCTGAAATATAAGATAATTAGAAATTTTCTATGAAAGTACTCAGACCATCACCTTATCTCACAGCATTAAGTTAAATCCTCAAGCCCTCTTGAGGAATGATGTCTAGATCTAGTGGTTTGTCAATGGGTACTCAAGCCTCAGTCTCTTAATTAGAGATGTGCCAAAGTACCTGAATTTAATGGAGATGGGAGAGAGAGAGAGAGAGAGAACTGTCTGCCAGCCATTTCCGTGTTAACAGCTTCATTACAGACTAATAATGTCCAGAGTGATAGCATGTATATACTTTGCAGCACAACTGAACTATCAAAGTGCTACTGATCTTGATTCATGTTCTGTAGTGCTATGCCATATTACATCATTGAAAAGTCCCTGTTATCCTGTACCATACAGAGAGTGATGTAATGTGGCACGATGTTGCATAAGCAAAATAATAGGTTAACAATCTGACACTTGATGTCCGCAATTACAGTAGCCACTGCTCAGGAGTTTGGCTTGAAGTAAAGGCAGAGATAGTGAATTATTCATCAGTTGCTCTGATCTTCAGCTAATTCAATACTCATACCTCTTTTGCCTTCAATAATCCTTTTCACTGTTATTTATATTCATCCTTTTACTTTGTAAAGATGAATGCTAAAGTAATTGTTAAATATCTCTGCCATTTCCTGAATAAATTGAAGGCACTGAAAAATAATATGTGATAATATGGTTGCAATATATTCATTTTTTAATGTTTGACCCAAGCTACATCTGCAAGGAAGTATGGCATTAGGATAGAATCCAAGCAGCCTTGATCAGTGTAAAGTAGCACCCTCTTGACAAAGAAAATATTGATTTGTTGATATCAGTATTCCTTATAACCTGCTAATAATATTTCATTTTGTGTTTGAATCTGAAACTCATCTTTGTTTTTGGCTTCTGGTTACAACCTATGATGAAGTGCTGGTTCTAACTGCTTTAAAATTCAGCAACTGTTATTTCCCCATTTCAGCTAAATATATCTGAGTTTGAAATAGGATCATTAAATTTTACATTTTTATGGTTTACAGTGAATTCGTAAGGCCATCTTTACTAGGCAGATGGGACCCAATTGCCGTAGCACAAAGCCAGAGTAAAGAAGTTTGGCACTGGGGGGAGGGGAGCATCTCTCCAAGCAGTTTGAGAGACCATCTTACTACTGTGTCTTCTACTGTTTATCGTAACCCCAAGTATATAATTTCCATCTTGACTAAGAATAGGGACAGACTGAGGAACTCCTGGGTTCAATGCATGTGCCTGCATTGATTGGGCAAAGTAGGCCACAGACCAGTGGGTTATACATTAAAAAAAACCTTGGCTTTCATTTTTTTTCCTGGCTCTTCTGAGCCCTTCACATTTGCTCAATTCCATATTTAACCAGTTACTTAACTGGCCTGGAGTTAATTAATTAGAGTTGCTGATTTCTTGTAGCTTCTCCTGAAGTCTATGGAGTCTGTCAAATCTTTAAAATTCAGCCCACTTACTCATGTGTCTAACTTTCACATCCAAGTTGAAAAAGTTGGCTTCAGGTTACTGGTCACACATGTCAACTAGGGTCTGATCTGTTGCAAGCCTAATTTATAATGCAGAGCCTCCTCTAAAGACTATATACATATGTGGGTATTTTTTCATTGAGTTCAGGGGCTTTTAAACATAAGGTGTTGTGCCAACAATTTACAGAACAGTCAACATATCTAGCCTCTACTCATAGAATTTTCTCCATTAAGTCTGGCTTTCCAAGGCTCTGAACAACCCTTGCTCTCCTTCCAAGTAAGTTTTAGGTAGAGAGGCTCATTGTATTCAACATCAGTTCATTTTGTAAGCACTTTGATTTTAGCCCCCTGAGGACAAAAACCATCCTATAAAGGCAACATCCAAGCCAGGATCCATAGCCTGAGATCTCTGTTGTCCCAAAGCCTATTTTAAAATGGCATCAGTGAATGACTATAGATTACCACAGACACCTTGAAATTTTAGAAAAGGAGACAGAATTAATCAAGTATATGGAGTCAGATTTTAGCAGTCCTGCCAATGGAGCTCTTCATAAATAGAAACCTTCTGACATAACTATAAATTACTGTATAATAATATCTTGTCAGACAAAGACAAAAACTCTTGTTACTTTGTGACTTTAGCTAATTTATTCTGGTATGCAAGCTTTTATAGTCCTATCAAACCAAGGAAAATAAAGGGATTTTCCAGAACCAGTGAACTTGGTCCATGATGAGACAAAATAATGATATTCTCTACCTTGATGCAAATATACTCTTAAAGGTTACCTTAAGTTTAAAGAAACCATTGAGAGGAAAATCTGGCTTCTCAGTGCTGATTCAATAGCACAATGTGTTATCACTTTCACAGTAAGTTAGCACTTTTTGGGAGACTTTACCATTGGCACTTGCTATTTTTATCTACCCACCAGGCAGCTCAGAACAAATGACAAACAACTTTATTTTGTACATTCCCCACCCGCTGTTTGTGTGTTTAATACAGAAGGAGAAAAGAAGCAAAGATTTTTAAATGATCAATCAGAAGGAACAGAAAAATGAAATATAGACAATAGATTTATTGGCAAATTAACTGTTATTGCACCCTTGCAGGCTAGATTGAATCTTAACGACTGGCCCTGCCTAATGGTTAGCATGTAGTGGTACTGTCCCACAAGCAACACAGAGACAAATCGCCAGTTCAGAGAACAAAAGACTGATCACTGCTTCTGCCTTGCTCTGGGGAAACGGGAAGTTACCATGTCCCTTTTCCCAGTGCAACAGATTTCCCCTTTAAATTGACTCAATTGTAGGACCTGGCTGGCAGGGTTGGTAGAGACCTAACTCTCTGCTTTTCCCTGCCCCTCCCCTTGGTGCAGAGGGTAAGGGGTGGCATTCAGTTTCTGATCACTTATGCCGTTTTATGTGTAATTGCTGTCTCTAGCTTTGTCCCTATTTCTGTCCCTGAACTTCTGTTGATCACTTAGACTGGTTTACGTGTAACTTCTGTCCCAAGCCAAAAAACTGTGAGGACCACCCCACCTTTTCTGTTGCTATGTTTCCAGGAACTGAAACAGGGTGAAATAGGATTGCACGGAAGTGCCAAATAGGTGGTATAAGATGTGGCCCAAGGAGTTGATGGATTTGTCTGTGCAGAAATGTAGGAGTCATTATGTACAAACTGCCTTCATGGATGCATTTTTTCCCCTATGGAGAGTGGACTGAGCTCTCCATTGTGCAAATGGGCATTGAATTGGTCTGAATTTTTCTGTGTGAAAAATCAAGTCCACATAGAAGATTCCTGTACAATTGCTATTGGGCTTTACTTCATGCCTCATGGCATGAGCACACAAACACATTTCTCTTAAGTATCCAAGGGAGGACTTGCAGTGTGTTAGCTACCCTGTGATAACTGCCAACATGCACACTGCTAATCAATCTAACCTATCACAGCACGGGCTCAGTTATGGCAGGCTACTTTCACCGTAGGGGAAGAACGCACATGTTCTCAGTTACCGCAGAGCAGCTGATGTGCTGCAACCCCCCTGCTCTTGTTTATCTCATGGCAACATGTGTCCATGCCTGTAGCTTATTTCACCACCGCTCTCCTGCTTAGACAAGCCCAAAGGGACTCTTACTGGGAAGAGAGAGGCAGGCACACATTTGTGTTCAAAGCACTTCTATCTAAAGAGATGATCAGGAAAAGGAAACCTATACATTTTATGGTATTTACTCTCAGATGCTAGAAGCCCTGACTGCAACGACTGCAACTTTTCATAGTAGCTCCAGTACAGCAGGCACTCTGACACAGTGAGCACTCTTAGGAAACTTGGGCTGTTCCTCAATTGTGTGGCCATAGTTGTAGCTTATCCAGTGTACAGACCTACGGGGTGAACTTGGCAGAGTAGCTTTAATGGTCTTGGCATAACAATCCCATTACAAAGTAATATCTCACATCCTCAGCAACTCAGGACTTTGGAACATGTCATTGGAGCCTGGTACCACCAAAAAGAGGCATTGAAGTTGCTGAAATGCAGAGAGTTTTAAAAGAGGCAGACAAGGGTCTTTGGGTGAATCTGGTATCTTTTATTAGAGCAACTTAAATAGTTGGAAAGCAATTTTTAAGCAAGCTTTCGGGTTCAAAAACCCTTCATCAGGCTAAGGCAGTTTCAGCAGTTGGTGGGTGCTCTTCCTGGATGGAATGAAAAGTAAAGAAGCCAGAGGCCGGTCCAACTGCTGAAACTTCCTTAGCCTGATGAAGGGTTTTTGAACCCGAAAGCTTGCTTAAAAATTGCTTTCCAACTATTTAAGTTGCTCTAATAAAAGATACCAGATTCACCCAAAGACCCTTGTCTGCCTCTGTCCTGAGACCAACATGGCTACAACCTACACCCCTAAGAGTTTTAAAACTGCTTCGTTCCCAGACCAATACTGAAACAACAGATGGGTTGACAAACATTTCTTGGAAGCGCAGCTAGCCTGCAAAATTATTTATTTCCCTCTTCCCTTGTCTGCCATAACTTAAATATCTTTTGCCTAGTAGGACTGTACATTCGTGAACAGGATCTGGGAGGACAACTAAATGCTCCTCTAGAGTGCCCAGAGGTTTAAATTACTTCTTTAATAAAAAAAGAAAAGGAGCTGCCAGCATATCCTCTTCTGCAGCATAAGAGATGCCTTGCTGCTTGTGTATGCAGAGTTGTCACTATTCCTTTTTTACCCACCAAGGGACAATGCTTCACAGAAATGGATGATCTGGGTCCCACTAGATCACCATCTGCATGCATCTTTTGCCCTATGGATTTTGAGACATTTCACAGCATCCAAAATCCTATGCCTACCAGTAAATATGTCCCTCCCTCTAGGATTGTATTTAATCACACCCAAACCAGAGATCTCCATCAGAGTAGACCAGATGTATGCATTTCCAGAGCACAGTCCTTATTTTTCTGATGCTTTTTTAGCCGGCTCAGGTAGGTTATTCCACACACGTGTAATATTAAAAAAAAAAAAAAAGGGCAGGGGAAAATTCATATCTATGCCAATTTTGACATTTTATATTGAATTGGTCTGTATTTTCCTAGGGTACTATATGTGGATCCCAAACACTATAGTACTATAGTGGCACATAGGAATTTGGAAATTAAATGCAAGAGTTTAATTTCATTGCATTTGACTTTATCTTCCCTTTTTTCCTAAGCAGACAAACAAAAAACAGCATACCAGTTTCAAAGTAAAGGCTGTGATGAACAGTAAGAGAAGGAAGAAGACAGCACTGGGTTTACTAGAATCACTTTAGTACAGTAGAAAATATTTGCTGATGAAACTCTAATGTTAAATGTTATGTTCAAATACTTGAGGAATATACAGATGCTATAATGAGGCAGGACTGTGTATATTGATGCAGAGGTAGAAAGATCATGTGAACCAGGCCTCAGCAACATTGTAATGATAGATTTTGCAAACTGCTTAGAAAAAGTGCATAAATCAGAATACTAATAAAACGCTTTTTTAAGCTTAAAGAAGTTTAAGACGCTTGCAAACCTTTATTTAAAACACATTATCAAATCCATCTAAGTATTAAATATCAGTGTAAATTGGGTTTTTAATGATTCAGGCTTTTTACTTGTTTTTAAAAGTTAACTAGGGGTTATAAAAGTTGATCACTTGGTATTTTTCATAAGATGTTTGCTTGTCCTTTAATGTTCAGTTTTGTTCACGCTGGTGAAAGAAAATCTGATCCATTTTTCCGCCTATTTAAAAAATGTGAAGAATACACAAAAAGGAAGAAATAATCAAGAATATTTTTCTAGCTCTTATTTGTTGAAATGCCACTTGGAGAAGAGGTCCTTCTTGTTTTTATGCTATTAATAATCCTCCATTTGCAAAATCATTGATGTCTGCACAATTATAGGACTGTAATTTCAATTACTGGATTATGAACAAATGGGATGAAAGCGCAAGTTATGAGGGAAAAACACAGCTTTTTCTTCAATGTTTCAGTGTTAGATCAGGAAACTAACAATCTGTAAGTGGTAAATGGACTTATTTCTAAACAGAACATTGGGTAAAATCAGATTACACAGGCAAGTAATTCCTGAAGCTAAGCAGATTTGAAGTACTATCAGCTGGGTGGACAAGTTGCACAGCTGGTGTTCTTATGGGAGAGTCTAAGCACTGGCAAAGATGAGATCCTCTAGCTAATATACGGTACTTAAAAATATTTTGGCTGCTACTGTACTGTATCACATGCTACTGCTGATGAGAGCGAGAGAAGCTGATTTTGGACCTGTGTGATCTTTGTGGCAGGGAAATGAACTGAATTCTTCATAAGGGCTGGCAAAAGGAAGTGTCATAGTTTGGGTTAAACCTGGCTGAAGCTGCTAGCCATAACAGGTGCCCAGCCACTGAAGATAAATAAAGGCACAATTGCACATTCTTTCTTGAATAATGATTGAAATAATAGATGGCATTGCCCGAAACATAGACCCACATGAAAATGTGGGCAGCAAGTAGGGTATGTGGATCACAACAACTCCCTGGGACTCATGTACCAGTAAACTAGGGGTGTGCGAAGCAGGCCATATTCAATTTGGATTTGGATTAGTCCTGAATCAGGGACAGTGATTTGATTCGTTGATTTGGATCACTGTCCCTGATTCAGTTTGGCTGAATCTGAATCCAAAGATTCAATGCTGATTCAGAGAATCAGGGATTCGGATATAGACACATACCCCCAGGTACCAGGCGGCTTGTGAGTGCTGAGATGCTGGGGCGCATGGAGCGTCCCACAGGAGTGCGGGGGGGCTCCCCAGCGCGCTGCCCGGGGGACCTGGAAGAGGACCACAAATGCTTCTGGTCCACTTCTGGGTCTGCTGCCGAGTGTGCTGGGAAGCCCCTGGCACTGCTGTGGGACACTCCATCTGCCCCAGCATCGCAGCATTCACGAGCCGCCTGGTACCTAGAGGTATGTAGAGAAAACATTTAAAGCTGTGTCTATGGCTGAATCTCCAAATCTTTCTGAATCTCTCCAAATCGATTCGGAGGTTTCCAATTCAATTCAGAGAGTTTAAAGGGTCCTCTGATTCAATTTGGTTTTGGAGATTCAGCCATTGAATCGGGCCAAATCGACTCCGGGACTGAAGCCTCGCACAGCCCTACAGCAAACACAGATTCTAGTGGGCTGACTGGCAAAGCTGTGTGCGCCTGTGTGCTTGAGAGAAGAAAAGAGAAAAACCAAGGATGCAGAAAATGAACTGAGAACCTGAGAAAAAGCAAGATGGTCTTTTGGACTAAGAAGGACTGGAAAGGGGCCTGGAGTTTGTTTGATACCTAATTTTTTTGAGGAGGCAGACCTGTTGCAATTGTTTTTGTAAATGAACTGGATTTCTTGATGGATTCAGGTGATCCTTTCATCACTTTCTCCTCCTAACTGGAATCTGGCTAATTCCTGGGGTAGAAAAGGATAATGGCAAAGCAAAAACAAAACCAACAAACAAAAAAGCATACTTGCCTATTAGACAGATAGTGGCACAATAGAAAAACATGGGCCATTTTAATTTTGAGAAAGATTTTATAGTTTAATTTTTAAAGAGCAATAGGCAGAGCTTTGTTAAAAGTAAACATGTATGCTGCTAGTATGATAATAGGAATAAAGAAACTAGAAATAAAGACATTTTACTGGCTTTTTAGGGTGGACAGCTTCTTTTTATGAATGATGCCTGCAGGGAGAGTGTAGCTATCGCTTTGGGTTTGGTTTTTTTGGGGGAGAATTGAGTTGTAGGCAGTGGTTGTATGCAGGTTAGCAGCAGATCCTTTTAGCTCTGCAGCAAGGGAGGCATCTTGTCTGAGGTCTGCCAGGGAAACAAATTACAAGTCTCCAGAACTCCAGGAGCCCAGGATAATATAGAAAGTGATAAACCATACAATTCACTGTCTATAACCCAATTTAGTTTTATGAAGATCTACAATACATTGAGGCTGCAGACTGAAGCTTGCAAGAGCAGAATTATTTGTGGAGGTGTCTAGAAAAAGAAGCTCAGCATTCCCTATGGAAGCATCTCAAATGGGAAGAACAATTATTAGGGTTGAATGGGATAAGCTATGCTGTGATAATCAAGTAGTCTTTAAGACACGAGAATCTCTGATTGGTGCTTTAAACTGTGGTAGTTTGGGTAGTGTCTAAATCTCAAGAATATGACTTGCAACTCTTACAGATGTCTTAATGAAAATGGAAAGGAATGGCAGAGCTTTTCATGACTAGAAAAGCCTGCCATGAAGCAGCACAAATTCAGATTCACTTTTAAAATGAAGTGCTCAATTCAAAGAGTGAGGGCCAGCACATGTCACATTAACATAGGTCTCATCAACCTTTACACTGAACGTACAGCCCTATGTTGGTACAACTTATGTGAATCTTGGGTAGAAGTATCTTGAGAAGAAATTAATGGTAAAATGACACCAGGTCAGATTAAAATGATGTATGTGTTGTCTATCTGTAACTTATTTTAGGATAATAATTGCTTACTCAAGGTGAGCAGGCTATTGCCAGACCCCATCACCTACTTGTGAAGCCTGGTGGTAGCACGACTACCCCACTGTAGCTGCAGGTCCATCCAGTCC
The DNA here is from genome assembly GCF_001723895.1 of Crocodylus porosus. Classification (NCBI taxonomy): domain Eukaryota; kingdom Metazoa; phylum Chordata; order Crocodylia; family Crocodylidae; genus Crocodylus; species Crocodylus porosus. Next base: position 6,345,059 of record NW_017728942.1, read on the forward strand.
AGTTAGTTAGGGTTAGTTTACATCTGCATACAAAACTGATGCAAGTTACCTGGGTGTAAAAATGTCATGTTTCCAGTTCCTGACGTGGGGAAGAATAGCCAGAGTAATCTGGGACTAAAATAGTTTTCCCTGCCTGCGGGTCTCGTAGCTTCCCTATTGGAGGGGTACTCCCACCCAAAGAAAAACGTTGCAAGCAACTTATGAAAATGATATGACAAAGCCTCCGCTTCAACTATATTTCAGTCCAGAATGACGTGACAATATATGCTGAGGAAAATCAGAAATTGATTGTGGCAATTATTTGGCAACTCTCACAGTTGAAACAGACTGATAGAAATAAAGTGACAAAGTAACCATGCAGGAAATTGCACTGGATGTTTTAAACATGTCTGGGAAGAGCCCCCAGGTGTGCCATTTGGATTGATTTTCGCATCAGTCTGAGTTATTCTTCCTGATCAAATTCTTTATCCTGTGGAAACGGTCAGAACCTCAGATCTGTGTTGGTTCACCATCCTCTGCACGCACTTGCCGACTTCACGGGTGAGGGGGCTCATAGGGCATCCTGTGGAAACACATTCTTGTCTCCCCATCTTCCTCTGTACCATTGTCTACCATGAGATGCTACAACCCTGCGTCACCGCACAGTGACAACATCTGTGATGAACTGCATCATAACTGAGAAGCTCTCTCTTTCCCATCTTAAACACTGAAATCCTTTATGATTTAACAGGCAGTTGGCACTTTTTAGAAAAGTGACTAATTGTGACTCTGTTATTGAATTCTTTAAAGAGATCCAGCTTTGAAATATAGTCTTCTTTAAGCTGTCCCAGGTTGAATCCCCAAGCAAAAAAAAAAATCACTAGTTTGCTTCAAAAAATATCATTTTTCATTTTAATATGAAACATAACATACTAAACGATAGCTTACACCCAAAGAAAAAAATATGGCTCTTAAAGAGTGTATATTGCAGAGGTAAAGGAATTAACAGATTCATTTTTCCAGATATCAATTACTCAAAATACACAAAATGTAAAGAAAAAAGAATCCAGTCTTGTGCAGACGGGGGACTTTTGCAACAGATTGCACTTGGGCATTATGAATTCTTGTCTAATAGCAAGAGCTAGATATCGAAAGTTATGTTGGCAGGCAAGGCTGTGAATATGCAGTAAGGGGAAATATCACTTAGTTTTGGCTCTCTCATCTTATCAACAATGCTTTACATATTTCAAAATTAAAGCTACAGTTTTGCAAAACTGTGTTCAAGATGCCCAGGCATCTAAGCACAGTTCTGCTTCCCCATGTGCTGTGTTAATGATCATATTGATGGAAAATAATTAAACCACGGAGATCATTGCATTCCCACCCTCATCCCTTCTTGGTTAAAAATGTAAGCGGGGTGGGGGAAGACATAGCAAATGAGATTCTCTCTCAAGTAGAGTTTTTTTTTAATCTTCTCTGCTGTTAAAATGTTGCTCAGTACTGAGGCACTTGCTGTTTTTATTCTATTAATAACCCTCCATTTTTGACATCAACCAATCCCCACAGCAACACACTGTGTTTCAATTACTAGATTAGAACCTCTTGGTGTATGTGACAGAGATGTACTATAATGGTGGACAGGGATACATCCATTTTTATGTGGGGCAGGGGACTGGCACACGTGTTTTTCTCTGATTGGCGAAAGCATTTTTAAAATCAGGATAGGAAAGATGCATTTGTAAAACTGAGCCAAAGATTTCCTGGGCTTACAAAAAGTTGACAGTCCTGGTATCTTTAGTAGAAGTATTCACATCAGTAAAGATTAGGAGGATCAGGCCCATCATTTACCAGTCAGCACTATATATAGTCCTGCAGTACCAGTAAGAAAAAACCAGTGTGCCTAAGTGAAAATCTGGACAGCTTGTCATGTGCAAACCTATTACATTTTGTACAAGACTTTCTATAGGACAAAGAGTCCATGTGACACTCACCCTAAATGGTGGCATAGCCACCCTTTAAATCTCTGCACTACTGTATGCAGGAGCACTCATTAGTGCAGATTTTAATGGAAGATATTTGTCTGAGCAGCTAAGTCGTTTACACTTACATAAGGCTGCCATTTACGACAACAAGTATAATAGCATCTTTGAGCTTTTTAATTAAAAATTAATTAGGGGATTTAAGAACAAACTCATTGGGGGTTACTGTACAATAACATGTTTACAAAATTAGGTCTGGGCTTTTTGTTTTTGTTAAGTGTTTCAATCAATTCTGTGTCTATTAAATATAATTACGTATGATGCTTCCTCAAAATTATAATGTAGCATTTAAAGAGCAGCTGGGAAAAGTCTGCAATTTTAACTTCAGAACTAGGGTAACCATTAAAATGCAAATAGGTGGAAACAGCAGTTTGCTGATGAAGAAAACCCTCAGCATAAACACTTTGTCTATTAATCTTGTATTTACAAAGTCTCTCTCTGACTTACACTATTTATTAATTTTGCCAGCCATCCCAGAATTGCTAGGAGGTATCAGGTCCCTTCAAGAATTATTTTAAATATAGCTATATATATCTATAAATTATATATATAGACACACACACACACACACATACACACACACTACTGGCATGAGTGCAGAGTTTGTTTCATTGCCTCCCTTGAATCCATAAGCATGTCAGTGAAAAAGCATTTGACTCCTTTGGATTAGTTAACTGATTTAAATATTAGACTTCTTTCTGACCAAATCTACAAGAAATGTAAATCAAATGTAACACTGCTGTAATCTATGTATTTAAACCAGTATAATAGTGGTGCGAGTCAAAAGAGAGTAGGACTGTCATGTTAGTCTGGTATCCACAGGTATCACTATTCTATAAGGATAGGCGTAAAAATAGTGTGCATAGCTACATCCTAAACCCGACTGAACAATTTACTCATTTTGCATCTGCCAGTATGGAAACTGTGTAGGCCAATTAGGGATCTAATTGCAATGCTGTTCCCCCACAATGAGTAACACTTTAGTAAGTAAACTATTAATCACCATCGGTAATGGTGACACAATTGGATGTAGATTTTGCACTTTTTTTTAAAAACAACATCTGGCTACAGAATGCATTTATTGAGTAGTTCCACTCATTCAGAAGGCTAAATTTGAGGTACTGGGAGCAGTTCTTTTCATATTTGTTTCCTTACTGAATAGGTGAAAACATATTTGTGTGTGTGTGTATCCTATACCTTTGTACTTGGTGTCATGGAAAGTCACATATTTCTTCCTTGACTATATATATTTCTTGAAGAGATTCATCTCAACTGTTTCACAGACACTAAAACTGCTAAAAAGGATGGTATCAACTCAAAACCAATATATATATATATATATATATATAATTTTTTTAATGAGTAAGCTCTGCTAGGACTCAAGACAACATACATGCTTCCACCAAAAGTGATTAAAAAAGAAGCTGCATATAAGGTTTTAAGCAAATGTGTTTCTCCCAGCTGTGTCTTTAACTGATGCAGAAGAGAACTAAGAACCTGAAAATGAAACAGACTCTGCCGATTTTTTCTGTCCAGGCTGAGAGAAATGCAAAAGTAATCAAATTAAGAGCACCATTAAATCATAATTCAGATAGTTAAGTCATATCTTTTTAAATAACATAGATACATGAAACTTGGTGGATCTTTTCCTCTTCTCATCTATGCAGATGAAAATCCACTGAGGTCACTGAAATTACAGTGATCATTGGAGTCCCCCACTAAAGTAACTAAGCGTGCACATTAGGCCTCTGGCACACCACTTTTTACCCTATAGCAGCTCCCAGCATCAGCCATTCCAAAATGAATCTAATTTTCCCATTAAAAAAAAAGAAAATAATTAAGTTTATACCCTCCATGCTTCAAACTCAATACTGCAAAACCTTAAAGTTGGCAATACTATATATCATCTGTCTACTTTTGTAGATATATAAATTTTCCTCCATTTCTGCACTTTCCCCATGTACCCAATTCATTTGAACTGTATCCTTTCTCCTTTCCTTTTTGTAATTATCCTTAATTATGGCACAATTCAACAAATACTCTATTCAGCTGACACATCACGCAAGGCTATTCAGTCTTTGAAAGATCATTTCTTTTGGGGCATTGCTCAGATTTCTGCTTCAGGGAAATGAAAAAGAGTTGAAGTGACACTGCAGTGAATTCAGGGATTTTAATTAGTTACTGTCTTAAGCACAAAGGGATTCACATTTTGGCTAACATCATCGTAAGTATTAACAAAAAAAATGGGGGTCAAACTGGGAACATGAAGAAAACACTAAATAATAAACCAGCTGTTGGCAATCTCTGCATCATCGAAAGGTCTTATGTAGGGACAAACCTTCGCATTACACGCATACAGTGAGCAGACAGAAGTGACAATTTTTGCCCAATCTGGCCACACAAAGCAGTCCAGAACCCTGACCAAACACCAGTGCAAAGCTGCAGACAACTTCAGAAATGGCCAGTTGGGTGAAAATCTGAGGGTTCAGATGAAGATCTTTCAAAACAGAGCATTTCTTGTAACTTCCATCTGCGCTGTCTCCCAGCCTGCCGCTGTTTTCAGAATGGGAGGTGGGGAGGCTCGAATTCACACACTCCACCCTCCACCACCAGCTGGGGAATGAGCTCCCTCTGCTCCCTTCCCCCTCTTCCAGGGTTAAAATTACAGGGGAACTCAGGGAGGGGGCTGAGCCCCCCACATAAGAGATGAGAGCCCCCCCGACACATTAGTCAGCTCCTGGCCTACCTTGCACCTGTCTAAGCAGCCCAAGTGGTGATGGTTCCTTCTAGCTGCCACCGCTGCAGACCCCCACCTCCACAAAGAGGCAAAGTATAATTTGAACCCTGCCCCCTTCCATTCTGAAAACAGCTCAGGCTGGCAGGGAGTTGACAGGGAGGAGAGACCATTACTAGGGGAAACTACCTGCAGTCTTTCAGGCAGCAGCTAAATTCCCCTCCACCCTGGAACCGACAGTGAACTTCTGTTTAGTCTGGAGGATCATGGTAAGCCAGAACAGTTCCTGCAAAGCATTCTCAGCTGCACTTCTGACAGACACACTGGGGTTGTTCTGGCTTCAGTCAGAATTCATTCTCCATAATTTTCACATGCACTAATTGAATTCAGAAGTCTTAAAAAAAACAACCAAAAAGACCCCCTCCCCAAAAGACAAAAACAAAAAGAAAAACCCAAAGCACAAAAGATTTCTGCAAGAAAACCAAAGCTCTTTTGGATACAACAACATATTCACACATATATTTTAACACATATAGCCTAAAATGCTAGCTCTATGGAAGCAACAGGAGAGTTTTGCCACTCACTGTAACAGGATCATGAAGCCATCCGTGACATTTGCCAGTTGTCTCTCCTCTATGTGGGGAACATGGTCAAACTGGGAAATAAAAAGCCATGAAAATTAAACATTTTGATGGTAAAGCACTATAGTCACTTGGGATATATTGACACAGCAGACACAGCAGTGATTATAGAGTAGCACAGACATACCCAAGCTAGTTTTAAATTGGTTAGCTCAGGTAATAGGAGCAGTCTAGTCAGAGCAGCATAGAGCTCAGTGTGTTTTAATTCTCTCTGCCATCTGTGACTGCGGTGTTTTCTTTTACTTTAGGGCCTGAAAGTCAGGAGCCCAGGGTAATACAGATGGTCAAATTGACTTGATACCTGGACATTTAAAGTGTCACTTTAAAGTGTCACTATCGGGACCTCAGTACTCTTGTATACAAATTGGGTACAGAGATATGTGTATACTTCAGAGTGGTACCTTTCTGGAGTGATCTCTGTGGTTAATCCAGTGACCCATATGGCATTCATGGTTCACCCATCTCCAAAAAGTCCGCACATTCTTCTCATTTCACTGCTCCTCTCCCTTACACCCAAGCTGATGTGTTCCCAGAGAATCTGTGTTAAGGGCAGAAATTACACATAAACCAATATAAATGATCAGAAACTGGTTCAAATCTATAACACAAAAGAAGTTCAGTGCACATAAACAGCTTTCAAAATGACCAAAATGGGTTTAATATAAACATGGATGGATGTAGTATCAGATTTAGTTGATTTAGGTTAAATCAGTTTATTGAACTTCTGTCCCAGATCCCCTCCAGATTCAAGTTAACTTGCAGCATCCCAGGATACTTTGCCTCTCTCCTGCAAAACCCCTGTTTGTAGGGTGGGTAGGATAGCCTATAGCCCAAGTTGTCTGCTCCTGCCCACCAGTGCCCTCCAGCTTCTGGCATGGGCCGCTGCAGGCATGCCAGAATCAAAAGTGAATATCTGTTCACTTGCTTATCAGTTCAGTCTACTCAGCTTAGACTAACCTGTGAAGACTGAATCGAACCAGCCAGTGGCTTTTTGACTGTCTGTACTTATCCCTGGAGTCTTAAAATGGAACTGTCTGTTCTCCTTGGAGATGGGTTGTTCTAGGCTTGTTTTCATGGTTAATGAAACTTCTGTGGCAGCTGGTCACGTGGTTATCTTTTGAGTCCCATGAAACCTGGCAGAGGCACCCAGACAATGCAGGTCCTTTTGAGCTTCCACTTCAGTTCGTCTTGTTCATTCCTTCTAATGAGCATGGATAGAAGTCAAGACTACTCCAGGGCCAGATTAGGGGGTGTGGAAGAGCCCTGACCCCAGAGAGCCCCAGGGCTGACCAGGCCGGTCAGAGCATGCCCGGCCGGGGCCGGCAGCATGGGAGTGCGGGGCGCGAGAGTGGTGGTGCGGCCGCAGCAGGAATGAGAGCCCGGGAGGCGAACCCCACGGTGCTTGGCGGCCCGCGCCTTAATTAACTTCCCCAAGTGCAGCAAGGAGCCGGGTGGCTCAAAAGCGGTGCCAGCGCAGAGCTTTGGGGGACCGGAAGAGCCGGAGGAGGAGGAGGAGGAGGAGGAGCTTCCCGGCAGGGAAGCAGCACGAGGGAGGACGGCAGATCGGCACCTGGCGAGGGTCTTCTGGAGCTGGGTAGGGCCCCGTAGGGGCAGGACACGAGGGACGGAGGGCCCTGTGGGCCATTGACCGGATTGTGAAGGCCGGGGTGGGGGAGCTCCCCATCCCAGCCCCAAGCAGCATGGCCTGCAGCCAGAAGCGGCGGAGGCGGGCCGGCCCGTGCGGTACTGGGCAGAAAACAGAGCCCAGGCAGGAGCGGCATGTTCTCGCCGCCCAGAGGGAACCCCAATCGGGGAACACAGGCCTCCGGCAGGAGGCGGACAGGACTCACCAAGAAACCTGAGCCAGCCCCGGAGGGGAGCTGGCGGAGCGGCTCGCATGTTGCTAACGGGACAATTTTCTTTCAAGGGACTACCCCACCTCAGCTGAGGAGAGGGGGTCCCCCCTTTCGACTCATTACGGAGGCCTGGGCGAGGGTGTAGGGGAGGCAGGAGACCCCAAGGACCCCGGACCGGACTGGACAGGAGGTACCGCTTTTGGACGTGCATGCGCCAGGGAATTCACTGGACCTAATAACAGCAAAGTCGTGGCAGGTGGACTTGGCGAGAGCATACCAGGAGCGGGAGCCATCCCTGGATCAGGAGGGCAAGCCCCACAGCGATCTGCGGGCGTCCAAACTTGCGCCATTGCGGGTGGGCCTGCGGACATGGGGGAAAAGACAAAACTAAAATATCCATGGGTAGGAGGACTAAGGACAATGAGAAAAACTTTTAAAAAGTTTATTAGCAACAAAAGTTTAGCAGTAGAATAGATGTATTGTTAGATGGGCATAGTAAAATTATTAGTAATGATACAGAAGAGGTCAATAGGTATTTTATTTTGTATTTAGAAAGAAATGAGATTAAGCCCTTGTATGAAATGAGGATAAATAGGTGTTTCTTATTATTACTGAGATGGATAACTAGACAACATCATTTTAAAAATCAGCATACCCAGAGAAGTTACATGAATGAATCCTGGAAGAGCTGGCTGAAGAGATGTTCCCACTGATATTCTTCTTTTTTTTAAACATATATTGGAATACCAGGGTGATTCTAGAAGATGAAGAGTGTTAATGTTACGCCTATATACAAACAATGGGATGACTCTGACAAAGTAGGCTATTTAGCCTAAACTTAGTCCTGGGTAAAAGCAGCAGAAAAAGCGATGCAAGTTTTCAGTTGCTAGGTGATTAAAAGCTAGAAACACAATTAATACAAATCAACTTGATGTACAAATCTAAAATAATTCTTTAATGAATTTCCAAGGTGAGTTGAAAAGGCACACAAGTAGGGTTAAATCCTATTCCACCTTTATTCAGGTAAGGGGCATGTTCCTAGTTACCTAGCTGCAATTTTGGAGTGAATCTACACATAAGCCTTAATGCATTTAGCCTATTTTAATGCTCATTGAAACATCACAAAAACCCCATGCTCTTTAGCTAACGCACATTAAAATAGGCTAATACACTTTTTTTTGAGTACCTCACCATGGAGGTACTGGATTTAATGCTCATTACTTAAAGCACATTAATGAACGTGTAGATGCATCCTTATAAACTTAGGCAGGGTTTAGATTCCATGTAGCTATGACCACCAGGCACTTCCCTTCTGAACGTCTTCAGTAGACTGCACACAGACAATGTAGATGCATAACCAAAACAGGCACACAAGTAATACTGGGAAACTACACAGAAACAACAGCTATCTGGAATTGGCTGCCAGAGGAGAAGGGCCCTCCCACCTTTTAGCCCAATAGCCCAATTGCTGGTGTGTTTAGTAGAGCCTACTTCAGAAACTGTATATCTAGGAATAAAGGATGCAGGTCAGGTCAACAGAACCAGGGACTGTATCCTAGAAAGCAGTGCCTCTGAGAACTTATACATCACAGTGGCTAAGCAAATGAAAATGACTATTGCTGTAGCCAAAAGGCTAATTTGTTCCCTCATCATAGAAACAGTGAAGTACTGTAGTGAGGAGGAAAGCAATTAGGAGCTTTGTATTTGCACTGGTGAGGCCAATATTTAAGTGCTGCATACCGTTCTTGTATTCACATCTTAAAACAAACAAACAAATCCTCCAAATAAAGCAAAACAACCCCCCCCCAATGTTGACACAAGTATGTGCCATGAGAGTTAAACATTGGCTGGTAAAAAAGCCTTGTAGTGTGAGGTTGATAAACTAGGCAGGGCTAATTCAACAAGTTGATAGGAGTGGGTAGGTGCCTTCCTGAGGAAAAAAACTAATAAAAGCTTCTTTATTCCATCAGGATTAATGGCTGGCCAGAAATTTGGATTAGAAATAAGGAATCAGTTCCACATAGTAAAAATGATGAACTACTGGAATACACTACTACGAGAAGTGGTAGATCTTCCATAATTGTGACACATTTTCAAATGAAAATTGGATGCCTTTCCAGACAATAAACTTTTGCCAAAGATAAAGTTACCAAGTTGGGCATAGGGATGTATGGATGAAGATGACCAGCTTCTCACATATGCATCAGGCCATTTGATCTAATGGTCACTCCTGGTCTTAAATGTCATGAATCTCTAAATCCCACCTACTCATGTGGATACTTAGATTGAAGTCAATGAGAACACTTATGTAATGGTGGAAAGAGTTGTTCTTGCTAAATGAAAACTTTCTAGGCTTTGTACTGTCTGGGAGCCTTCAGGTATACGAGCTGCTAGCAGTTTATCACCCTTAAGACTGTACCTCATTCTCCTCATATCACTTAATTTTCCAGCAAAATGCTCCACTAATAGTTTACTGGCAGCGAAAAACAGTACCAAATACTATTAAGAGTCAAACTGGTTAAAGAGCTACGCACTTTACAGCTCTTTGCAGCAAGCTACATGAAATCCCAAGCAGGTAATCCAAACACGTGGGGATCTGCTTAAAACAAGACAATGGGATCCCAGGTGTCCTGCTGCACTGGATAGCAGAGCACCACCTCACTCTCACTGGCCTAGTAATAAGATCATTGTATTTTATGTAATCTTGAGTTAATTACATGGCAACCTTGTTGCCGAGTTTCAGATACACATTAAAAAGCACAATAATCTATTGCTTTTCAATGATAAATTACCTTTAAATGTAAATTAAAATGCTTGTTTTCAAACACAGAAAACGTGATCAACATTTTGAGTTTCCCATTCAAGACTAGCCATTTGTTTCAAATGTGAATGGAAAGAATTCTATCAATATTTTTAATAAAATCCTTGATTAATTAAATTAAGCCTATAGGTTTTAAAACATGAAGCAGCAGAAGAAGTCTCTTTTTTCATTAGGTTCTCTTATATAATGGCTGTATTATATATTTATGATGTAGAAATAGCAAAATATTTTTCCTCCAACATAAACTTGCATTATTTTCTAGAATTAACGTTTTGAACAAAGTTAAAGAACAGCTGCCTGCAGTTATCTCTGCATGTCTTTAGATGAAGACTGAACATCTTCTATAGCTTTAAAGCAAGGCCATCAACATGAACACTGTGTGTCCCTCGAGACTGGGGGGGCAGGAACAGCGAGCTGCCGCAGGTGGCAACGGCGCTGTCAGCAGTGGGGGACAGAGGGGTGGTGGGGGCCGACCGGCAGTCAGCGACCACTCACAGACATCACCAGCAGCAGCGGTGGTGGCCAGCAGTGATCGTGCACTGCCCACAGATGCGGCCGGCAGTGTCAGCGGTGAGGGGAGAGGTGGCAAGCAGCGACTGCCCACAGGTACCACCAGCAGTGTCGGCGGCACCTTTTCACCGAGGGTGCACTGCCACACTCGGGGGTGCATGTGCACCTGCATGCACCCTCTCTGTGTCGTCAATGGCCATCAATAAGAAAATGAAACAAAAACAATCTAAATACTGTTCTTTAAACCTGGGCGGTTCCATCAGCCCTTCTTCCAGTCAAGTTCCGACTATAGACAACCCAAGGCCAAGAAGAAAAAGTTTGGTTTAATTAAAAAAATTACTAAAGTCAACCTTATAGAGTAAATCTGATGTCATTATTTAATTGTTTTACAGTAGCCTAAAGGTCCCAAATAGAATAAGGGCTCTACTGTAGCCAGCACAGTACATACACTTAGCAAACGCTCCCCCTACACTGAAGAACATGCTGTTCAGATAAGGTGGAGAAAGAGAGAAAAGAATATAACATCATCCCCATTTTAGCGATTATAAGAGAAAGATTAAATGGGAAGACTCGCATCGCATGGGAAAAGCTGTAGAGCAACTAGAAATTAATCCTTGCTCTCACGAATCATAGTTCAGTGCTTTGACCACAAGAGTAATCTTCCTGCAAGTGAGATCAGAGTCCAGGGTCTGAGCTAGCTCCGCTGGAATCAATCACATCAATGTCATATCCCAATATGAATTGGATTAGACTGCAGGCTCTTCGCAAACAGCACAAGGTTTTGAGGAGTTTGTTTTAAAGGCTTCCCAGTTTTTCTGCCCAAGCAAGAGCCATCAGATGTACCAAAAGCAATGTGTCCACATCCTTATCCTAAACCCCAATATGCATTCCTGTTGTTTCTGACAATTCTGGCATCACCCACTGATGCAGAGAAGCCAGAAAGCTTGCAACATGATTGTTCCTGGCCTCAGAGATTTAGCTTTCAAACTACAGCACTAATTTTCTAGGTTTAAAACACACACATAACCCAAAAAAGCCCTTTTTCTTCTTTATTGGAAATAAATAAACTTCCAGCAAAACCATTTTAGTTTACTCTTAATAATGTAACAAACAAAAGGAAGACACAGATAACAAGCATCAGACATACGTATGGATGAAAAGTAAGAAAAAGAACACTAGTATCTCTCAGACATATCCACTCCATATCCGCTATCATTACAAGAAAAAAAAATCACAGCTGGGGAAAGTTAGTAAAAAAAAAAATGCAGTTGTCTCTGCTTATGCATAAACTGTTTGCAGTTGGGTGTTTTTACGAACTTACAAGAGGGCTGCTTTTCACTTGGTTGTCACCTCCTCAATATACTACCTTTTAAAATCAAGGCTAGCAATGTCTACCCATTACTTTTTAACACTCTTAGATGCAAGGAAAGATCAGTGCAAAAGGGTTATTTTGTCATGATCTAGACATAAATGAGGCTAGATAAGGAGTGTGAGGAGGAGGAAGAGGTTATATATAGGCTTTGTATTATGCATATCAAGTGTTTTCTGTCACGATTTGGAAAAGCAGATTCTTTGAAAGTTATTTTACTGAGTGGCAGGAATTTATAGTTAAATATTCCATTTTCAGTGTAATACTCTTAATCCAAGACTGCACTTTTCAAGGGCACACAGTGACTTTGTCATATTGTCAGCTCAATTCGTCACACTTAAGTGGTCACCATAATTAGTAGTTTAATTATAATTTGTAGAACCACAAAAACAACAGGAAAAAAAGCACAAAGTTTAATAGTTTTGCTACAAAATGTAATGAGCTCCTACAAGTACCCAACTGCTGCTACCTGTCTGGGGAAAGAAATCTGACAGAATAAATCTGTGCATAAAGACAACTATATGCTGTTACTCTTTGCTTCACTGCTGATGCCACTTGGGACCAGGGGGAAACAAAGCACAAGACAATCATAACTAGGTTAAAGCCTGATGGTGCAACCTATAGTGAATGGCTTCAAACTGCAGTTGTAAAACAGGCAGCAGTCCATGGGGTATCAAATATTTAAAAGACCTCATGTGACCCAGACACCAACTCCATGTTGTCTCAATGGTTAATTAGGCATGTCAGACAGAGAGCAAGATTCCACAAGAACACTACAGGAAAGACAGACCTACGGGTCTGGGATAGGTGTCAAGATGCACCGTGTGCCTCCAAAATGGACACACAACATATGCACCAGTGTATATGAAACACTAAGAGAATATGGCAAAAGAACCATTGCAAATCTGATCTAAAAATAAAGACTTCAATATTCTCAGCAGGTGCTTCCCAACATGGGCCTCCAGGATGGCACGTGCCTTGGCAGCATAACGCAAGAGGCAGGAGGTGGCTGGGCTGAAATTCAGACTATTAGAAAGACCTGGTATTTCTGGCATGTGGAACTAGATCTCTCTCTCTCTCTCAGGGCCCAGTGGTGAAACATGAGAAGAAAATATTAGTCAAATGGAATGGTGGACTTAAAGATGGTATCACCACCCATTACAATGAATGCTGCCACTTACTTCTCATCTCAGCTTCTGTGCAAATAGATGGGTGTTCTTCTATCTTTTTGTTCTATTGTTATTCCCAAACAATGACAAAATTGAAAGCTGACTGTTCAGAAAGAAGGATGTAAAGTACTAAGGTGTATCCACAGAAATCTCTGCAGGAGCCAGAATTATTCATTAACTCTCACTCCCAGGAGCCAAGGCCATAATTTTATTCTTGGATGCATTAAAAAGATAATTTTATATCTTCACAAGGAAAATTTCAACTGTTGTAGGAGAAAAACAATATATATTTGCAAAAAGAAATATTTGGCTGAAAATGTTTTTGCAACAGAAGAGCCTGAGATTTCAATCAGAAGTTTGTGGTCAAAAAAATTGATGAAAAAGTTGAGATTTTCCTTGGGAAATGGACACATTTTGCCAAAGTTTTCTTTTCTCTTCTTTTTTGGAAATTCAACTTTTTGGGCAGCTCTAATGAGTGCTGGGTTTTCTGAGTTCTGTGTACTTAAAAGTAGGGAATGTAGCTGCAGGGATTCTGTTCCTCTGAACAGCATACACTTACAGACACATCAATACTCATTCTAGACACACATCTGTACAACCCTCCCCATGACACACGTAGACAAATTAGACATAAGTATCAAAGTACTTACCCTACTTATTTTTAAATGCCTCCAGTGGTACCTGTAACACCTCTGCTTTTAAAAACAAAATTATTATGATATTAGGAAGTATAACATTTAAGTTTCCAGCATTATAGGTGGAGTTCAAGTGTGACTAATTGCATTTTGGAAGTCCCTCAGCATATGAAACTCTTATTGATGTCAATAGGAGTTTTGTGCACGGAGGACTTGTAGAAATGAGCTGTTCAAGGAGAAAACAGAACATTACAGTAAAAGCTGTGTTAGCTGGCATGTTAGTAACTGGAATTCTCTATTAACTGGAACTTCCGGAAGGATGGACATGGGGGGGGAGGAGGAGGTCACACAGGCGGCTGCCGCCACCCACCACCCTACGCTGCCGCCACCCTGCCTTCCCCTCCACTCCACATATGGCCAAAAACCCCTGCCCAGGTAACAGGAATTTTTAGATAACTGGCACCCCCCTTACTCCACTCATGCCAGATAACAAAGCTTTTCCTGTATCTGACTTTTTGCAAAGTTGGGCTTCACAGGCTCATGCTTGATGCATTTAGAATCTTACCTTTTCTGTTCATCTACTGAATTCCAAAAGTAAAAGGTTATAGGAATCAGAAGTACTGTCCAGCAGAGCTCACATTCTAAATATGCAACAAGATCTCAACCTTGACTCATCAAATTTTAATAACAGTGCAGTTACCAAGTCATTCCACTTTCAAACACACTGCTCAAGTCTTTCATCTACCATTTTGAACCTGTCATCTCTGAGTTCTCATGCCATTACTGCATATGAAGACATTAGATGAAAAATTTTGCGATGCTGTCTGAATTCCTGTTAAGTCTTCTGTACTTCAAAGTGCCTGAATTAATTGAAACTACTTTACATTTTTGTCACAAGATGTTGAAACCCACAGGCAAAACTGGTGGTGTGGGCCTCTAACTCCTAACTCTATTATTAGTCACAGATTATTATGACCTCATATGGCTCAAAACATTCTGCCACAGTACTTCCATAAATTCTCTGTTTGGTTCCAGTGAGCATTTATAAGAATTTTAGTTTAATAATTTGGTGAAAGTACTGAACTTTCTAATGAACTGGACATTTAAGAATTTTGATATCAAAATTACATTCTTGTCTTGTTTGCTTTTAAAGTATTATATTATTCCCCACACTATAAACTATTGAGAAAGCATGTATTTGGGGTTTACCCCCGACCTTGGATACTTGCATTGATCTAAGGGGCCACATTTTATATTAGTGGTATGAATCAATGGTTTATAAAGAGTAATACATCGGCAGTAGGTGTTGAAAACCTGTTCCAGACCTGAATGGTGTACAAGCCACGAAACATGCTGATGGAGACCCAAGAGGCTAGAAGCACTTGGAGCTGTGTCTCCTAAGCTCTGAGGCTCCTAGCTCCCCTTCATTTTCTTCCAAGGAATCTAGAAACACTGGAGGAACCGGTTTACAAGCTGATGGATCCTTCACAATGTGAGCTCCCTGGGCCTGAGGAGACTGCTCCAGAGCCAGGGTTTCATTCCCTCTTGTCAGGAATCTCAAACATTGTGTTCTATAATCAGAACAAAACCACATTTCAAAATACTGAAATCCTTTGTGAAACAGACTTGCTTTTCCCCTCACAGATCAACCTTAGTGAACTACTTACAGTTTCAACATAATGCAAATCTGAGATATTTTACATCAGGAACTTTTTTGAAGCAAAGACCATCTTTTCATTCTGTTACTGTGCACAAGTGATACAAATCATCATCTAAGGCTGACCAATTATCAAAGCATTTCCTATTGGATAATGCAAGAGGCATGAGGGATTATGGCAAAAAGAGTTGAAAGAAAAAAAAGAAGAAAAAACTGACTCAAACTAAAAATCACATGATTCTGGCTTGTTTGCACCACTCTAAACAGGGTAAACCCAGGTAAATTAGTCAGTTGTTGCAAATTTACAACTGGCTTGATGGCTGGAACACAGATGTAACCCATTGGGGAACCTGGCCTACAGGAGACTAAAGTCTAGCTGTTGCAAAGCTCAGTGTTCACTAATGCTCTAATGATGCTCAGTATCTGCATTTAATGGTTTTGAAAGCTTTTATTTGGTTAAAAAGGTGATTCAAGAAACAGCAAAGAATTGGCTGAGATTCTTTTCATTTTTTCCTTATAGCTAGAGGTGAAAGCAAGAGCTCCAGCAAAGAAGGGAAGACCAGTTCTGTAACCCTCATTACCCAGTAGTCGTCAAGCTAAGGCAGAAGTATGCATTGAAAACTTCACAGATATGAAGGGTACTCATGTACTACCCAAATAGGTCTCATAAAATTACTTGTGCAGTGATGTGTCTGTCTACCTGCTGTTGAACTCGTTCTTTGCAGAGCAAAAGAGAGGAATGTACTGCTAGAAGCTGGGTCTCCAAACGTCCACTGTGAGTATCCCGCTGCTTGTGCTAAAGCAGCAGCACATTCTGTGTAGCCATCAGAAATGAATTTATACTTGATCTTCATTCACTTCATTCTCATCCTCAGTCCCTACAAAAGACAGGCAATCAGTGAGGTTGTGAACTGGGTACCAAAAATGAGTTAATGTGTCCTATGTTCTCCAAAACCACTTCATTTATCTAACTTTGATCCACTGAGATTTTTTTTAAATGAATAACTTAAAGGAGATGAAGCTGTGTGTATTGAATGGAGTTTCTTGATAGAAATTTTGTAACAAAACCCAGGATTTTCAAGGGAAATGACATTTATATGTCACGGACCAACAGATTACTTAAAAGCGTTGGGTGTAATTAGAGGGGAAACCTACAGTGGCAGCCACTTCTTTTGCAGGTACCCCTTTTTAAAACTGTTTCGTAGCACTTCAGTTCAGCAAAGTGATTTGGCTCAGTGAAGCTGGTCACATACCCGTTGTTGAAGGAATATTTTAAATAAGACCGGGTTTCAGCACTGGGAGTGTTTATTATGTTCTACCATCAGAGTCTGTAAAGCCTGAGTGTCTTCAGAGTCTTGGGAGGCTTAGCTTTTAGGGAGTAAAATACTGTGCATGTTGATTATTTAATTTTTTTTAGCTTCCCCTATAACAAAAAAGATACATATAGCATTGAAATGAGCGATTTATGGTAGCACATAAAAAGAAGACATTTTCCTAGCAAGTCACTGACATTTAGTTTAGTGATGGAGGGCTAGATCAAGGAATACATTTTAAAGCCATTTTTCTCTTTCCTATGATTTATACTTCCTTTTCTTTTCTGGAAGCAACCATGGTCAATGCAAGGTTGTGTTTGAGCATATTAAGAAAAACAGAGAATTTGCAAACTTCTTTTATTCTAACCAAAGCACCTTTATTTAATACAGACTGTTACAACTGTAGAAGGACCTCCACTCTGTTCAGTGATTAGATGCCGTGTGCTAAGATTTCTAGTCAAGCAGAAGTTACATTTTGGCCTGACAATCCAAAGAGGCAGATGCTAGAGAAACAGCGCTGTACTCAGTAGTGGCATGATGTCTATCTGATTGCTACAACATCCAGAAAAATAGAGTGCCAGTCCATAACTGTGGCTCTTAAATAATACAGCAATACAAATAATGAATTGTTGGTCATAAAACATTAGTACACCAATCTGTCAGGTGACACTGGCATTGATGGAGAAGGGTGGGAACAGAGAGGATGAAGTTGTCTTTGCAAATCATTGCTTCCCATTACAAATGTGGGTACTGATGTGTAAAGTTTTAAAGTGTTGGGATAGTCATTTTTATTAAGCTGAATCAAAGGTTATGGTGCTTATTAATGTGTGTGGGGATAAAATCAGAGGTTTAATAAATAAACAAATATATATATAACATTCACATATAACATTTTATTTATTGTAAAGCAGGCCCAATTTAATATACTCTCTTGAAATTTTAGGAGAACTTTGATATATAGCTGTCTTTCATGTCCTATATAACACACACACACACACACACTAAATAAATAACCATTTACAATTACTTATGAACTCTTTGAATTTTAGGCTCTCCATAGGTCCTAATCCTATTTCCAGCAAAGCCCAAACAGAATAGTTATATGGCTGTCAATATAATAAATAACGGAAATATAGAGCACAATGTAGAATGTCACACAAATATAATAAGGGTATTATTACCACTCTGTATTTAACTTCAATCTGAGAGTTACACATGTTAAGCATCTGTAAAGACTTTACTGAGATAAAGATGCTACGTTGGTACCGGTGCTTCCTGGGTATTCAAGAAAACCCTTTATTTATTAAGTGACTTGCTCCCAAGTCCATCCAACGTACCATGCAAGTTGCTCACCTAAGTCCACTCCCTCTATATTTTTAAATTTCACCCGTTGGTACATTGGCTTTTTCTTTGTAGCTCTCAACAGGGAAACAATTTTATTTTTAGCATGTCAAAACTGGCATTCTCCGACATCCACTTTAGCAAGGTCAAATGTTAAATCAGCAATATCAAATTAAGATGCAATTTTGGAGGGGTTTGGATAGCTAGTCAAATTTGTTTTAATTGAGTCTTGCAGCTTGGAGTAAACCTATAAAAACAAGCTGAGGAACTCATGCAGGGAGATCATTAAAGTGAACTATAATCATCATATTATAAACAACCCCACAAGTATGTAGGTTTTATTTATAATCTCTTCTGATTTCCAAGATTGGCAAGTGTGATTTTTACATTGGATTCAGGAGGGGGAAAGATGCGAAACAATAGGCAAACGGCGTTCTCATCTCTGTAAAACATTTTTTAATAAGAAACAATTTGCAGTAATATAAAAAGTGTTGGAGAGATGCCTGCATGGCTGTCAGCATTTTTTTCTAAGACCATTTTAAAAACCTCAAACAGTTAATCTGAGGTGCAGCTTTGATATGGGAGCTGACCCAGAAATGCAACTTTGTGATGTCCTGGAGTTTCAGAGTTTATGCTCCTAACCCCAGCCTGTAGGCTGACACGGATTAAAGCAGCCTCATGGCTGTTGTGCAAGGAGCTCTGTTGTAGCAGTGTGCAAGAGACCCTCCTGCACCGACGTGGCAGAGGACGGATGTATCAGACAAGTGGCTCTCGAGCAGCCTGCCCACTTACGCTATTTTGTTAGGACACGAAGGCTACCTGGTTGGGATTTAATGCTGAATCTCAGGGGTTTCAGATCAATGTAGCAAGTTTTCTCTCCTGGATGATACAAAGCTCAATAGATAATCCCCAAAGGATCAATTAAAGGCAAACTGACCCCATTTCCCCTCCTCAATCCTCCTTCTGAACTTTGAATCCTCAGGTTTTTGTTGATTGCCAGAATAGTCCTTTCATTGTAATTATCTTGCTTCTCATTAGGTGCGGAGCTACATCAAAGGATTCAGCCAGCTGATGCACCCTTGAAATGCCACTTCATGGATCTTTTGCCACAATGCATTTTCTGAGTCCACTCCAAGGCATAAGCAAGGTATTAAATAGATCATTGACAGGACACACCATGAACCCTTCCAGGTAGCCATTAGAGCACATTGTGTCAATCTGTCCCGTGGAGACATTTCTAAAAGGCTCTTTGGTAGGGTACATTTTAAAGGCTCCTTCAGGAAGTGTAAAAATGAACCAGATTAGTCACAGTATGGAGCCTTAATGGTACTGAAAAGGTGATACGTATTAATGCGTTATGACAAATAGTACCGTGGAGAAAAAGCGGAGAATGTCTGAAGAGCTGCTTTCCATTTTGCTTTCAACAAACGCCACAAACAATTAATCAAATCCCCAAGTGACTTACACTGGCTAAGATCTGAGCTTCTGACTATTATTTTACTTGTTGTTTGTTCAGGGAACCTCCTGATATCTTCCATGAGATCCATCGAGAAACTGAGTACAAACGTCACCCCTCCAGTGAGCCACTACCAAACTTTCCTGTTAAGAGCAATTGAAGTTGGCCACCCCCATGAAGGTAGTGAAAGATGTGATCATTTGCTTGCTTAAAGTAACTCTGGTTACAGATCTATTTGAAAGGTAAGTACCTGCTGTTGGGAGAAATCAAGAAAAGAAAAAGCTCCCCAGGTTTTGGTCCTGTTGTAATTTTAAAGTAGCATTTTTATAAGCCATCTGCAGAGAAAAATGTCTGCTTTAGACCAAGGCCAGCTATCATCTGGATGGTGTAGTTACCCATGGAGATTTATGTATGAAATTTAAATATGGTGAAAGGTTTCTCTCTCTTTTATGCTCTTTGTAAGTTATGTACAGAATCCTACATTTGCAGGTGTTAACTTATTCATAGACATTTTTAGCTTCTCATTGGCTTTAGAGGAATGTGTTCTCAAAGCCACAAACAGGAGTTTTATTTATAAATCTATCTAAACTCTGTCCTAAATACTTTCCTGGGGATGGTGACAATAACCGACATGCCAGCATCTTTGCAAGGGAAGTATATTAGTTTAAAATGTTACATGGACTTCCTCCATGCCAGGAAGATGATATGTCAGTAAAATCCATCACGAGAAGTCTACCCTGGCACATGAAATATAGGAAACTGTTTGTGACTCGCTATATGTTAGATCATGAGGACAAAAATATGTAGCTAAACGCTGCATAGAATTACTTTGTGTGAATGAGAGAAGATGGGAGAGAGGACAGTTCACAGATTTTACCCAGAACTGCTGTGTTACATTCAAGTTTGCAGTCTAAACTCCAGCGATACGGAGCGATTCTAAAGATAGGCTCACGGGGGACACTGGAGTAAAAGGTCACCAGAAGAAGAGATGCAAGTCCTATACCCTTTCAATCTCGCCCAGCAAAGAGCAATATGCATTTAGTATTTTATTTAGGGCATCACGATCATGCTCTGAGTAGGCCTCAGTTAAGAGAGTATCACTGCTCATGCCAAACCTGCGATTAGTTGGGACATGGGCACACGAACAAGCTACTCTGAAGTCAAGTCAGGCACGTCCAAAAAGTTGACCTGAGGCAGTTTAACCCTCAAGGATGCGCTAACAGGATGCACAGAGAATATGGACTAGATCATGTGCTATATATCTTGATAACCTCAGGGGAGCTTGTCCATGTGCGCATAGCCTTGAAAAATTGTCCCGGAGTGAGGGCACTCGCCTAGAACTTGGGAAATTTGGCTTCCTTACTTTGCCCCAATCATGACTTTAGGGCTGAAGCAAAGACTTAGTCCCCTCTGGCCAAAACAGCAATACAAAGTTACCCTGTTTAGCAGCTGTCTAAGTCTGGAGCCTAAACTCACAAGGGAACTCCTCATTTGACTTGAACAGTCTCTTAATGCCGATAATTTCTTTCTGTGCATGCTCAGAACTGCTAACATCAGAGTAGCGAGGGCTGTTTCCTACCTAAGCACCACCGTCATCTCAGAAGTGTTTTTCTAAGTCTCCCAAGGGGCCCAATCCAGCTTGTCTAACACCCAGTTACAAAAAAAGAAGCCCTTCCAAAATGCTGTTGTGGCTAATTTCTTTTTAAAAATATGTCGGGGGGGGGGGTTAGGCCACTCGCCCACGGGATGAGACATGGATTCAGCATGCTCTGCAGCACTGAGGAACCTGAAAGGGAGCTTGAACCTGCACTTCCCACCTCTCAGGAGACCATCCCAAGTACCAGGCTACAGGATAAGCATGGGGAGATGCTCATCATTCATCCTGTTGAAGCAGTGATATTCCTGGGCATAAGGAAGGCAAAATTCAGAGGCAGAAATGGAGTGCTACAAGATACCGGACTCCTCCTCCTAACACTTGAGGCCCTCACCTGGGAAAGAGAAGTCCCGAGTTCTGGTTTATGTGCACTGGACCATTTCTGTTTCCATTTTTTTAATTAAAAAAAGGAATGTAATGTCAAATGCAGAAACAGTTCATGAATCTGGGCCCTAAATCTAATAAGGGCTATGGCAGGATGGTCTGTTCAGATGTCTTGTACACGTGTGAGAGTACAGAATATATATAAAATGCAATGGTCTGTTTTTGTGGCCATCTTACTGCTAATTGCTCTGGTAGCATAAGAGCAATGGTATAGCTGTGGTGATCTAGAAATTGTGAGGGGCACGGACTTCTTACTGTGATATCTTTTACTGAACCAGCTACATAGATGGGATCGAGCCTTTGTTAACTGCTGTAGCATTTTCTGTTCCCCTCTCTCTTTAAACAAGCCAAAAGCATGCAGAGCCATGCACATACATCCCTCCCCTGCCAGAGTAAATAAGCTGTTCTTAATGGTTACTAAATTATTAGGAGATGGAGGTGTGAAATGGAGGCTATTAAGGTCAGGGGGCATGGTCACCCTGGCTAGAAATTAAGGCACAGTAAAAAAAGGAAATGCTTTTGGGAAAACTGAATGATAGGAGCACAGGTACAGCATCAGCCACCTGGGACAGAAAACAAACAATGCTCCGTAGTCTCTCTGTCACTAATCAAATCCAGTAGAGTACCTCTGCATTTCCTGTAGCTACAATTAAGTTTTAATAGCAGTCACGGTGAAAGATATGTACCCGGGTATTGGTACACATTAAACAAAAAATCACTTACAGAGAATTGCCAACAGTGCCCTGGAGAGCCAAGAGCAGCTTAGTACATTTCAGCAAGTAATTTTCTGCCAGAATATTACATGGGATAATAAAACTATAGATAAGAACCCCATTTTAGTGCATATCATTTACCTCTGCTGTATTGTTGTGTTAGGATTACAGCAGTGTTGTTAGAAGATAGAAGTCAAAGAAGATAGAGCCCCAAAGAAGGCAAAATGCTCTTGCTTGTCATGCACTGGTGACGGGCGTGATAAAAATCCTTATTCATAGTGAATCAATAAGATACTCTGTGTAACCCTCCTGCCAGGTGTTTTTAGCAGCAAATAGTTCAGGTTCAATTAGCTAGGGGTTCCTCCTGAAGAGTTACACAGCGCTAGCTCAAACCTATCCCCAGAAACTAGGAAAAACTAAATTACCTCCCTTGGGCATCTTTGATAGGCAAGCCTTCCCCACTTGCAAACGCCGAGTCCAAAGGAGTAAAAACAGAGAACTTCAACGTGGGAGAAGTGG
Source organism: Crocodylus porosus (assembly GCF_001723895.1). Classification (NCBI taxonomy): domain Eukaryota; kingdom Metazoa; phylum Chordata; order Crocodylia; family Crocodylidae; genus Crocodylus; species Crocodylus porosus. Next base: position 6,367,849 of record NW_017728942.1, read on the forward strand.
GGCACAGACTAACCACGGAAAGACAACACTGAATAAATCAACAGTGTTTCTACAGTTAGACTCCCACCCCACTGGGTTTCTTGCCAATAGCTTTAACTCTCCAAGACAAGAGTTGCTAATGAGGCAACGCCTTCCAGTGTTAGCCACTTCCCTGCCCCCCGCTCCGTTTGTTGGCCAGGACTAGAGAAGTCTGCGATTCTGCCAGGACCGTCTCTGTCCTAGTGAATATGCCGAGTAGGCTAACCCAGACAATCAACCACATGCCTTAGATAAAGCAATTACAATTTTGTTGTTGGGTCAGGAAACCCTTAACTGAGTCTCTCCCTCCGTTTGGCTATAGCTCCCTGTGCAGTTTCAGCCTCAGCTCCTCCCTAAGCCTTCAGAAGGCATCAGTAGTATATGCGTTATGTAACAAAATCCTTACCAGAGGATACATTCCTAGCAGAAAACACTGTCCAGTTCCCCCACCCAGCCATGGCAGACCAGGCAAGTGAGACTCCTCACCCCAAGCACAATTCGTACCATTAGCTCATCTTTCCTTTGCAGGGATCTGGAAGTTTTTTATTTTTTTTTGTTTTTAATTTTTTAAATTACTCCAGACTTGAAACATGGTTGTATTTTAAGCACGACATTTCAAACAGCATCATAACTGATATGCACAGAAGCCTGGTTCTAATTCATTCAACCCTCTCTCCTCATTCACCCATAGCTTTCAGCAGAGAGCTCTCATCCTAGTGAGATACTCTCCCACCTGGAGGCTCAAACAGCTCTGAGCTGCTCTTTCCTCTGTTCAGCCAAGGCTGTCCATCAGCAGCCTGTTTTCTCTCTTTTAGGCTTTGTTTATACTATTTCCCTAAAGAGCCCAGAACTGTTGCTGAAAAAAGATGTGCCCACTCATCCCAGGCATATCCAGGACCCAGTTTATCAGGGCCCTGAATATGTATCCTGGAGAGTACTCCTTAGCTCAGCAGAGCTGCATCTACAGCCCTGAAGTCCCACATGCACCACTCCCTGGTACTCATAAGTAGGCTTTAGTGGCCAATGGTTGTTAATTGGCCTTTAACCTCTTCTGGTGTGCAACTGTAGACGCATCAATTATCTGTCCTTCACAGGTGCAATGTGCATGTGCAAGTTAGCACCTCTGCCTTCCCCTCTGCTTTAAAACCTGATCCTGTACCCACTGATGTTAATGCCAAAGGCTCCTTTGATTTCTGGGGTGCAGATTCGTAGGTTTTGGCTTCTAGTTTTATAGGGTGTATTACTTATGCATGCATGGGGGGGTTTATAGAGCCCTGCCTAAAACACTAGTTCATCCAACCCTAACTCAGGCCAGTGTTATTAAGCTGAACATACTTAGTGGAACTTCCATAACTACCCAGCCTTGCAGGGCAGGCATTATGCTACTGACCCTGAAGTCTAGGGATTTGTTTGGCTTGTGCTGGAAGACTAGAGCAATTAAGAACTTGGTACAGTGCACATACATGGATGAAGAAAAGCAGCGAGGGAAGGATGGAGGTTGTGGTCTCAAAAGTGGAGTGCAGTAATTGTTTGAGAATGAGTTTCTTTCTGTTCTTCCTCTACCTGACTCAGAATTCTTGCTGAAGCCTCTGCTGTGCTCCACACCCACAGAGGCAATGATGGGATCAGATGAGCACAGGCTGTATGCTGCATTGTTTGCCTCCTAGCAGAGCATCTGCTGCAAGCCTCTTATTTTTTTGCTTGGCTCAAGGCATCAAACCCACACTTTTGCAGAGTTAATCCTGGGGAGTAGGACTGGCCTGTGCTGGCTGGCCAAAGATAATGCTGGTCCGTCTTAGGACACTGCTATTTTGTTCTGGAGGAGGTAATACTTTTATTGTACACTTAGCAAGGCTGGCACATTGTTGGCAGTGGAGGAAAAACCACCAGCTGCAGAGCTCTGACTCAGTTTAATATTACAGAACCCGAAGAGCTTGTAGAAATAAATCCCTTAATAATCTGCATTAACTTTCTCTTTGGTGATTTAGATCTTGAGTCAGCTCTTGAGGCTAGTGATCTATGGCTGTGAGCTTGGGAGATGAGACTTTAATGAAATATAGAGCACAGATAAAGCAAATGTGTCCAAACCTGCAACGAGAATGGTGTGCTGCTAGGGTGCGATATGGTCCAATGCCTGCCCAGATAGCCCTATCTCCAAGATATTTTGTGCTTTTATATAGCTCTTACTGGAGTTGTATTCCTCCGTGTAACGCCCTTAGATCCTGCAAGACGTATCAGTAACCAACTCTACAGGTTAAACTATGTCCAGCCCCAATCTTCAAAAGGAACACTTTTGCCTACAAGCCAAGGGTTATGCAAAGGACGAGTGCATCAGTAAGGGTGTAATCCTGACTGTAGTGCATGGAAATAGCGTGATTGCTGCTGTGCAGCAACATACTTAAAAACAAACTGAGACTGGCTTTGGGATGATCCTGCAAAATTGTAAAATGATAAAGAAAGAAAATATATAATAGCTGCTTCTCTCTCAAACTTAGAAGAAAAACAGTACCCCCTCATAGTGTTGCCTACTTTTGAGCTTTGATCATAAAACTGGTGGTAGTCTTTCTTAAATCATCAGCTCTAGAAGTGAAGTGGGGAGGTAGAAATCTTAGTGGGAAAACCCTGGCCTCCTAAAGGCTCAAACGCTAAAAGGCAACCACACATAGATAAATACATGTTAAAAATTCCATAATTTTGGGGATGGGCAGGGGATTTGACAGGGGTATCTGACCTAACTTTAGATGTTTTTGTAGATATTTAGTAAAATGGACAGACCAAGCTTAATGCACAGGGTAACCCATATTTAAGCCAGTGTTAGTGCAGTAGGTAGAAACCTGATTGGTGCCGAAAAAGTAGTTTTGCCTGGATACATCAGCGGGTTGTATCAGTGTAGCTGTCCCAGTAGCTCTATCAAGGCAAATTCTCATTCTAGATGAAGTCTCATCACAATGCAAACCACATTAAAACCAATGCTGCTGTTTTAATTGCAGGGTGTGATCAGCTGTAGTGTTTGGTCTAGAGCTGTTTTGGAGGGCATAGCACTTTGTAAGGAAAAAGAAAGGAAAGAAAACTGGTTCACAGTTGAGACAACTCAAAATGTGTAAGACTAAAAGGCCTTTCAGATGCTAGTCACAAACAGTTTGTTCCATGCTCAAATAAACAGAATTATGAATGTCTCTTCTGAACAGGACAGAGAATAACTCAGACTGTCAGAAAAAAAGCAAGAGAGGAACTTTTCCTTGGTTTAAAAAAAAACAAAGCAACAACAAAGAAAATATATGAACCTACATGGTGATATCTGGCTAAAATCCTGCTCAGAAAATTAAGGAATAAATTTATGATCGTGTCAACTGTTGGGCAAACACTAAATTCACAATGTCTTTTACACTTTTTTCCGCAGAAGACAATAGCTTTTAAGGATGCCTGACTTGTGACTGGAGCATGATGGGAAATGTCGGCAGCCGTGTTTGCATAGAGAAACAGCAATTTTTCTTGAGGTGTCATTTCCACATGCTACCATTCGGAAATAGTGAGGGGATAATATCTGTCTCCCCGGTGCACCCATCACCCCACGTGTTTGTCACTGATCTTGAGCTGTGTTTGCTGGGTTGTGGGCCACCTGTGAAGGGATTTGGGCTTTCTGATCTGCTCTTAAAAGTCCCAGTGTGGGGTAGGGCCTGTTTTTGTGTAAGATGCTATATAAACCCAGAATCTACCCTATTCGTGATATCAGTTTTTTGGTGGAAACCGTGAAAAAAAGTGGTTCCCACAAACTGTATGAAAATGGTGATCCCTGTGATTTTTGGCATGAAATCACCAGCAAAAAACAAATACATTAAAAATAACATGCTGGCCTGGCTGCACGGCCTGCTGGGAGAGGAGGCAGGGGAAACCACCGGCATGAAGGGGAGCAACAGAGATAGTGGCCACCCCCCGTGCCCCTTGCTGATTGGCTGAGGAGGCTGTCCATCTTGTGGCTACACCCCTCTCTCCTAATCCATGGGAAAGGATGAGGCCACACAATAGGCATCCCTCTTGGCTGAACAGTGGTGAGGGGTGGGCCTGCCAGGGCCCCGTAGCCAATCACTGGCTGGGGGGGCTGCCGCAAAAAAACGGTGAAAACGGCGCCATGTGCCGCAAGTGGCCTGCGATTTTTCTTTCACATTGGCACGAATTTGGGAATGTGTTTTGCAGGGACACATTGGGTCCTGAGCCAGGACTGGGGTCGAGGTACTATAGCGATACAAATAACAGACAACAACACACGGACATGGTTGGAGAGCACAGTATGCAGAATCTGCTCGCCCACGGACACTGCTGATCTGTGGCAAAATCCCTGTTTCGGCATCTGAACAAACGGCTTGGTCGCTAGAGGTGCCAAGTGCCTCTGGCTTCCATAAAGGCCATTGAGAATGCTGCCTGCAGAGGGACCGCAGGATCGAATTCTTCAGCTGTCTCTCAAGGGCAAGGGTAAAATTACCCAGAGTTCGTTGTCAGCAATCTTTTTCCCTGACAACAGAGGTTTCATTCTCTGCATAGCCAGCCAGGCAGCTATGACAGCCCCCGACTGAGCAACGTCCACAAACCTTTCTCCCGACCGCTCTTATGAACAACCTGCGTTTCCCTCGGAGCCGTTCTGTACAGTCGGAGGCATTTTACTTTTGCCGGTGCTTATATTCCACCCCCCCATAATAAATCTCTTTTCAATAGAATAGTCAGGGTGAAACAACAACAGGGCCAAAGGGGCTCAGCTGGACAGGTGGCGTAGGAGGTGATGAACTGTTAAAGCTAAATAGTGAGTACGCAGGGGGAGTTTATGACTGCTTAGGCTGTGGAACGCTCCAAAGTTGTTGTGCGATTGCTCATTAGGCTCAGCTCCCAGGGCACTCCCCGTTCTGCTGGGAGAGAACGGCTGATTTATCTGCATCCTCTGTCCTCAGGCTGCTTGCCTTTTAAGCAGCCGTCCTCAGCACTGTAGACAGACCTCCCATAGAGCATGGCTTCAGGCTGCACAGCGGCTGAGCGCAAACTCCGACCCGCTCCATGCGGCAGAAGCGCACTAATTCCAGTCGCAAAGGCTGGCCACGCTGCCAGAAGGGCAGCAGTTCTGTTTCCAGGTGCGGCAAAAGAAGCTGGGTGTCTTTCTTGTCCCTAAAGAAAAAGGAAATCCCAAAAGAGGTTGGGATCGGAGAGCGGTGGGCAGTTCCCTGTGTTGGGGCCAGTGGAACGTCTCTCTCGGTAGCCTGCTCAATCCATAGCAACTCCTATAGCTAATCTAAAAATACATCTTTCATCCCCCAAAGCAGTTCCCATTTGTTTTATCTGAGTCTCCAGTAAACCTCTGATTTTACGATTACCTTTTCTGGGGGCTTGAAAGCATCAGCTCTTTTAGTTCATAGAGTAGAGGCAGAGTCTTTACCTCAGTGGTGCCTAACGCAGCTCTTTGCCATGGAAATTTCGTCTGATCACCATGCTGTGATCAGACTGGAACTTCACATATAATAGCAAGAGCCACTGCTTTCCACAGCAAGGACGATTCCTTGCCGAAAAGGAAAGGCACCTCTCAATGCAAACTCTCTGGGTAAATACCAATTTGTCTAGTAGTTTCAAACAGCACAAAATTAATAGAGAGTTGAAAATCCATGTTATTGACCAATCATGAATGCCTTCAAGACGTAATGAGCTGCCTGTACAAGGGCTGACTGAAGTTTGCAAGATTTGGCCATAAACTACATCTGCATAGGGAACGAAAAGTCCTTTGTTTAGTTCATTGGTCATAGGATAAGGGCAACGAGTAAGGGACTTGAATTAAAATGCAACACATTTTGCAGAGGTAGTAGTAAAATCCTAGAAATATCATTTGCATTAGCCTGCACCTCTTTTAATTTAAATCTCATGAAATACGCTGACACTGTCTCCTGTTTGCCTTGAGAGATGTATAACTGGCAAGAAAAATAGCCACCTTTTTGCATGTCTGATGGCTTTATCCAGGGAATACCTTCTTATGTCAGGTTACATTATAACCACAACACTGTGTGACTCTGTGCAACGCAATGTCGCCTAATAAAATAAGCCGGGAAACTCAAAATACAGGTAAGGTCTTTTCTGATTTGGGGATCTCTTGTCTGTCAAGATACTGGATATTTAAGCTGAAATACCAGTAGAAATGACAGGAAGAAGAAGAGTAGTGTAGGAAGAAGTTGCCTCTATATTCCTGCTCTCTAAAATATCACCTTTGGCAGCTTCTCTCAGACAGTGGCATGAAAGTTCACAGGAGCTATAGGTTCAACCTGTTGGCAGACAAAGGAGACTCATTGCTCTTCTTCCTCCACGGGTAACTGGATCTGAGAGAAACAGCATGGGGGCCTTTCCGCTGTGTGAAGCTAAGCTGGGAGGAGACACAGGACCAAATTATGCTGGGGTGTGAATAAATGTATGCTTTAGTGACTTTACAAGGAGAGGGGGAACTGCTGCCTGTGAGTGTGCAACAGATGTTACACTTCCATTGGTAGGCCTGTGGGATCCTGTAGTACACAAGTGAGCAAAATCATCCCCATTTCAACCCTGAATGAAGAAGAGTTAAGCTGCTGCATTTTATCTACGCTCATGTGTTCATGGTCCTGTAGGGATATAAGAGCTGATTCATAACAGCTACTTGTCAGTATGTTTTGGGACTGCTCCAGTTGTTACATGCCTTTATCCCACTGCTCTGAGAAGAACAGGAAAGGTTGGGCCTCAGATATGCACCGTCTTCCCTGGGTTTTCCTCATAGATGCAGCGGGTCTCACTGACGTTAATGCAGAATTTATGAAATATTGCTCTCGATAGTGCAACCGGGCTGTATATGATGGAGTGCCTGCAGAGAGCCATTTCGTACTATCATTGAGCAGTCGAGTGGGGAGGGACCTCAGGATGTCACAACTAGTCCAAGCACCTGCTCAAGGCAGGATCATTTCTGACCAAACCATCCCAGCCAAGTGTTTGTTTAATCTGCTCTTAAAAACATTTCCCTTCAAAGACTGCCAGTGAACACCCCCCATCTCCCGTTTTTGGTGTCATGCTTGCTAGTCAAGTGAACAGATGTTTTCCTCTTGAGGCATGGTGCGTGGATCGTGGATGGTGCACCCGAGGGATCCTTAAGTATCCATGCATTGGTCAGCAGAAGTGTCACCATCCATCATTAAGAGCCACATTGTCTGGCCCAGAGAAGACAGAAACATTTTTCAGATAGGGTGTTTTCTGCTTTGGCTTTCTAATCAGCCATGCTCTAATCCTCTTAGTGCCTGAAATACAGGCAAAGTAGCCTAACAAAGCATCAGTGGGCTAGGCAAACTTATCATTCAAGCTACTTATTTCACTTATAGTGCACAAGTAGAGCTGTGCACGGACATATTCCAGGGTCAGCGGATGAAATGACTGAACATTTACATTTCCTTCCTCTCCCTGCTTCATCTTCAGGCTATGTAGTTCGTGCCAGCAGCCCATGCATGAGAGGTCTTGGCAGGATCCATGAGGTTTTCCTCATTTGAGTCAAGAGCCTCTCATTACGTAGGTCTAGCAAAATGTTATCATCTGCTGTAAGAAGAGATGCAAGCAAAGAAGATACAGAATGGTCTGGCAGATGGGCCTGGGTAATTACAAAAATACCTAAACTATGTCATAAGCCAACAAGAGAGAAAAATGTGTGTCAGTTTTCCTCTGTTAAACCAAAGCTGCAGAGTCATGCATTAGGACCTATACTTTGTCATTGAAAGAGGCTACTTAGTTGACTTAGCAAATTGTTTGACAACAATGAATTCAAAATTGTGACTGACACACTCCTCCAACACTAAAACAGAAAATTTGGAGTAATATAGTGGATGCAAATGAGATTCATGCTCATGTTGGAATATATTATGGGAAGACAGATTGCCAAGGCAATGCTTTATAACCTATTCAATGGGCATTTTTGTAAAAGTCTATTTAAAGAAAGCTATACCGCTGGCACCAAATAGATACCTTACATGAAAAAGGTGTTTATCATTTTAGAGGGAGGGGAGGCACTCTAAACAATAAAGAAGTCAAGAAAAATGCACTGCAGAAACTGCAGATTCAGATCACGGGTTCATATTTTGCTGTATCCTGGGTATTTAAAAGCAGTCTGGCAGCTACTGATTTACAGAGCTAATAATACAGATCTATGTTGCCTATTAAAATCCACATCATTACATATCAATTGGTAGCTATCAAAATGAGGGACATATGCACAGAGCAATTCTCTAACTACAGGGGACTCTTATTGTGAGCCTAATTCCATATGTTCCTGGAAATTCCTTATGCTCTACTGGTCTCACACACCTTGTTAAAATTAATACGATGTCTCTGTCTCCCAGGGTTCAGAGGGGATTGGTTTTCTGTCTCTCTTTCCTAGTAAGTCCTTTCTGGTACGTTCACTTAATTCTTTAAAATGACATGTTCTTCAGATGCCGTATTAAGCTCATCAAATGAATAAGTCAGATCTAGCACATACTGCAATCTCATATGGACAACATGGTTATTATGCAAACAGTTGTAACAAATCCACTCCAGTCTTTACCAGAACCATAAATAGCACTTATTTTCAATACCAGCAATGCAGTTGTACTTGATATAATTTCAAATTAGGACTAGTGACCAGCATTGCCAATAATATAAATGAATAATAGTTGGGGAATATTTAGATCTATCAGTGGAACACATGGTATATTGAAACACTATTATGTCCTTGCAGGTATAGAATTTTAAATCAAAGTAACATTATTATCAGTGTCTAGCTTCATGGACTCTGCTTCACAGACAGTATTATGCATTGAGCAGCAATTAGTGAGTCACCAGGGATACTTCCTTAGACTCCTCAGGTCAAAAAAGCTAATTAACCTTCCTCCTGTATTCTGAACAGACTAACAATAATCAGAGCCAAATCTTCTTCTGCTTCTTTTTTAAATGAGCTATTTCTGTTTTAAAATATTGGTGGAAAATTAAGGTGGGGGAGGGAGAAGTAAAGATGCTTTGCTGATAAGAACAGAAAACCCAGTAAAACAGGCCAAAGGGCCAGTCCAGTGACCCAAGTTTGTTTGTTTATATTGGTGTTGTTTGTTTAATAGATTTTTACAGAGCTGCAGGAAAGGGATTTAATTAACTATCCATTTACACTACAGGTAACAGCAGACACACGGTGGGTGACATGTGAAAACAATTGCAGGCATTTGCTTTGACACGGTGTGCAAATGCAATGACATTTGCGATCGCGGTCCTTGGAAAGAGGTAGTCTCTCGCCATCCGGACCCGAGATGCAAAGTGACAAAGGTATTGCATTATGTCAATATGCATAATGTTATGACAGGTCAGGTGGGATGACACCACTGGAGATGAGCTTACTTCATGCAATACTGTCACAATGTATCTGCCATTTTAAAGAGACAGTGCCATTATTTGAGGCATTCACCAATAGGTCAACTGTTGCTATCATTATCTCCAAACAGGTGGCCAGGATGTCACTTCCAGGTTGATGGGGAATACTGCACGTAGTGCTACAGAAATGGGATGCAAGATAGAAGGTACATTAGTTCCAAGCGTGCTTTGTTTTGCAAGCAATGCTTTGTGCAAAGAAATAGCCTGAAAACCTGTACATTCCCAGAGATCAGAGCTACACTACAGAAATAAACTGACACACCTGAGCCTTCTTGCTGATGCCAGCATGAGCTCCTATACTACTTCTTTTCTTGCAGCTACAGCTGAAAAAGAGGATACTTGTATCTCCTCTGCTGTTGTTTTGGCTGCCTTGTAAAACCTTCGCAGCCAACGAGCAAAATGCATGCTGAGCCCCCAGATGCAGGCAGAAAAAAATGCCCTTTCAGTAGTGATGGCATATAAGGGTCTGGATGTGGCTTCTGGTAATAATGTTCATGGCCATGCGCTTTTTTTGCAGGAGCGGTTCCTAAACTCTGTTTGCTTCCTAAATTCAGAAAGGTGAGTACAAAATGGATTGGACAGTGGGTATTGTCTTGAATGCTGCATAATACAACTGTAGAGTAATGTATAATGCATCACCTTCTGTTAACATGTAACAGGGGTTGCGTTGGTCTTGGATTGTGAAGTTGACCACACAAGGTGTGTTACTTGGGTTCATATTACAGTAGGCAAATACAGCTGATCAGTGCAATGTCTACCTAGATTATTAGTAGGTTAAAGAGCAGTTGGGATAACCAAGAAAAGGTGAGAACAGTAATAAGATAGCATCTGGGTGTAAGTGGGACCTCTCTGTATTTCTGCCTTAGATTGGGCATTTACAATTGACATTGCAGTTGTGTTTGAAGAAAACATCCACACTTCTAAGCAGAAAGACTCCATTCCCAGATTGGGACCGGCAGGTGAGTAAAGGAAATACTGATTATTTGGCATTTTATTTTAATTTGCATTGGCTGAAATCTGAATTGAATTTACTGTGGTTCAGCCAGGCTCTTCCAAAGTCACAGAATCATAGAAAATTAAGGTGGGAAGAGACCTCAGGAGGTCACATCTAGTCCAACCGCCTGCTCAAAACAGGACCAGCCCCAGCTGTATCATCCCACTCGAGGCTCTATCTAGCCAGATGTTAAAAACCTCCAACAATGGAGATTCCACAACTTCTCTGGGTAACCTGTTCCAGTGCCTTACTACCCTCCCAGTGAGAGACTCTTTCATAATATCCAACTTAAAATTCCCTTGCTGCATCTTCCATGGACTTCACGATTAACCAGGCCCTATGTTCTGATTGAGAGAGACAGATAGATATGTTTAACATTGCTAAGACTGGGTCTAGGACTTGTGTTGGATCTGCCTCTGGCATTTGTGTAAATTTATGCATATATACCTTGCTTATGACATAGGAGCAAATATGAGTGGACAGCCATGTCTATGAAATGCTGCAAACTCAGTATAGGAATTTCTCACCCTCCAGTGCACATATGGAATAGAGCAAGGACTAGGGGTAGATGCAGAAGGGTTGGGTGCACATTACAGAGCTAGTGGCTGAAAATAGCTCTTTGCAAGAGCACAGCCCCTGCAGTAGTTGTAGTGCTGTTCCACGTGTTTGGTAAGTGTTTTAAGCGCACAGCTTGCTTGCTTTGCGCCACTTAGCTGTGTATTCTGTTTTAGGATTTGGCTCCTAACACCTTAGGCTGAGTTTTGATTAACAGTTTATTGGGTTAAGCAATCAGCAGACACTGATTGTATCCTATTGAAGTTCAGGCATCAGAGTCCCTTCAGAACCTTTCAGAATCCCAACTTCCACCTTTGTCTGCCTCAGTTTACCCTTCTGTGAAAACAGTGACCTGTCTAACAGGGCTATGGTGAAGCTTAACTCATCCATCTTTGAATTTCTTTGGCACCTTTGAACCAAGGGGGTTTTGCGATGTGATTATCAGTGATGGCCCTCATATTCTACACATCAAATTTAGGGAGAAAGGAGAAACATGCACGGATCACGTAGAAAGTGCGTCTGTCATTCATACAGTAGTTTCCCTGCAGCATTCCAATATAGGGCTATGCCTTTGGAACGGAGGGGGAAAAAATTCTTGATCCCACTGAAATGTGCCAGGTGAATTTAAGTAAGAGAACAGAGTTAATGTTTTCAGTGTTTTGCTATGCTTTGAACAGCCGAAGTCTCAGGGCTTGAATTATTTTAGAACAGCCTGGCATATCTGTAAAACTAATGTTTCAAACTCTAGTGTGATAAATTAAAATAATTCCACTCGTCATACTGCAAACAACTAGCTGTTCTGTAGCCTTTGAAAAAATACTTTCAAGATAAAATATGTGCTTGTTGTTTCTGCGGTTTTTAAAAAGTGCTGTGTCTTCTTCACAGCTTTTGTGGTGGAAAAACATTTCATGTAAAATGTGTTTTTCTCTGACATTTAGAGGTCTTGCAAAGTGGTTTATTATAGATCTTGTGGACATTTGGATATTTAATTAAATGTCAGAAACATATTCTCTGTCCTCATATGAATGAATACAAAGAGTTTATTCGCCTTCTATTTGTTATTCTTTTTCTGTTTCTCATGCAAAATTATCAGTTGGAAAATAAGTCATCAGAGACACTTAAAATTTTTAGGGGTCAAAAATCTAATTAACCCCAGACACTGTGCTTAAAATGTTGAATACTATTATACAAGTGCTTATTGGAATCTATAGAGTCATTCAGGCTCCGTCCTATGTTTGCAACTGTTTTTTCAACTGACCTTTGGTGTCATTTTCAAAATACCCGCAGAAGACAAGAAGGAAAGAATTGAGAATAAAGAAGCCAAGCCAGTGTTAATTTTAGTTCTTAAGCACCAAATTTAGGCCTTGACCCTGCAGTCCTCACTCACACTGTGTAGTGCTTCCCCTGAATTTGTGGGGCAATTGCTGAAAGTAAGCTTTCCTCCAGGCAAGGCTGTGATTTAGGTTTGAGCCCTTAATACATTATTGCTGGAAGTAAATGCCTAACACTGCACACAGTTTGCACTCTTGGTGTTTAATGAATGAGAGAGCCCAGAGAATGAGGAAGAGAAGAAGCTGTAAATGAGTTTCCGAAGAGGCTTCTTTTTATTCAGGCGAGCAGAGTGTGCGCTCAGATCCCTGCACTGCTTGTGACTGTGCAGTTATTGTCCAATTTGGATGCGTCAAAGTCTCTTGCACTGCTGGTTGTCCAGTAGAAATGTGCATTATCTTCTCCGTTGTCATCATAATCAGTCACTCTCTAATGACAACCTGTGCGAATGTCTATTTGCCTTATTTTCCAAATCCAAACTGTGGCTTCTGGTTACCGCAGACTGGTGCCAGGCTCACACAAGATCACACGCATGCCAAAACAGCTAAACACATCATCACTGCAGCAAAATGGACTTGCTCCTACACTGGCTATTTGCTTGTAAACTCCCCAGGACAGCGGGCGGATTGTGATCCTTGTAACTTTAAAGTGTAAGTTTCCTCAAAGGGCAGTTAGTTAAAAGATACTGGTTTTTTCGACTACATTTTAAAGAGATCATTCACTAAGACGGCTGTCATGTGTGTACAATCGAACACACAGTGGCAGGCCAAATACCAATATCTTGATAAGTTTACAAGGTTTTCCATGAATATTCATTGCAATTGTTCAAAAAGCAAAGTTTGTTTTGTTTGTGTGCATATAAAAATCCCCGGGGTGCTTTGTAGACTGAAAGGATTAGAGGCTGGGGGGCTGGGATGGCTGGGAGAATGCTGGAACAGGACTGCTGTGAAAACACATCAAAACACTGCACAGAAATCCACTCTCATTTCCACTCCTTCAATGCCTATTTAAGCCAATGGCCATACAGAGATGTACCAGCAAAGCTTCAGCCTTCTTGTTTCTAGTCCCCAGAATAACATCATGTGCACGTCAGTGGGGCGGCAGAGCTACTGAATTGAATCTTCTAACTATTGCTTGTAATCGAACATGGGAATGAGGAAAGGCCCAAGATGCTGAATATGGAGCATGTCCTAAATATGCCCTGAGGACTTCTGACCAAATGTTTCAAAAGAGATGGAGATCTGAAGAGCCTGATGAGAGGCATGCAGCCAGAATAATGCATTCTAGCTCGTGGGTGACCAGCAGTACCTGTGAGCTGTGATGAGCTGGGGCTTTAGGAGAGGACTAGCAGTTTGGTTCTCTCACTGTTTCATTATCTTCCTAGAATAACTTCTTGCAGTTGCCGCCTTCTGGGCCCTGTCTATAGTCTAACCTAGAATACTTTACGATCTCAAGAAACTCCACTGAAGTGATGACCAGAGTCAGGGCCCATGTGGGTTCCCTGGCGTAATTCAAGAGATCCTTTTATTTTAAAACAAGGAGAGCTTGTGTGCTGTTGGTGAAGCTGGGCACTGGGTTGACAATCCCTAGCTTCAGCTAGGCACAATGCATGCTGCTTCTGTGACAGTTTTCCCTACACATGGTACCTCAAAGCCAGGCCTGTAGCATCTGCCCTGCTGGCTTGAGCGGAAACTTCTAGTCGTGCCAACTCCATATGACTTTCTCCTTTCCATATTTAAAATTTGTCGGGGGAAGAAAGCCCTGAAGGTGCAATCTGACTCTTGTGAACTCTCATAGACCATGCAGCTGTAGACAATGATGAATCAGGAAAAGCATTACACTGGCACTTAACTGGGCAATGGCAGCACTGTGGCAAGGAAGTTTGGCACCTGGGGCAAAGCTTGCAGTGGCAGCCCATCCTCGCCCCGCTCACAGATCCAGGAGACACCTGCCCTCTCCATGCTTGCCCAGGAGTTCACGTGGCAGTAGGAACCGCCGTCCTCTCGTTCCCACCCTCACCCCAAATGAGCTGCTTGTGGCTCCATCCCATACCCCACCCTGGCTGGGCAGCATCTGCTGGTGCCCCTTTGCTTTGGCGCCAAGGGCAGTTGCCCTGTTCACCCCCACTTGCTACAGCACTGGGCAATGGATATGCTATGAAGTGAATGTTTTGTTAAATCACTAAATTAACATTATGGGCCTATTTATAAATGAATTGCTACACAATATTCTTAAATTAAGCATATGCCTGATTTGTCTTGCAAAAACGATTCTTCTACTATATACCTGGTGGGCAGTCAGAGGCATAGCAATGCAACTCCATGCCTGAGGTGGCCATGCAATGCCTGGGGCAGTACTGGCTGCTGTGGTGCCTATTGCAGTAGCATCATCAGCTACCATGGTGATCGTGTCTTTTTTGTACCCCACACCCTGCAAAAGGTGGTGTCTGGGGGGTCCTGCCTGACCTCTCAGTTATACCCCTCTGGACAGCGTTTGCCTCAAACAACCCATTCGACCAACATCTGTGGATCTTGCTGAGCAAAGGCAGTTGAGGTCTCATGAAGATGGGTAGTTTGTGACATAGGGAAGCTGATGAAGGGTGACTTTCTTAAGCAAGATGATGCAGGATCTGGGCTTTGCAACCCAGGAACAGGAGCCCTGCAAGTGGGCAAGTCAAGGGTAAAGGCACAGCCTGAGCTGCATGCTGTATTATTTTTAATTTCTGCATCAATAAAAAGCAAACTCCAAGAAAGAGATGGGGTTTGGATTCCACATCTAGTGGTATATGAACTGTATCTGAGTCAGACTGAGACCGGCACGTGCTCAAACAGCACAATTCAGTGAATGGTGTGGAGAGAGACAGTTGTGATCAGGATTTAGAAAAGCACATAAGCTTTTTTCTGGATCATCTTAAAGTCCCATTTAAGCCCATGGAACTGAGGCATGCTTTGCTGAATTGGGGTCTGTGTACACAGCTGGCAGGACCTGCTCTAAACCTGCAGCTATGTTAATTAAATGCTTAGATTAGACATAAACCTAATTTACGCCCCCCCAACAGATCTATGCTTGACCAATTATATACATACCGTATGCCTTATGTGTTATTTTGCATCATCCTGTGCTACAGAATAGGAATTACCATCACAGCTGTAAACTGATAAACCATTTTCAAACTGACACATTTCATGAAATATGGACAGAGAATATTGATCCATCTTACCAGTTAGATACAAGGAAATGTGCAACTAGCCAGCTAGCCTCGGCAGAACTGTGAAATTGAGGATACCATGACCTTAATTGATTACCTTGGGTAATTAGACACACAGTATCTCAACTCTTCAGGGGAAACCAATGGGAGTGCAGGAAGAGGTTTAGAAATACCACAATCACTTCTCAGCCAGCCTGACATAATTTTCTTACTGCCTGCCGTGTTTTTAATCACAACAAAACCCTGGAAACTCTTTAGGAAAAGCTGGCCAGTAACACATTGTGCTTTGTCAGTTTTTGACAGACACTTCCACATCGCTGAGTAGTGTGGATGTCGTTCGGTCGCTGTCTGTGGTGGAACAAAATTCATACTAAGTTCCTCAGCTAAGTTCAGGAAAGGTACTCAACATCTACTGGGAACATTTGAATATTTGGTATTATTTTTCACAAATACCAAAATGCAAATTTTATGTAAAGTTTCATGAAAACTATGTAAACCACTTAACAGGACTGAACATACAAACCTGGAGAATTTTATAAGGAAATCTGTTTTAATTTTGAGAGGGAGCAATCTTTCAGTCTCCTACCCCCCCAGCATTAGTTCTTTGTCCTCCCTAGGACAATAGCTGTTTAGGACTGTGACCCTGTAGGACGCTATATTTTTTATATTACAAGAGGACTGAACAGAGACAAGACCATCAAGCATTGAATTGGAAATAAGATTAATTCTTTGTCTGTAGAAATAGAGGATATTATGAAAACAGACATTCTAACTAAGCATCTATTTTAGCAGATACTGAAGGCTGTGTATGTGTAAGGGGAGAAATTCAGCAGTAAAAATAGAACTGTGCAGCTGAAATTATGTTCAGGTGGGAATTAGCTATCTTGTATGCTTTGAGCTCCCTTTATCCTTTGGGGGGTAGTTAAACCTAGGAAGTTTTAGGCATGTAGGACCTGTGATCTGAGTCGAGCTGAGGATCAAAGACTGAATCAGAGAAGCTTTCTGCACATTTTCCTTCAAGTCTTCTACCATCACAAAGTGTATTTGTAATAATTTTATAGCTACCGTCAAGCACTGTGGACATCAGATTGATAGCAGTACGTTATGAGTAGTTGTATATTTCACACTATAACGTTTCATTAGTAACGATTTTCCTAACACGACACTATATACCAAGGCCACTGTTCTTATTAATTTTTGTGGAGGGGAAAAATAATAAAAAAGTCAATAACTATAGAATAACTATAGAATTACTAGAAAAACTAGATACAGCTGCTGTGAACAGGGGGAAAAGAATGAAACTCAATACACACATTTTCAAGCCATTATGCCCGTTACAAAACAATAGCTGATCCTTGCCACTTGTGCCAGTGCCAATAGGGGTTGCTCTGGCAACAGACTGCAAAGCAAAAGGAAGAAGGAAAAAGCTGCCTAGTAAAATCAGAAGTATTTCCAAGAGATGAGGGCAAGAATGAATGCTATTGCACAAGGCACTGGTACAGCCTCAGTTACAATACTGTTCACAATCACAGTCACCCATTTTTAAAATGGATTCATGCAGAGGCGTGTGTCCACACATGCATTAACATGCTTCAGTTAATGTGCATTACATCTACTACCTCTATTGTGAGGTACTAAGGAAATGCATATTATCCTGTCTTAATGCACGTTAACTAAAGAGCATGGGCATTTGTACACACACGAGCTTTTTAAAAGTGCCTGGTGCTGTGGCACATGCATTTGTATAAATGCTGAAATGCATGTCAGCACTGAGAAAATGGCTGTGGCGCGCTTCTGAACTAAAACACATTAAAAGTATTTTAGTTCAAAAGTGCACGACCACCATTTTCTGCATGCTGACATGCATTTTGCCATTTATACAAATGTATGTGATGCACCTCTGGACGCATCAGCTCATGTGCTCCACAGACTTGATTAATCCAGTCTGCTCCAAAGCACTGGTAATCCAGCATGTCAGAGCAGACAAAGGTAAGTATATGAATGCCCCATGGTTTTTAAGTGATACTTAATGTGCATGGGAGTCTGTACTCACCACGGGTTTTAATCCTCATTAAATTAAATGGTTTATAAAGTTTAAACTTGCTTATTTTGGAGTATCGCATTAGTGTTTGCATGCACTAGATGCAATGAATTAAGCCTCATCTTCGGCTGGCACCACAGGAGAGTGGGATGGTTCAGCACTGCCCCTGCCCTAGCCCGGGGCCTCCCACCCCATGCCCCATGTTGATGCCCATGCCACAGGGAGCTGGCAAATTGCATAAGAAAAAAAAAGTAGAAGCAATTCTTAAGCAAAAGCAATACAAAGGGGTGAACTACAAAAAAGTGTAGCCATCTGGTGGACAAAGAGGCTCATTACATGTTTTGAGTGCCTTTATGTTTGCACACAAGGAATCCATGGATGCAACGCTTTAATTCCCAGCAAGCCAAACTAAACTACGTCTGAGGAGTTTTACTTTAATGCACAAGAAAGACTTTTAAAGAGTATGGATATCTCACTCATGCAAACAGATACGCAGTTGCAGCGCATGAAAGGGCAAAAAATGTGGCATGTACAAGGTCCCATTAGCCTATTTT
Organism: Crocodylus porosus; assembly: GCF_001723895.1. Lineage (NCBI taxonomy): Eukaryota > Metazoa > Chordata > Crocodylia > Crocodylidae > Crocodylus > Crocodylus porosus. The sequence goes on from NW_017728942.1 coordinate 6,385,977, forward strand.
AATGCACATTAAATAGCATGGGTTTTTTGCGATGCTTTAATGCGTATTAAAATAGGCTAATGAGCATTAAAGCACACAAGTAGATGTGCCCCGGGGCTATTAGAATGATTGCAGGAATGGAGAGACTGTTTTACAAGAGGAGACCAAAAAAGCTTGGCACATTTAGTACAGGAGCACAAAGGCAGAGAAGGGATATGATTGCTCTCTATAAATACATGAGGGGGTAAACACCAGGGAGAGAAAATAGCTATTTAAGCTAAAGAACAATGTTGGCACAGGGACAAATGGGCATAAAATCTTCATGAATAAATTTAGGCTGGAAATTAGAAGAATGTTTACAGCAGTCATAACAGTGAGGTTCTGGAACAACCTTGCAGTAGTAAATGGGACAAACAAAACAAAATCTCATTTGTTTTTAAGACGGACCTTGATTCTTTTATGAAATGGATTTTATGACATAGTTGCCTGTGATGGGGATGGGAGAAAGAAGCAGTAATGGGGATGGGAGAGGGAGAAAGCTATTGGGAAGTTTGGGAATGAAGAGAGGAAGGTACCTTCTATGCGTTTTGGGGTCTAATGAGTATAAAACCTGGGATACAGGCAGCAGAGCAGATAGTGGTGAAAGGTACCAGTAAGTTACTAAAATAACTCAAATTAGTCTTTGTGGCTGAGTCTACATGTACAGTTAATGTGAAGCAATAAACTCCAGAGCAGTCTGAGCCAAAGTTAACTAGTTCCAGGTGCAGCATGTACATGAGAGCCCATGAAAGCAGCAATTTGAGCTGAGGTGGGACAGTTTATGTCAGCAGTTTATGCTCAGCCCTGGACTCTGGGTGACAGTTTTGGGTGGCAGAGGGACTAGCTGGGGCACAAGAGTGCTGAAGGCACAGAGCCATGTAGTTAGGCAGCAGGCAGGAGTCTGGCTCTCAGCTGACTGGGTGGATCAGGCACAATTTACACCCGTGGTCAGCATCTACATGTGTTTTATAGCAGCAAATTATCCCAGCATAAAATAGTACTGTCTCTGACCAGTACTATTTAACTGCAGTGTAAATTAGTTTACTGTGGCCTAATTCCATTGCACAAATAGATGGTGATGCTTTACTCTGCAGCTAATTAGTCTACTCTGCAGAAAAAGCACACGTGTAGATGTGACCTGTGAAGTATCCTTATTGTGAGAAGGGGGATTTGGCCCCAGCAACTTTCAAAAGGGATGTGTTTGTAGTCAAACCAAGGGAACGAGCTTTTTAATTGGGATGAAATTTACCAAAATTAATGGGTAAGTGAGAAGGGAAAGATCAGACCTATGGACTGGCACCCTGGGGGTGTTCCCCTCCCTTTGAAATGTGTGATGATCTGAGCTACAGAGAGTGCATGTCTACACGTGCCCCTGATTGTGAAGTTGGTATTGCACAGTCATTTAGTACTCACTTTAGCAAGTACTAAATGACTGAGTGATACCCGCTGATACTGAGCAGTCCCAGTGGCACACGGGTCGTTTTCGACTCTACTGCGCAGTATTGGTGACATCATGGGTAGTGCCTGCTGATGCTATGTCACTGTAGGACATTGCTATGGTAATGTAGTGTCTCGTGTAGACATGCCCACTGTCTTCCCCAATGGCTGCTGTAGTAGATTTCTAACTGCTTATGTAAGGGACAGGTGTGTATTCACAAGGATCCCATGGGGGAAGCTATCTGTTGTCTTGCTTTAAAAGCAAATATGCTTTTGAGAACAGGGGCCAGAGTCTCATGGCTCATGGCTCTTGTGTCATATCTTATTCTGTGAACATTAATTTTGAGCAGGAAGATCGTATTCAGTGTGAGAAGGGTGGCAGAGCCTGGTTCCTTTTTGTCTGTTGCTTCCCAGCCCAATACTGTTACTTCTTATCACTACTATAGTAATTAAGGGTCTTATTTTTTGAAAAACAGCCTCTGACATGGTCAGCAAAGGTAGTCACACACAGCTCTGATATCCATGAACAGGAGGCAGACAAATAAGCGGACAAATAATCACCTAAGTCCTGGATCAGTCCCGGAAGCAGCAACAGCAGTATTAATATACAGGATGATTGGATGTAAGCTGGGCTTGTCTACCCATATTTTAAACTCATCACTGGGTCTTAGTTCCTTCTCCCACCAGTGAAGACATTCTGAGGACAGAGTTTTAAAGCTAGATTTACTCACAGCAGCAATAGTAGTGAGAAAGGACAAAGTTTCTCAGTAACTCCAATGACTCACGTAGATCATGGTACTAAAATATAAATATGAAAGGACAAAGAAATGACCTGAGCGAAGGAATTCAGTATCACAATGTGACAACTAGAAGTGAGTGCGTTTTTTTTTTTTCAATCATGGCTGAGTCTGTTTTAGATTCTTGAACCCTCTGAGCCTTTTAAATGGAAAATGATGAGATACCTAAGGGTTAAGTAGAAAAAGGTTTGCACTACAGAATAATCAAAATTTGGACATCATCACCTACCAATGAAGGGGTGAAGATTTTTTTTCTCTTCTAATTTTAATCGTAGTATTTACTTCTTTTGCAATGATGGTCTTGGGAGTAAATGAAAAAATGATAGATACAATTGAAAAATGAGTATTTTGAAATACAGAGGGGAATTAAAGTAGCAATAAAACAATGATGAGGATACTTTACTTGAGAATTTTTAGTGATATAAAATTATAGGCTGGACTGTGGGACCAGTTATAAAAATACTATACACACATATGGATGCGCAGAGATGTAGAGTAGATCATAAGAGAAGTATCAATACATGGCAATCAAGAATATATAGGACAGATCCTGGGTTTTGTAGGACCAATAACATTTACTGGTGTTGTGCACTTTCAGTAGGTTTTTAGGAAGTTCTTTATATTATCTCCTAACAAATACCTTTATGCCTCCTGGTTAGCAATGTATTCTTTGAGAACTTCTATTGAAACATTCAGAATATTCCAGTGGAGGCAAAGGAGAGCAACGTGTACTCACTGAGAGACTCTTGTACTCTTTGGCTCTAGGGTTGATAAAATTTTCCAACTGGAAACTATTGCCCATCCTCCCCAAAACCTGATCATCATAATCATCAAAAAAAAATTGGGGGGGGTGGGGGGTTGATAGACTTATCAAAATTATGGGGGGAGCCATAGCATGAGAATAGACAGCTTTTTCATGAACCTTACTAAAATTATTCTATTGGTTGTCTTTCCCTTAATTTGCTTGACCTGTGCCTAAGAAACCATGAGATTTTAGCCAATTAATTCAGACAGACTAGTTCTTGCAGTTTATAGTAGTTGAGAATATGTATCTATTTCCGCCTTAATCAAAAATATGAGTAAAGACACTGAAATGAGTTTTGTTACAGAATGACTGAATAAAACAATTGGTTTGACAGCAATCTGGTAATTTAATTATAGAAAATGCACTGCACACACTGCATGCACATAGGATATAAAGAGGAAAATGGAATCAGTAAATCATTGTACTCAATAAACAACAACAAGAAAAATTCTTAATTGTCCAGTTAGCACTGATGGGACCATAAAAAAAGCTGTAAACAATGTTTGATCCAGGCAGTGTGGTTTCAGTGCATGGAAATCTCTCTTAAATCTATAAAAATGCTATTGAAATGGCTTGGATACAGTTAGTTATTCAGAATCTAAGGTTGGTGAAGGCTGAAATTTTATGGACAAGAATATGGCAGCCAGTAAAGTTGCTGAAAGGGGAAGCTAGTGGGTTTTTGGTTTTTTTTAAGTGGAAATACTTCACTCGTCATCTTAGCTCTGCTGTTATTTAATAATCCGAGAAACAAGAACAATCCTCAGAATAATATCTTCTTACACAGCTGAGAGGAACTGGTAAAGGATTTCTAACATGACATCCCAGTTGAGAGGTGCTTCACCATACAAAGTGTTAAAAAAAATAATATATATATTATTGCACTAGCATCTCCAGTAGACCATGGACTGCAGCCTGATTACACGAAGTGCGCTATAAATGCAGAACAAAAAGGCTTTCTCTGGCCAAATGAGTTCTGTTCTATATAGAAGACAGGAATCAATCCAAATGAGCATGGGGAACCAAATGGAGAGAATGAGACAGTCCTGGTCAGAATGAAAAGCCAACTGTCTGGCTTCTGTTGAGCTTTTTCCATTTATCAAGGTAGAAAATAGCCTTAAGGAAGGATTTGAAGGAGAACGCTGAAGCCAATAATGAACAGCCAATACAACTGATGTCTAAATCTAGTTTCCTAGGTACATGGGTAAATTCGAGTGTTGAACACCTAATAGCTCTCATTAGTAGGAATTTTCAAATTAGGTCGTTCATTAGGTGATGAACTTCTATAGAAGATAGATGGGATTTTGGTTCCTATTAACTACCCTGTGCCAGGCTTGTAAGAGGATCACAAATTTAACCTCATATTACTCATAGTCATGGCCCTGACCCCTTTCTTTATGGCTAAGCTCTAGGGGCTAAGCTCTAAGCATGGAGAATTTGTATAAGGCCCAGCATACGTTCTGTCTTGCCCCAATTTTATCACAAGTAAGTTAGAACAAAGGGCTTTACAATAGCAATGAACTTAAATGTTAGGGCTGCTACAAACAATGACATTGCCTACCTCTTCCAAAATATGGCTCTGACTTGGGTTTCCCTGAAGTAATTTTTCTGTCCTGGAGTCTAGCTGCCCACATCTATATAGGCACTTCCAATTGTCTTGTTCAGTCACAGGTAAGTTCCCATGACAAAGAAAATCAACCAGAATCTTCCTGCTGGGTTTTGACACTTGTCTATTTGTAACTTTCAAAATAGCATGGGCTCTAAGGCCCACCCAGATAACAAGTAGCCCCTACTGTATGGGGGCTAGTGGGTGAATATTTCATAGACATTAGGGCTGGAAGGGACCTCGGGAGATCATCGAGTCCAGCCCCCTGCCCAAGTCAGCTGGGGTCATAGGATCCCAGCAAGATAAGCATCCAATTTACTCTTGAAGGTGTTCAATGTAGGCGCTTGAACCAC
>NW_017728942.1:6391474-6398789 GCF_001723895.1 Crocodylus porosus
GTGTTAAACACTATCAGGTTCTCGTCTGCCCATTTGCTGAGCATGTCCAGGTCAGCCTGGATCACCCGCCTATCTTCTGGCGTGGATGCTTTGCCCCAAAGTTTGGTGTCATCGGTGAAGGGGGCACCAAGCGTAGCTCCCCAAGCTGCACCCACTGGTCCTCAAAGGCATCCCAAGAGCTGGTGGATGTTGCCCACTGGTGCTCTGCCCAGAAACGTGCACAGACAAGTGAGAGGAAAGTGGCCTCACAGTCTCTGGGCACCTTCCTGGCCAGAGCCTCCTTCCTGGTCAAGTACAGGACCCACTTGGCCAGGGCCAGGAGGAGGTTGACCAGGAGGTCCCGGGACTTGGTTGGGACATGGATGGGGTAACCAAAAATAAAAAGGTGGGGGGTGAAATTCAATCAGAACCTCAAGAGGAGGCTCTTGAGGTGGAGGTGGAGGGTCTGCAGCCTGGCGCACTCAAGGGCCATGTGTGCCAGGGTTTTCTTCTGCCCACAGAAGGGGCAGGAGACCAGGGTGTCTGTGAAACTTGCCACATATACACCCGTGGCAATGGCTCCATGGAGAACCTGCCAGCTGAGGTCCCCAGTGGCTTGTGGGATGAAGGTGGAGTACAGACTCAGCCACTGGGGTGCCCCGGCCATGCCCTCGCCTAGCAGGTCCTGCCACTTGGTGTCTGGGTGGGAGACAAGGGCAGCATGATGGATAGCATGGTGCATGAGTGTGTAGAGGTGGCTGTGATGGATGGTGGAAAAGCAGACCGGTCTGGTGTCCTCTAGTCGGCTCAGGTGGTGAGGCAGGGAGTGTCGTGAAGCCAGGTGAGGTGCCAGCCCCATGACAAACTCCGGGGGGCTGGAGGACACGGGGGGTCAGGGATCACTGCCACACAGGTCCTGGTCAGCAAAGGCAAAGGTGTCGGGAGGTAGGACTGATTTCACCTCCTGGACCATATGGCAGCAGGTTTTGACACATGATAATAGGTGTCATTTTGCCATCCCAAAACTCAGTGTGGCATGGGCTACGACATGCAGTGCACTTACTGGGTTTACACACCATGAATTGGGATAAATATGCTGCTTCCATTTTTGTACAAATGTTTATGGAAACAAGTGGTAAGCCTGGGTTTTGTTCCATCCTGAATACAGTGAACATGATTTGTATTGTGGTGGCACCGTGGATCCCACCATACATCAGGACTTGCCTAGGCTAAGCCACATACAACCACAGCACAGTCTGTCCCTGCACCAAGTCATTCATAGACTACATCAGATTGGAAGTCCTGTGCTGCTTCACTGTTCTAGGAAGGAAAGAAATATCAGAGTACCCAGAGCTGTGACAAGGCATTCGCTTATTGGGGGCTTTTGGGAATGGTATTTGAAGAGCCATGTGGTTGGGATGGGGAGGTGTTACTCACGTGCTTGAGGGAGACAGAGGACGAGAGAGGTCTTAATCGCTTTAAGAAGCATTAGATGCCCAAATTATGCTATTTTTTAAATTGCATATTATCTTCTGGGACCTGCACACATATAGCCATCAGGTGTGAGCCTGCAAGGCACGGAGCACTTGCAGTCCTGAGGAGCTGAGGACCACATTTTTAAATTGGAGTACCTGCACTTAAGCATCTACTTGGCTATATAGGTGCCTATCCCAGAACAAGGGTGTTTAAAGTGAGTCACTTGATTGAACTCCAAGAAGAGCTGTAAGGCCTCAGCATCTCCAGGGGGAAAAAAAAATCTCACCATGGGTTCCTACATGCAGAATTGGGGAGCTGAACATAGGTACCATTGGGAGTTCAAAGCCCTTAGCTCAGATGTATGGATACTCCAATCCAAGACTCTCAAGGTCACACCTGCAGCTATCAATGAGAGTTTTGTCCTTGGGAACAGGATCAGGCCATCAATGGTATTCTCCCTGAAAACAGTTACGGCATGAAAAAATATTGGTGACAAATACTAGTAATCTTATTATCTGATTCAAAACCAAGACAATTGTGCATTAATAGACCAAAATGCACCTGGAATACTTAGTATTTTATTTAGCCTTTTCATTTTAAAACGGATATGACTTTTTTATGTATTAAAATAAAAAGTACTCCCAGACTAGGAATGCATTACTGCCAAGTTTTGGCCTGTGTGGAGCCAGTCCTTGAAAAATCATGGTTTATAAGAAATACAGACACCCTCCCGCCTTAAATATAGTAGTATAATATCAAAGAATTATGACCAAAAGGTACTTATTTGTTAGAACTAGTTACTTATTTCAGAAATGTTTCCTTTCTAGTGTCCCTTTTACAGTGAAATAATTTTGTATGCAGCAGCAATCTTCATGAATTCACTTGGTATTCATGTGGATGTCACATGTATTTCCACTGATTTTCCACTGCTGTTTAGGATTAGTTAATGGGCACTTAAAATAGAGTGTTACCCCTGTGGGAGTAAAATAGCTTCAATCTCAGCACACATGTTTCTGAGTCAAAGTATAAATGATGGCATTATATCAAGTTCAGTTCAGTCAGTTGTTGGCTTTTCAGATAATATGCCAACAGCCTCTTTAGGAAAAGGGGAAAAAGGCAAGTCTTTTATCGGGGGGCGAGGGTCGCAACACATTTTTAATAAAATGCTTATTTATCATACAAATATTATTAGCTATACATGGATGCTCTAAATCATGGAAGCTGTTTGATGCCAATGGAATTATGCTAATTTACGCCACCTGAGGATTTCACCCACATTGTGATAATATATTTTATCCAACTGCTTTCCAATTGCGTTCTCTTGTATATAAACAGCCATCCCTTTGGGGAGGGGCACATATATTTCCTTTATGTTTTCCAAGTTGCTTACTGGTCAGAATAACGATGATGTTGCCAAGTACATTAAAACAACACTGCTGAGGATTCCTATTTCACTTATGGCCTGGTGATTAATTCTTATGCCTTGAAATAGACTCTACTCAATGTGATGATGAATTTTTCCAGCTGATATAAAATTTGCTTATTAGAAAAGGACATGGATTTATACCACAATAAAACGTGCGAGGTCTGCTTTTTTTATGAACATTATATGTAAGCAGTAACCGCTAGTTTGCCTCAAGCTTTCTACTCTTCTATTCCATGGCACAGCAGGAAATTAATGCAAGAGAAGAAACAATGCTACCAATACAATGTGTATGGAGCCCTTAAATAGGTCACCATGGAAAGGCCAGCACATTGCATCAATTTTATGCAGTAGTAGCTGGGATACTGTAACCAGGCCCCAAGCAACCTTCTAACGTGAAGTTCAAATTCCTTAAGGAGTATGGCTGTGCATTCTGGTCCTAGTACTCAGTCTTTACACAGTGGGAAAGATTAGAGGATCCATGGGGCAATAGATATTGCTCACTCCTTGCTTTCCATCTTTCCTAGTGAGGTCAGAGGGGAACATGTCCATTTTACTCCTCCACCATACTTGACATGGCATAATACCAGCATGGGGACAAAGAGAAGGATTTGTACCTTATTTTCTATTCCAAAAGAATTGGATCACAGATGATGACAGCAAGTCATTACTTTCCTCCAAAGCCTGCAGCAAAGCAACACAACAAGGTAGATTTTGTTCCTTCTTCTGGAGGGAAGGGAAGGTTTGAACTCTTTAACTATGCCATTTCATTTGAGGATGGACACCATGAGGCACAGGTGGCCAAGGAACTTGGCTTTGACCCTACACAGTGCACTGCTATACACCCAGTCTGCACTTCTGAATTTTCCCTTGACATGTAAGGTCTGACGTTGTTACTCTGATCTCAGTATAACTCCATAGATTCCCCTGGCATTGCTGTTGAGGATCACTGGTGTGAATGAGATCAGGGATTGGGTTTCTGTAGAGTTTCGCACTCTCTTGAGGAATTTGGGAAACAAATTTCCATTAAAACTAATAGGAATTAGGCATCATCCTCTGAATTCCTGATGTAGCTATCAGATCTTAGTTTTAAGACTTAGGATGCATCTATATGAGATGTTTATTGCGTAGTAGCCTAATAGCACTGCACAGTAGTGTGCTGGTCAAAAAGTGTGCTGATACAGTACTGTGCAGTGTTATTAGGCTACTGCACAGTAAGTGTAAAAAAAACAAAAACTGTGTGCCACTGCTACTACGCAGTAGCACAAGTTACTGCACATTGAATTAGTGCTTGCTCAGTCAAGAACTAAACTTAATGCACAGTAACTAGGGCGCATTAATGAACATGTAGAAACATCCTCTGCGTCTTTCCACTAAAATCTAATGTAGCGCTCACCCAGACAATGGCTGCATCTGTATTTGCACTGATCTTTCTTTTTTCTTTTCCCTAAATACCTTGGGTCAGTTCTACTCCCAGAGTTCATTTCAGATCACAACCCAGTTAAGCTGACTCTGGTATTTCTTCTAATAGAGCAGCTTGGGGGATGTCATAGTCTCAGTGTTTTGTTACCAGGATCTTGTCATCAGTTTACACCTTTGATAGATGAAACCATGGAGAATTGTAATATTATTCATATTCACACCCCTGAGAGATACAAACTGCAAATTGAGACGGGAAACTTTGAAAGCTCTCCCAAGAGGCAGAATCATTTCTTTCTGCTGCTGATTATAAAGAAGAACGGCTGGCAGATGTTAATATTGGCAGTTACTCTCTGACAAATTTTCTCTAGGTACGGCTAATCAATTGTTGCTGCACGGAATGAGAAATGGAGCTTGAATATTCAGATGTCTAGACATGTAAATACATTACCTTTATAAATAGATTTTATTTAAATAATTAATACAAATGAAAAAATAAACATTAAAAAATAGATAAACCAGATGTGTCAGCTGAAGATTCATGGGCCATTTGGAGGATGGATAGCAAAAAGTATCCATACATTAGGAGACTGCAGTTACTTGTTCAATTACCACCCAAGGACTTATAAAAAGTATTGCCCTCTGGACAAACCTGGACCTGAACTAGACTATAAGTATGGTCTATAGGTCAGGATCATTTGCAGCAGAAATGCTTATAGAAGAAGAAATTACTTCAGTGTAAATAAGGATGACTGAATTTAGCCCTACAGCATCCTGGTAATATAGATGCTTGCTTTCTGCATAGTCTGGAAAACTCTTCTTCACATGCCTTTTATTCATGGGACTAATCCCATTGACCCAATAGGAAAATTGTTAGCTTCAGGCATTTTGGAGCTTATCAGCAAAAGTGTTCCCATAATTGTGACACGAGGATTTAATTCATTAAGGTACTAACATACCTACTCCCTTGTGACTGAGTCTATTTCTCTGGAGGAGAAAGATGAATTTTCCCCTCTAGAGATTAGCTTCCTCATTACAGTGACCATTCCCAGATGTGTAATTAAACAGCCTTCATCAGCATATGGGAGAAGCTTATAATACCTCCCTGCCTTTCCTGCCAGCATGCCCTGATTCATGGTATTTACGCACAAATCAAATCAAATTTCAGTAACTGATTATGACAGCCCCTGGTGGACTGCCAGACAGTGATCATATTATCTCCAGGTAACCCTGAAGATACTACCTGCCTTAGCTGTGGATAGCTATCTGCTCACCTAGCTACATTTAATGTGATGAACCTTATTATTTGTCATTCAATCCACTATGCAAGTGATTGAGCACATATGGTGAACGTATAATGAAAGCAACATGTCTACATGGCACGTGAGCGTTTTCTATTATGCATTATGATTCATAGTTAAATACTGACCTAAAAGAAAATTCTCTCCATGGAGACTATTTAGCATGTTTCTATATTTTATAAAAAGCAATGGATCAAAAAGGAAAGTATGAAGCAGCAATGTGCACTTAACAACCTGTTCCAAGGAGTAAATTATGGCTGGAATTGTCAGGGTATTAAACTTAGCAGAGCAGAGCTTAAGCAACAGGGATGGAAATTTTCAAAATATAGTTCATTCTTTTACAGTGACACAATAGTAAAATAAAGTAACCTCTGACAATATGATTTATTGAAGAAACTAAACAAAAGATGTTGGAGCCACTGTGTACCAAAGTTATTTCTCTGTTCTATTACTTTTAATGAATAGCCAAGATCAGTGAATATATTCAGTGAGATAAGGCTCAGTGCATTTCTGATAAGGGGAAAAAAAGGTAAAAAAGAAAAGTTGCATCAATTTTTCATTCAAAGCTTTATTTACTAGGGCCATAAAAAAACAAAACAAAACCAAAAAAAACCCTTCTATTTTCTTTCTCTGGCCCTCTTATTCAGTTAAAACAGAGCCTGATTGGAAAATACATTTACATGATAACATTTTAGGAAAAGGTCAGCTTGAAATTAGAAAATGTCTCCAGGAATCCATATGTTTGCATGGTATTTTTTTTTCTTTTCATGGAGAAGTAATGAGACTGTAATGAAACCATGGCTGTGGCTCATTGTAAGTAGCTAAGAGGGGCATTTGAGGGGGGATTTTGCTCGGACGATGAGCTATAGGTTAATCAAAAACAAGGTTGTTGTGTTCGTTAGTACCTCAGGGTTCAGCCTTGAAAAAGTGAGCGTGCCTGAGTAAATAGCTTTGCTTTCCTGAAACGCTGTGGCAACCCAGAGAGGTTGAGGATCAGAATTCATCGCCTTAGCCTGTTTTGCAAGTTCATAGCAGCCAAGTAGCTTTCCCTGTGGTGGCTACTCCCCTTGGTCGCATTTACTGCAGCAGCTTTGGTCCACGTCATTCTCTGCTTGTAGATCTTCTTGAAAAAAGAACGCTCCTATCTCTCGTTATACTTTTGTCCATGCTGTTCTGCTGTGGAAGTTGGATGGAGCTGGTTTCTAAAGAGTTGCAAAAATACTTAGTTTCCATTCTGCTTACACAGGGCATTTCGAGAGCTGTCCCAGAGCTATTCATGTTGAAGTTTACGCACTGTAGAAGACTCCATGAAGCAAATGGCATTATCTTTTATAGGCCAACCTTCAAGAGATTTTAGTGCAAAAAAAAGGAAGCGTTGTTTTAAAGAAGAAACATCTTTGGGTTGTTTTAAGTTTTCAGAGGATCTAAATTCTATTTGGAGATTGACACTGCCCTATTCTGATATGAGAACGCAACTGAGTTTTTACCCTTTTCAACCTACTCCCTCTAAAAGGCTGTGGCTAAGTTCTAGGAAATCATGCTTACAATGGCTGCATGTACCAATGAGGGTCCAGACTCTAGGCAACACTTAGGACAGTACTCTTAGGGTGCCTATAGACATTCAGGACCCTGCTCTAACTGATGGTGCTTTACGTAAAGCACCATGAGCGAGGACCTCCCCCCCCCACCCCGCAGCTGCGGGGCTGTCAGTGAGGGG
>NW_017728942.1:6398889-6428373 GCF_001723895.1 Crocodylus porosus
CCCCACCCAATGGACATTTACCTGTTGGGCTGGGGTGAGGCTGGAGACTTCCTGCACCAGCCCTGGGCAGCAGGCAGGGGCACTGAGGAAGCTGCTGAACTGCCCCTCTCCCCAGCCCTGCCCACCCCGCAGCTGCGGGGCTGTCAGTGAGGGGGGGAAGGGGAGGAAAAGTGGCAGCACAGAGCTGCTGGCTGCTTTGAATGGAGAGAGCTGGGGAAGGGCAGTGGGGTTGAATGGAGCCCTCTCACCTCTTGGGTCTGGCCCAGCTCCCCTCAATATCTTAGCTGGGGTAGCTGGGGGGGGGGCATGAGGCATGGGGGACTCCCTTCCTCCATTGGTGACACATAGGGGGTGCATGTATACCCCCTGAGATTGGCAGTGCACCCCCTGAAAGAAGCACTGTTGATGCTGCTGGCAGTGCCCGTGGGCAGTTGCCACTTGCCACCCCCCTCTTGCCGCTGACACTGCTGGCGGCGTCTGCGGGTAATTGTTGACAGATGGTTGGCACTTGCCCCCTCCCAGCACCGACACCGCCGTGGAGGCCGCAGGAGCTCCCCACTCACCGCTGACACACGCCCACTGCTGCCGCCACCTCTGACAGCCTCCGGAGGCATGCATTGTTCATGCCTTCCCCCACCCACCACCTGGGTCGCTTGACACCGGCAGCAGTGAGCTGCTGGATGCTTTGAATGACCAGAGATGGAGGGAGGGTGGGGGAATGGAGCCCCCTCACCTCATGGGCCCGTCCCAGCTCCCCCTTCTACCCCAGCCAGGGTAGCTGAGGGGGCTCCATTCCACCCTGCCCCCTTTCCCCCACAGCTCTGCCGTTCGAAGGAGCCAGCAGCTCCATGCTGGCTGCTTTTTCCTCCTTCCAGCTCCCCCACTGACAGCTGGTGCAAGCACCAGCCTACCCACGCAGAGAAGGAAAATGTATCTTTGGAAGTATTTAATAATCCCTAAGGGTCTCTGCTCTAGAGCACCTTAATCTAATACCTCATTTGTGCAAAAAATTAAACCTAGTCAATCAGCCATTTTAAAAGCACTCTGCAGCTGTGCACACGTGTTACCTCACGGCTGTATGGCGCTTTTGGGGACTTGATAGTGCAAAAAAATGTAACTTGTGTAAGCACCCTTAAGCACTGACTATTATTTTACCCTAGCAGAAACCCTGGAAACAGCTAGCCCTCTTAAGACTATCACAACTCATTTTCTCAGCCAAATGTCCATTTACCAGTTGTTATTCTGCTGCATACTATTCAGCTTAACATTACTTGGGACTTAAGCTTTAATTCAAGAAGCTATTGTCCAAATTGTGGAACTTTTCCCCACTTGCAAGTTTTTGCCATGACAAGTCAGAGCTCTACACAAGAATTTTCCAGATTGCTTCTTGTTTCTTTTTGAACAGCTTGGGTCAAAACCCGACAAGAAAGCTCCCAGCTGAGAAATACATTTTATACAAATGCCTTTAATGAAAATACATTTATATTTTTAAAAGAAGAATTGTAATATTCTCCACCAAGTTAATAGTAAATGAACTAAGACATTTGTTGCCATATAATTTCTCAAGGCTTTTGTACAGTATTCATGCCACTAGTCACTGTTTAACTGATAAGCGCAATTAGAATCAATATGAGATATAAGTATTAGTTTGTTAATTATTAACAATTATATATTATTATCTATCAATCTAATTAGTAAGTATAGTAGCAACAACAATTCCAGTGATCCAATAAATAAATCCCAATAAAGGATTGGAACCTTGTAGTGCTAGGTACTGTACATTCATATGAGGAAAAGGTGGTCCCTTCACAAGGCAACGGCAAGACATTATGGTGAGTGTAATTACCAGCATAAGGAACCTAAGAGGACTCAACCGTGACTGAAAATCATCAGAAGATAATCTGCGATTAGGCGGAGGGCAGAGCAGGGTGGCATCTTGCGGATTGACTTGTTCAGAGAAGCACAAGCAATCGATTACTCTGGCTGTTTTGCTTACAAGTAAATTCCAACACGTTTGACGGGCGAGTAGTGGATTACGCACTGAACTCGGGGCTCAAGAAACTTGAGCCACAGGCTGTGACTGCATACAAGTTACTTCATCGAGACTGTGCCTCGGTTCCCCAGCTGCCTCCCTGTTTCCGAAGGTGGTTGTGAGGGTAAAATCCATTACTGGTTGCAAAGTAAATAGTCATTATGGTGATGAGTCCTGTGTGCATAGATGGACACACAGAACGGTAAAATGGGCCAGTGTAATGGCATATGTTCACAGTTCAGAACGATTCTTTCTGGTGGGGGGAAAAAAATCATCTCATTTTATTTCCTCCTATTCATTTAGCAAAATGTATTTTGTCCTCAGTGCAGCAGTTTCCAATTTTGCCTTAGATAACATTGTTTTCACATACCACAAACGCTGAAGCAGTTCTGCATTATGGTAAGTGTCTAACCAATTTTCCAGCCTGGCCACTGCAATTGTCTCATTTTTGCCATGTATTAAAAGGTAGGAGCATGCATTTCACATGATTCACTTACTGCTATTCTTGGCTGATAGAAATAATTGAAAACAACAGGAAATACAAGAGAATGGCTGCCAACTACTTCTGTTTGTCTGTTATGAAAGGACTCCCCATTTTGTTTGCAAATGGATATGTACGAACAGCTTTGATGCCAAATGGAAAAGATTGTTGAGAAGATCAAAGAACAACTGTTTCATTATATTTATTTACTGATTACGATCCTGAAACATGCAACACCGAGAGCATGCTCATCCAAGTATACACATGCAATGCTAGCTTCAATCGCAAGAAACAAGCAATGAGAGAAACAGCAGGAGCTTGGAGAATTTGAATTTTATATGAAGCTGCTGTATATAGTGCAAGAAGCTTATAGGAACATAAGGCACCGCTTACGATCATACTAATCTAGTAGCGCAAAAGCAACGTTGTAGCCGTGATGGTCCAGAAATTATGTGAGAGGCAAGGATTTCTTAGGGTGATATCTTTTGTTGCACCAACTGCATAGTTGGGATAGAGTTAGACAAGCTTAGACAGGTGCCACTGGGACCTGATGAAGAATATCTTGCATTCAAAAGCTTGTTTAACTCTGTCCCGACTGCACAGCTGGTCCAATAAAAGAGATCACCCCCAGAAATCCTTGTCTTGAATTAATCTGACATAGACACCTCAACTCTAATCAACAAGCACAACTTTGCCGTGTATCCAAGTACCTCTCCAGATTTGCATGCACATCTGATTTGTTACGTAACAACTGACATGTAACTTAGACTCTCTGAATCCTGGCTCTCCCACCTGTGCAATGAGGATCACCATCGTTATCTGTTTATAGCTAAATTAAACTTTAAAATGATATAAAAATAAAGAACATTATTAAATGTCAGTCTGATGGGCATCTTGTGTTAGCATAACCTTGGGGGACTTAAACTTTATCTTTGAGTTAATTAAAAACATTGATTTCTTGAAAGAATTTGCTGAGTGCTTTAGGGTTGGAAAAAGGTACGTTCCTTTCCCTAGTCAGAGTGTTAAGCTTACATTGGAGGGCTAAATAACCTGTCACATGCATTCAAAAGTAAGAATGGTACATAAGGCCTTTTCACTCCAAGCTCTGTGATACAGTCTAAATCCAAAGACCAATGCAGTCAGGAGTCCTAAAACGGGTTTTGGATCGTTAGTCATTACAGCCACGTGGCCAGTGATCTCTGCCTCTTCTGGTTCTTTCAGAATGAACAAATGATGTCTTTTTATACAAGTGTCATCATGCAAAGACATTCAGCTCAACTCACATTTTCACCAAAATTATTCCCACCAGTTGCACTCTGTTCTGCCCAAGAGCTACAATATCCAGTTCTTAATTCTGTGCAATGTCACAAATGAAAATGAGTTGGGTGAAGGTAATTTGGATCTCCCCTCCCCTGTCCCCATCACAAAACCATTAGTATCAACATCCTCTCATGGACCAATATAAATGGCCACTCAATGCAATATGACCACATCCTCCAACTGTTTTCAATTTGTTTTGAAGGTTCAAATGGACTGTCCTGAATAGAGATGCTTTTCTAAACAGGGGTGTAAAATGGTCTATAGGGACACAGAAAACAAACACAAAACAGCCCCTTATCCAGTTCTTAGGGCTGAATATTGATAAGAGGGCAGTTTGTGTTTTCGGACAGTACTGGGATGGTACATTTCTGTGTTCCCAAGCTCTATGCTATAGAAAACAAACTGGTTCAATCTTTTTCACTGATGAACTCTAACATTCACAACTGAAAATGAAGGGGTGGCATCCTGGCCTCATGGGCATCGCTTGGAAACACTCATGGTGATTTCCACAGGTCCAGAATTTCATTGTATACTTTTCCTGTACTGTATATAAAATTACCTAGCCATCTATCCAGGTGCAGACGAGTACACTTAACATCACTAGGGTGTAGCACATCTCTGAGAAAACAGGTAACAGGAAAAACCAAGATTCATTTTTTTGGGCGGGGGGGAAGCAAAACAGATTCCTCTGTCCATAAATTTAAAGATAATCTGTTTTGGTTTTTCTGGTTCTCTGTATCTAACAATGAATTTCCATTTTGTTTACAAATGGGAATTACATCTTATATGTCATGGACAAAACAGCAGCTAATTTGAAACAATCTTGCAGCAAGGAACATCAGTACAATTTATGGATGTTTTTTAATGCTAGGGCATCTTGCTGTTGGAAGACACTATTAAAATCTAAATCTTGGCTAACAGTTTTTCTGACAAGAGTTCTGCTCTGAAAGAATGAGATCTGAACACAGGCTTGTTTGCCAGCCTGATCTGGGGACTGATTATATTAGCACAGGCTGCTCAACACCCTCCCTCATCCCCACCAAAGCAGACATAATGGTTTCTTTTTATAATAAATCAGAAACTCTCGCTGCTATTGATCCAGAACTCCCACTACCATCAGTGGAAGTGGCTGTGCATCATGGACTCTGCATTGCATGTATTTGAAAAGAACAAGAGCCAAATAATTAAACAGCCAAAAACTATATTAAAGTAACATGGAGAATCTGATTTAAACCTATATAAGCTATACAATTAAAAGCAAAGATAAAAATCCAGGCTGACATTCCAGATTTCATATACACTATTGTAATAGTTAAGGACAAATGCTACCCTTATAATTAGCCCTAATTTTACATTGCAAGCTGTCAGAGTGACAACCCCTGCAAACTACTTTCTTAAGGGGATAGAGAACCCTCTGATGAGGGGAAAAATGCAAAAGGACAAGGAACCGTTATCTGGGATATTACCCCTACTAACCACTGAAAGAATAAGGGCTTTATTTTGCTCCCAGTGAACTGAAAAGCAGATACTATTGGTTCAGTAGGGGCAAATATAGTGCCTAGTGTCTGATTCAGTGCCAGCTGAAGCCGGGGACTTCAGTGTATGGGAGCAAACCATACTGGCTAGCAGAATGACTTGAAGGACACTCAGTGAGTGGGAGCACATGGATGCTCCTGCCCCTGCATCACGGTCCAGGGAGCAGCCTAACCCAGCAAGTTTTGTGACTGACTTGGTTTCTTTTTTGCAGAAGAATTTGTATATTTTTAAGGCTCCCTCTACACACTACAGTTGTGACACAATGAACTGAGACCAGCTACACATGAAAAGTACCTATCATACAATAAAAAGGTCCAACCAGCTATAAAAGTTAGACCTCAAAAATGTGTATTGACTTTATAGCTGGGGGCAGTTGCGGTGCTGTGGATTCTGGGTCTCAACAGTGCCAGGACCCTGGGTCCTGTAGCTGTGGATGCTTGGTCCCAGCAGCCGCAGGGCATAGCTGCAATCTCTCAGCCCCAGGGATACATGTTGGGCACAGCAGCTGGTCTTGCAGGCCTGGGAGTGTGTGATGTGCCTCTGCAGCTGGGAGCCTCCTCAGCCGAGGGGGGGTCCCAGCTGTGGGAGTTTGCTTCTTGCTAGTGTAGGGGAAGCCCACGGTCCCAGATGTGGAGAGGCAGGAGGTAAAGTTGCATGGCTCATGCATTTGATCCCATGGTGCTTGTACCTGCACGTGTAGAGGGGCCCTAAGAGATTCTGCAGCAAACATGTGAGTTATTATGGACTACAACATAAATACAGCACCGTGGAGCTGTTCAGATGGCCATTATTTGATCACTAGTTTACTGGGTCTCCTTCACACCACTCATGAGCACCATAGAAATGTACTGTAGTTCAGCAGTGTTTTAAATGCTTATTTAATTAGAGTAGCAGGGGACCTTAGCAAGCCCAATTAACATGCATTTATGTATTTTTCCCCACACACACGTTTGTCCAGTTTACCAGAATAGCTTCATCCATCACATGTTTCTAAATGAAATATATTAGCAAACGTGCACAAAATGTGCTCCAGATAAAATGACGCCCAGATGCCCATAGCTGCTTCTTTTCACTCCTATTAGATCACACATGTATAACCTTACCTATATTCTCTGATCACTGTGCTCCCTTCAATCTCTGCTGCAACATTATTAAAGTGATGCTTTCTTGTTGCTATACATCATTTTTAAAACATTACCTCTGTCTGCCCAATTTGCAGATTTCTAAATGAAGAGTTCTTCCAGGCATAAGGAAAATAGTGGGAAATGCAAATTATTCAACATACATTCAGTCAGGGTAATGCAGGTAGGCATTTTATACGGGGTGCCTTAAACCAGCTACCAGCAAAAGTGTTTTACCACAGAGGACCTCACCTCTCAACAACAGACTCAGAAGATTAGGAGTCCTGAGGCTTTCAACAACCTTTCATTGCGCACTCTCTTTTCCTCCATGTAATTACATGCTCCAGCAGCTACAATCACAGTGGCTGCAAAGACAAGCAGTTTCCTTCAGGGTTATACTACCCTGTATCTGGGTTCTAATAAAGGCAAAAGCACCAAGCACCTTTCCTGTTATGATGGATCTGATTTTCCATGCACAGCTAGCAAGAAGAACAAACACCCAACATTGCTCCTGAGTCTGGGTCTCCAAAAGAAGACTGAAAACACAAAACCAAATACAGTTCTTTCTCATATTATGCATAGACCTCCCCCCCCAGTACATTATCTCAAGGAAGCCCTGCACCAGCTGGCTAAAACTCTGTAAGGCACATTAATAGAGAGAGCAGGGCCAGAAATGAAAATTTACAGTTAAATGCTGTAAGCTGGCAAATGATTTAAAAGTACTCATCATCCAGTGGAGGGCAGAGGTACAGAGACACACTAAACCAACTCTTAACATTGCTACTGGTACAGGCAGAGTAGTATCTTATCTTGTGACTAGTCCCACTGAAATCAATGGGCAAATTTGCAGGGTAAAGTCCTATGTGATGTATAAGAGTCCATAGACTGCTTCACAATTGGTTAATAGGCAATGTGTACAGAAATTAACTGAAATTTGCAGAACTCAGACAAGTATCACATAAGAGCTTGATCGTTTAAACACATGAGTTTCCAGCACACGTGCCAGGTGCTTTTAATTAGCAGGCCGCATGGAGAAAATGGTGGCGGCGCGCTTTAAATTAATGCACATCGAAGATCAGCACATCTGCGCTGGACCGCTGATACATGTGATGCATGAGGCTGCCAGTGCGCATCAATTTACGTGCTCAAGCAGACTCCATTAATTGAGTCTGCTCCAACCCGCTGCATTTCCAGTATGTCAGAGCAGGCTCCCTGCACGGGGGTAAGTGGCCCTTGGAAGAATGTTTCTGGAATCGAGAAATAACCAGATCTATTAACACATTGGCATTTCTTTAAAAACTTATTTTTTGTGAGTAAAATCACAAAGTCCCCATCTCTGTAATATACCGAAGCATGAAATGGTGTTCCGAGGTCAAATGCATGCCATGAAAAGATTTTTTGATGGTCGTGAATTAACTGTTAAAGCTAAAAAGGTGCAATATCAGAAGCAGGCTTTTTTATCATTCAATCACTCAACAGGTTTGCCATTCAATATTTTTCTTGTTTTTAAAAATCTACAAGGGTTCCACATCAACACTGAGAGATCAAGAATAAAGTGGCTCCTTTACTAGTTTATTTGTTTCAAAGATGTCACCAAGCAGTAAATGAAAATTAAACATATTAGACCAAACTCAAAATACAAGCACATCCTTCCCTGCCAGCCATCTATAAAAAATGGCTAATTTGAATTTGTGGATTACCTGTTTCTAAACTTAGATTTATCAACATACTCCTATTTACCAGCTCTATCTTGCACAGGACTTTTGTTGTTGAACATACATAAAAGAAATTATTAGCACCTAAACTCTTGATTTTTACTTCACATACGGCATGTTTATCAATGGTTTTGCCAGCAGATTTTTACACACAGTGTTTTTTCCCAAACTGTTTCTTTCCCCTTCACTATTAATAGCTTTCCTCTAATAGAGACTTCTGCTGTTTATAAATACATAGTGAAAAAAATGCTCTCTATACATGTTATTGTGTTGATCAAGCTCCTGCTTAAACTGTCTCCCTCAGCATGGAGGCCGTCTTACCAGCCACAGGTAATGACTGGTTAAAGCTGGAAAAAAAAAAGTCAGGGGGGAGGGAAATGCATAAGCCATTAACAAAGCTGCGCAAAAAGTTCTTAAAATGCATTTTCCCAGCTTTCCCTTCCACAGGTTCATTTTAGACTGGATTGTCATAGTTCCCACTTCCATGATACTCCCAGACACTTTATCTGTGACTTTGGATGATTATGATGACCAGCATTGCCTCATCATTTCCTTGTGCTTTTTTCATCTTTTGGTTGTATCATTTGGTTGTTCTTAGCCTGCAAGCTCTACAAACCAGGGACCACGGCTTTGTTACGTGTTTGTACAGTGCCTATCAGAACGTGGGTCCCAACCTCTAGGGGAGACGGTCCAGAGCTTTGGGCCCAGGTAAATGAATGCTGCACAACAGCTAGTTACTAGGGCTGTGTGAAGCTTTGGTTGCTGATTCAATTTGGAAGAAATTCAGCCCAATTCAGCGGCCGACTCTCTGAATCCAAATCAAATCAAGTACTTCCAGTCCACTTCCTGGCCCACTGCTGAGTATGTGGGCCCCCCCCCCATGCCCCACCAGCTCAGCGATCAGCCATGGAGGGACCCTGGGTGTCCCCCCAGACCCAAAAGGCACCAGTCGCCGAGCCAGGGGGTGATGGGAGGTTCCCCCATGTGTTCTGCAATGGACCTGGAAATGGACCAGAACTGCTTCTGGTCCACTTCCAGGTCCACCAACGAGCACAGTGGGGACCCCCTCCCACTCCAGTGGGATGCTCCATCCATCCTACCATCTCAGCATTCACGAGCCGCTTGGTACCTTGAAGGATGTAGAAAAAACATTTAAAACTGTGTCTATGTCCGAATCATCGAATCTCTCCAAATCGATTCGGAGGGTTCCGATTCGATTCAGACAGATTAAAGGGTCTCCTGATTTCATTTGGATTCGGAGATTCGGCCACTGAATCAGGCTGAATCTCTGCTCAACTGCATCAGTGACTGAAGCTTAGCACAGCCCTAATTACTAGCCCCCTGGGAAATAGAACATTCAAATGCATTGCAGATGAGAATCTTTGAGTTGCAAAGTTTTCTGTGGGGAGTAGATAGGGCACTGTGGTCTTTGTGCAGTACTGTCCCTGAAGTTACAGATTTTTCTTCTGACTTTTAATATCAATAAGCCCCCAAAAGAAGAGGAATTTTAGTCCATATGTCTGGTTCACTATAATGTTGCAAGAATTAAGAACTTCTTACTGAGCCTTTTTGAATTGTAGGCTTTAGCAAAAAATTAAGTCAGGCAAATTGAATGTTATTTGGCTGGGAAGGGAGGTGCTGTAATATGTTTTACTTAGCTTTAGAATTATTCCATGGTAGATTTTTTTTATGAGTTCTGCTTACAAGCATGTAATGTTGGATCTGTGGGACTATACTACAGAAAAAAAGACTCATTAACATTTTTTTTTAAAAGTGTCCAAACTTATATGTACTTCTATGGGTCACTTCCCCAATACATAAATGATTAGTTCCCACTACAGTCAAATATACATCAACAGCAAACCAATGTACTCTATGAAGGTTTCTAGGTAATGCAATCTTTGAGGCTGTGCTTAAAACTATGAATTTAATTTTTTTCCTTTTTGTTTACGACTCTCGAGAGTTTTAAATGGCAAAGGTACTTGCAAGGTGTAGAGGCCCAAAGTGTAAAAAAATCCCAGGTCTCTCTAGTTGGTATTATGTTCATCCATCCAGTCATCCCCAATGTAAGTCACTGAGAGAATGAGATATATCACTATATGTTAAAAATTCCACTTCCATTTATCCCCATATGCCAAAGTCTAGACCCAACTCGGTTTCAGATGCAAAAACAACTTTAAGAGTTAGTTTTTTTGCTTGGAGCCCAGAACAAGAGGTGGTGGAGAACAGTACTGGCCTCAGGAACACTCCAGCAAAAAGGAACTGCAGCCTGATAGGGAATAATTCTTAAATTAGTTGCACCTTTTCTCTGGAGAAATCATAGTTGCTTCATAATCTTAGCAGTGATCCTGGAAGTGGACCTGAAGTACTTCTGGTCCACTTCCAGGTCTGCCAGAAAACATGTTGGGGAGCCCCCCATGCCTCCCCAGCTCAATGATCCACTGCAGGGGGACCCCAGATGCCCCCCTAGACTCAGGAGGCACCAGCCACTGAGCCAGGGAGGCACTGGGGGGCCCCCAGCACACTCCCTGGCAGACCTGGAATTGGACCGGAAGTGTTTCTGGCCCACTTCTGGGTCTGCTGCTAAGCGCACTGGGGAGCCCCATCGCACTTCTGTAGGACACGCCATGCGCCCCAGCATTGTGATGTTCCTGAGCCCCTGCTACCTAGAGATATGTAGAAAAAACATGTAAAGCTGTGCCCATGTCCAAAACTTCAAATCTTTCCGAATCTCTCTGAATCAATTTGAAGGGTTCCAGTTCAAGTCGGAGAGATTAAAAGGTCCTCTGATTCGATTTGGATTTGGAGATTTGGCCACTGTATCAGGCTGATCTCCACCGAATTGAATCAGGGACTGAAGCTTCACACAGCCCTAGTAACTATATGGTGCCTGTTGACACCCTGTCCTCAGATCAGTGGCGCAGGCAAGCTACAGTGGCAATCCACATGAACTCAGGTCAGCCCATGGCCAGTTTGGACCAAAAATCTGACATGAATGATATTGAATCCATGCACATTGAAACTGCTGGAAAAAAACAACTCACTGCAAGCAGGAAATGCTACTCTTTGTCCAATTGGGCTTCCACACTTGTACTGTTATCTGTGCCTATCTAGGCTGGTATCTGTGGGGTTTCTAATATCCAAATGGGTTGGGAACAAAGCTGTATGAGAACTGTCATAGGTTTCTCCTGGGAAATTTTACAATTGCAAAATTTGTTTTCATCCCAATTGGAAGAAAATCAAAGAATTAGAAATTTCCCACAAAAATTCAAAATCATCATAGACTTGTGTCTCCAAACAGAAGAAGTTTTTAAAAGAGGCCATTGGAGGCCAAGTGAAATGATGCATTTCAATTTCAACTTTTCTGTTTTTATTGATTCATCAATTATAAAGCCAGAATGAATGACTGCAGCTATTCAGGCTTACCTGCAGCATATCACAGACCATATCAGGATGGATTAATGTCCACCCTCCACCCCAGGTCATTGATAAGCATGCCTTTTAGGACATCTAGGAAAATATTTTGAAGTTGCTTCAAATTATCATTTATATCTTTTGCATTAAATTACTCCCACTGATTTGGCTCAGAATTATTTTTCAACTTCGTAAAACTGGCTTTTTTCAATCACAAACTGGTTTGGTCTTTATTCCGTTTTCCATATAACAGAACTATCAGGTTTTTATCACTCATACATAGGACACCATTAATTTCAAGTTCTATGATCAATTTCTTTTTAGCTGTCAAGATGATGTCTAATATAAAATTCCCCTGTGCCGGATACAATACTTTGAGTTAGGAAATTGTCATGTGTGTTATTTAGGAATTCCAAGGATGTTTTAGTAACAGCAGCATGAGACCTCCAGCATTTGTCACTCAAATTGAAGTACCCCATTATAATGCAGGATTTCTCCCCTCTCCCCTCCCCATCCCAAGATGTTATAAATAGGTTCTTATGGAACCAGTCATCCTGTTCTCTTTTGTGCTTTGGTGGTCTGTAGCAGACACCAACTAATACCTCAGCTTCTGTTTTATCTGTTAGGACATTGATCCATGAGCACTCAAGATCATTTTATTCTGAGTTGTCAGTGACTTGGAAACCAGTAATGTCTTTTTTTATACACCCCTCCAGTTTTGCACATTTGATTCTTCATAAACAGGTTATAATAATTTAATTTAACATTCCAATAATGCAAATCTTCCCGCTAGGTTTCAGTAATACCAACTGGGCCAGAGTTAGAGTCATAAAGGTGCCATTGCACTTCCTCTTGTTTATTACCTATGCTTCTAGCCTCCTTTTATAGGCAATTAGAGCGTTTCTTCTCATGTCCTTTGCTGTCTTGATTAATTTTGTTCACACCATCTTGATTTTGTGTTAAATGACTGCTCATTTGTTTCCCTCTTTTATCCTCTCCTTCTGCTGTTAGATTAATGTCTTCTCAACTACTCTGGCCAGCCTGCCTCTAGAAGATGGGTTCTCTTTTTATAGTAATGGAGGCTGTCCAAACTCTTCCTGTAAAAGGTGGACTAGTGTTTCACAAGACAAAATCTTCTACCTTACACCACTTACCTGGCCAGCACTACACTTCCAGAATCTCCTTTCTCCTGTTTCACTCAGGAGAGATGAAATATCTTCAAGGAAATCATATCCTTCTCCCCTAGCACACTTCCAAATTCCCTCGTGCTTTCTGTAATTATGAGCTATCTTACAATACTGTGTCATTATTTCTGATTTGTAATATCACCAGTGTGTTCTTTTCCACTACTTTTTAGAAGACTAATCAGTCTTATAATGATAATTAATACTCTGATTCTGGGAGGACAGCATATCATCCAGTTGTCCACATTGCAGAATTTTCTTTCCATTTTTTTTGGTACAAGATCTCCCAACAGATTTATCTGTTGCTTTTGCATGGTTCAAGATCTCTTTTTGAGCCTGGGTGATTTTTTTGTATGCTGGGCTGATCAGCAATCTACAAGATGTGTCCTATATAATATCCATCATTTTATTCAATCAGCTGTACCTTCAAAGATACCTTTTACAGTTTCCATGCTAAAGTTCTGGTAATAATTGGAAACTTCAGCTGTATGGAGTTTCTCTTGATTTTCCTTTCGTCGGTGGACAGAACCTGTTCATCTTTTTCTTCCCTTAGCAATGCAGAATGCTGCTGCACCATCTGGGCTCTGACGATTATGAATTGCAAAGCCTCCTCTCACATTTTCTTTCTTTGATTCCTTGGTGACATAGGTGACTGGTACGGGAAGTACGGGGGGGGGCATGTGCCCACCCTGAGAGGGTCTTCTCTGTTGCCGATGCCGTTGGTGGCTTCTGCAAGTGCTCACCAGCCACATCCCCACCACCAACACCCCCAATGGCTTCTGTGGGTGCTTGCCAGCTCCATCCTTGCTGCCACTGCCAACTTCTGTAGGTGCTTGCCAGTCCTGTCCCTGCAGCTGTCATCGATGCCAGCTTCTGCGGGTGCCCCACCAGGCTCAAGAGGCACCAGTTGCCCATGCTTGGTGACCATGTCCTTTATTCCTTGAATCCAGAGCCAGATTAATGCATAGGCAAACTAAGCACATGCCTAGGGTCCTAAGTGAAGAAGGGGCTCAGTTGTGCTTATTTTACATATTATGACTGAGTGAAAATTAACCACTAAGGGGTTAATTCAGTCCTGCTTGAATCCCCGGTGGTGTTGCCTCTCAAGATCTCCTCAGCTTATCTAAAATACAAACAGCAGATGAACCAGATACAGTACTCACCATCTCTTTCTACTTTCAACCCAAGAATCTGTGCCTCTGCCATCCAAAACTGTTTGCTGCACCTTTTGCTGCCCATTAGTTCACCAAGCAACTGACTTCATAAGCTAATATAAAAACAATTTCAAAACAAGAGTTCCTTTAAATAAAAAAAAAGATCTGATAAGATCAAAATGTTCCATTTTGACCTTGTTGAAACCCTTCATTTCACTTTTTTTAATGGATTTTCATTGAGATTGAAATGTTTGACATTTTCCTGTGGGGAAAAAAACCCTTCCTTTGGATAATTTTTGTACAGTTCTGATAGGGATGCATATCAGGAAATCCTACTCCAGGCACTGCAAGCATTAAACCTTGACTACAATAGAAACTTCATTTGGTCAGACTTGGCACACAGCAGACTAGGAAGCTGTGTCTCAGGATTAACCATTAAATGGTGAAGGCTGTTTGACAGGGGAGCATAGAGCCTTCTCTTCATATGCACCAGCTTGGGAATGTATTCCACAGGGGTGATTGTGATCACTTTGTTTTGCAAAGGGAATCCCTCTCTGTAATATCACTTGCTGCTGGAATGCATGTCATCCTGTCAATGCATTCATCACCATTATCATATTCTACTGGAAGATTGGCAAATGTGTTCAGCCCTGTAAGATAGATATTATGGCATTTGACAGATGATTTCAGTACTGAAATGATCTTTTTGGAAGCGTTGAATACTTTGGCACTCCATTATGCAGCATAGGAGTGACTTTTCTCACTGTTATCAGGCAAACAAGCCTTGCAAACTGGGAGTCATCAGGAAAGAATTATCCCTAAAGCCTGAAAACGGATTTTCTGAACACCATGGTTTCAGCACTAATTCCCTTATTATAATATGGCTTTGGCCACTGATTGTTCACTCTCATACTCTGATTGGCTGGCAATGGCTTTAAGATGGTGTCGTTCCTCTCCCTTAAGCCTCCAGAGAAGATGCAGAGGATGGGGAGGATGTCACCTAGCTGATCACCTCATTTCCATAATGGGGATTACAATGCCTAATGCAACTAATGAAGGCTAAGGGAAAAAAAGCAAAACAGTAGGGAGAAAAGCTTGTAAGGAATTATGGCTTGCAAAGAAATACCTTTCCCCATTCCTCCTGCCGAGGACCTGAGATTAACTCCAGCTTCTCTACAAACTTCAATAGTAAAATAATTGTCAGGGGCCCCAGAATACCTTACGCTTCTCCAGTGCATTGCTGGACAGTTACTAAGACAGTGTAGTGTGCAGTCCATGGATGATCTAGTAGTTGGGCTGATAGCTTTTGGAGGCCTGGTTCACTTCACTACACTATCCTCTGGCCAAAGGGAAGTCACTTTTTCTATTCCCCTGGTCCACATCAGTAATACGAAGAAAAATGTCCCAACATCTCAGGGGCATTATGAAGGAGCTAACATTAAAGTTGCTCACATACTATGGCAATAAAATAGACACACAGGTGTAGCTTCTTCAGTGTTATTAAATGAAGTTAAGTTAGTTTACCCCAGCTAAGAATGATCTGGCCCTGGCTGTCAACAGGTAGCCCAGAGATTGATGTCAGACGCCTCTGTGAGGCCAGTCCGTTCAGTGATCATCATTTAACCTATGTGCAAACCGAGACACAACAGAGTTGATTTTCAGCCTTAAAAATTAGCAGTTTTGTGCACATATTTTGCCCATAACTTCACAGTAAAGGCCCAGTGCATTCAAAGCAATCATTTGTGCTTGGCCAGTTGTGGTATTGCTTATGCAACAAGCATGCAGTTATAGTCAATGAGCTTTGAAAATCGATGCCACAGAAGTCAAAGCGCATGTTTTCAAAAGAGTCGACTAATTTTGAGTGTCCTGCTTGAGAACCACTCGTTTTTAAAGTACACATGGTTCCCAGTGGCTCTAGCTGGAAATATGGCATTGGAAGATGGCCTTTTGTGCTGAAGTCAGTGAAACTACTATGATCCTTACTTGCCTTGACTCGAAGCACAAGGGAGGGCAAGAAGTTAGAAGACTGCTAGTGCATAGCACACTCCCCTTCCTACTGGCTGTCAAACTGGAGACAGGGTCTTGATATTATATTGATACTATTTGCAAACTTTTTTCCCATCCACAACACTAATATTGTGCAGGGAGCAACTGCACAATTTTTCTTGCTGTATGCTTCAACCTGGAGGGATGACAGGAAGAATCAGTTTTCCTGCATGTATTGCCTTTCTTCTGAGACTAATGAGAATGCCAATTAGTGTCATTTGAAGTGTGGACCCTGAAGCTGGATCCAATGTCATTAAACAGCCAGAATTATAATTTTTTGGTTCCCGGCTCTGGGATAGATTTGAAGCTAGTAGAGAAAGGGTCCATGTCCCCAGAATCTTTCCAGGAGGCACTCAGTCACAGGAATTAGAGCTTTTAATGATGAAGTGTTCAATACAAACCTCATTAACTTTTACTGAGAGGCAGCTCTTTTGAAAGCAGAGGAATGCATTTGGAGGTAGGGAAGATCTCTAATATCTTCATCTTGACATGTCCTGTTGCAGAAGAGGGAAATAATATAGATAGCAGATGTTCAGCCTGTTTGTTAGTACCTTACATTTTCCAATTCAGGGTGCTCAAGCTTAAGTGATTCTTCAATTATTTTCAAGACGGAGTGCTCTGTTTTGCTTGGTCTTTTCAGTGTTCCAGTAATTAACAAATGTGGCAGAACATTTGTCTTAATTGCACAATGAAAGCCCCTCACAACAGTAATTGCTCTATAAAAGTCCTATAAAAGAAATCTACTTGGCTTGTGAGAAAACACCCTCAAATAAAATATTGATGAAAAAAATTCTCAGTGTTCTTATCAGAGAGCTTCTACATGTGAACAACAAACCTCCTTAAAGAAGACAAATAACCAGTGATCGGGAACACAACTGAGTGGTAGGAAATATTTAAACATAGAAAAGTTAATTGGGATTTGCTTAAGAGTGCTTTGTTAGATGCCCCCCAGAAACACAGTTCTGCTGTCATGAAAGAAAGCTCCCTTAAAACCATAAAAAACATACAGAAAAAGTAATATATAAAAATGGGAGAACTGATATAAACGAATACGAGTCACCAGGTAGGAAATGCAGTAATTTAATAAGGGAAGCTAAAGGTATGAATATAAATATCTGTGACCACTAAAGTAAAATGCAATTTTGCAGGCATATTAAGAGTTTGAGAATGAACCAAAATGTTTTTTAGCTCTTTTAGGAAGGATGTGAATACTGTTCTCAATACAGCACAAACACCCTGGGTCCATATAAAAAACTCCCTTCTTAGCATCTTCTTTTTTCTTAACTTGAAAACAAACAATATCACCTATTGCAGCATTTCCCACCCAGTGTGCCGTCGGACATGTTTTCCTGCACAATTTAGAAGCTACACCTTGCCTTTCCCTTACCTTCTACCTTGTGGAGAGAGAATTTTGAAAATAGAAAAATGTTATAGTACCTTGTATGGAAACTATAAAGAACTAGAAAAAAACAAAAAAACAAAAAAGAGGTGCTGACATCGTGACCTCAGGAATTTGAGATACACTGGTCTAATCTATGTAGTATTAAGAATATATACTCACCTGTCCAGTGAAAAAGAAAAAAACCCTCTGTATATTTTAATTTTTCAGTGTTGCAATTCTTCCCCTCCATCTTACTCAAGTAATTTAAGAGACTTTTCTTTTGTATTGTAATCCACTAGCAACATGGCTGTGATTTTTTTACTTGTTACTTTGGAATTAATATCAACATTAATGTATTGATAATAGAATATAAACTAATTTGACAATGTGATTTAGGTTCATCATTCCAGTGTCTCGGTTAGCATTGCCCTGTTCTGTTAAATAAAGATTACTACTTACAGTTCAATTACCTTTCCTCTGACTTCAAAACCTGCACTGAATGTCTCATCATTTTTCATGTGGCCTTACATTTATCATACATGTTCACACGCTATATTTTCTTTTGAGGTGACTGAAAGAAGTAAAATCATGGGCTTAGGTTTAAAAATGGCAATCTGTATGGTCTATTAAGTATTCCTCAACAATGGTTGAGCTCACCAAGAAGAGCCTTTATAGAGGCACATTGCCAGTGACACTACAAAGAGGTTACCTATAATTATGTGGAATATACTGAAAAACCTTTACAGATATTTTTTATATTCAGTGACAGATAGGGGGATGATCTAGACTGCATTCATTACTCAGTCCATAAGAAATAGAGTGTGAAGGGAGTTGTGTTAAGTGACTTCTAGTGAGAGACTATGGTTGATTTTACTATGTGTCCAATGGTTATGATAAGAGAGTAAATGATGGGAGTGTCAGATTTGCATGAAGCAGAAATGATAATTATTATAACTTGGTTAATAGTGGTTGACGCTTCCAAGTTGCAGGGTTCATTGACTCATAGATGTAGAGTCGGAGGGGACCTGAGCAGATCATCTAGTATCATCTAGTCCGACTCCCTGCCCTGGGCAGGAATGAATACAGGGCTCATATGACCCCTACAAGTTTAAGCTCAAATGACCCCAGCTAGGTAGTTATCAAGCCTCCTTTTAAAGACCCCTAAGGTAGGAGGTAGCACCACTTCCCTTGGAAGCTGGTTCCAGATCCTGCCCGCCCTGACTACGAAGTAGTGCCCTGACTGTGAAGTAGGGTTAGAACAGGGTGTCCTGTGATGTGTTTGGTTTGATTATATGCAGATTCAGAGTGTGAAAAGCATTTGCAGGACTTTGTTTAGGTTTAGGCAGCTTAATTTAAACTGCCTAAATCTAAACCAGGAGTGTGTGTGTAGGCCTTTGCTGCTTTGCTGGGAGCTGTGTGGGCAGCCTGAGATTCATAACTTAGGGGTGTTGGGGGGAGAGCTGGTGAGATTGGGGGCAGGATGGTTCCCTAGTTCTGCCAAACCTCGGTGAAGCTAACAGCCCCCGATCCACCCTGACCCTCCTCCTACTGAGCCCACATCACTTGGGCTCCCAGGACTTGTGAACTTCAGTAAAACCAGCCCCAGGAGCAGTTTGTGGAATCAGGGGCTGTTCAGTGGCATTGGGGAACAGGTCTTGGAGGGAGGGGGGGTTGGTGAGATTGGAGGGCCTCTCTGATCCTGCTCTCTCTCTCTCTACCCCCCCTCCCCCCGCAGATCCTGCTAGCACTCCTCATCCCCTAAAGCCCAACTGTGGACCGTGTTAGTCCCCCAATCCCTCAACCCCCCATGGGCTCTACTACCCCCCATGGACTCTACTAGCCCCCTTGAATCTCCTCCCCTGATCTCCTCAAGCCTTCCCATTGACCCTGCTAGTCCTCTGATCATCTGAAGACCCATACTAGCCCCCACATCCTGCCTAGCCCTTCCCCTCCCCTGACTTACCTTAGATCGGACTCCTGGCACCTATCTAATTACTGAGTTAGATTGGGAAACCATTATTAACCCGATCTAACCTTCCAGACTTCTAGATGTAATGTCTCTACAAAGCCTTTCATAGACACAACCTTGGTTAGGCTGATCTAAATGTAAAGCCTGGACATACTCAAAAATAATTTGAAAAGGAAATATCAAAAGACATGAGTCAATAGTCGAAGAGACTGTGTAGATCTGAAGAGATCGAAAAAAGAACTTTATATTTTCACATGCAAACACTGACACCAGAAGTGCTTTTTGCACTCATCCAATCATAATATGCATGCCATTTATGCATGAATAACAAATAAACCAAAAGGAAATAGAGATCTGCTTAGCAGGATTTTGCAAACAAACAAACAAAATGGTTAAATGTATTGTATAAATGATTTGTTTAGAATTATTTACTTATTTCCAAGCATGGGTATTAGCATGATAAACTTAGCTAGGACCTTTCTTTTCTCCTTCTTCCTACCTTTCCCTGATTTTGAGAGTTGCAGTTTCCCTGTTTAGTCTCAAGATCTTGCCCATGACTGGGTTAAACTAAAAGAAAAAAAAAAAGCACCCTTTCTCCTTAAAGTTTAACATCTGTAAACAGACTTTTCTCAAAAGATTCTAGTTGTTTTCAGGCAAAAGACTTCTTTCAGGAGCAGGGAAAGCCTAATATAAATAGCTTAAAATGTATCTGAAATGTTACCCAAGGTGGTGATTTCTCACGATTAGAGATGATTTGAAAAATAATGATTTATCATAATTTGTGTAGAAATTTGTGATAAATCACATCTGATTATGATAATACCTAACTACAGTTTATCAAGTGTCATGAATCATGATTAAAGCATTTAACTTGTGTAATTGAAGACAAATATAGACCTCATCTCTGGGCACAGCTGGTTAACTGAGTACTGAGTCAATTTTCTACTAACTTATAGTGGCATCCTAACAAGGATCATGGAGGTATGAGAATGAACAGACTGTAGTTCTAACATGAATTAAATATGCAGGTAATTTATTCATAGTCTTTCAGACCTAGAATATCAGCTAAAAGCCTTAGAAATGCTCTGCCAACACTTTCTCTACTGGCTTGGAGGAATTAACTAAAAATAAAGAGAGGGCTGAATAATCAAAGCAGTGCATCGGGAGAGGAGATGTCACACCTGCAGTCTTTACCAGCTCTCATGCAGGCAACTTCCAGTGCACTCTGAAAAACGTGGCTGAGACAGCTGTTGTTATTGATATGTATTCAGGGCTTAATTGAAACAAATGGAAAGAGTCCTAGCATCCTCAGCACACCCTGGATCAGGCCTACATTCCCTATCTTAAATACCTAGTGAAAAAGACCTGCCACGTAACTGGGACTTAAAGTGAGTTTTTCTTTTAATGAAAACATTGCCCTCTATACAATAATTCCATGTCAATTGCTGCATTTAACAATAGATGCATAATTACATTTTCTCTTTCCTGCAGGTAGTGAATTCTTTTTATTAACTAGACTGTGGTGGCTGATTAAACTAGGCTGTATACTTACAAAAATGCAAAGCTGCAGTTTTTTGCAGTTTTTCCACAGGATGCAGAAACAAAAATAATAAAGACTGTGCAGCATTGAAGCTATTTCTTCTTAGTTATTTTCTAACTTGATGGTTTGTTGAAGGTCTTAGAGAATTAACAAGTCATGTACCTAGAGATGAATTGCTGAAACAGTGAATAAGAAAACTGGCTGCTATGGCTTGGTGATAAAGAGATAACCTTGTCTGGATCAGAACACAGGTAACCAGGAGTAGGAAGAATGGTACAAGACCCCAAATGGAAGTAATGCACAATAGTAAAATAAACCTACTCTACTAAAAGTTTCCACAAAGGAGCAGCAGCATCTAAGAAGGGTGGATATGAGCAAGGCTGGCCAGGGAGCCTATATTGCATCAGAAGGATGTGCTGGTAATGTGAATATCTAAAGCGATCCCAACGAGTTGTTTGAAACCAAGAGTTTTGCAGAAAGGTGAAATTTGTACCAGTATCGATCTAATATTAGATCATTAAGGATCAAGTGAGTGATCTACAGTGATTCTACCAAGGGAAATAGTCATCTCTTCAGTTGCTATTGCACCAGACTTCCTTTTACTCAATACTAATGAGTATTTGTTGTTTACCTCCTAAAATGAAATGACTCTTATTCATGGCCAAGTGAGTCCTTTGGTGTTGTCTTGTATGTCTTTCAAGGTCCTTACATTTGGACTTTTCCCCCTTACTGTTGCAACCAGCATATTTCTATAACCTCTCTTCCTTTGCATCCCTGAAATAAGTTGATTAACACCTTTTCAACTTGCCCATGTTGTTTGTAGTACTTACCCAGTGTTATGGATTATTGACTATAATTTATGCCCATGCAACAAGGGTAGAAGTCACTTCCATACTACTGTCAGGAGTCTCACTTGAGTTTTAATGATCTGCATATAAGTGCATCAAGATGAGATTTCTTACGGTTTCTTCCCAACCCCTATGCTTGGAAAATGCATTTGATTTCCAGGGAGAAGGTGTGGGTAGATAAATGATTTAAAATCAAATCATCAAAGCTGGGAAAATAGTAACAATCACAAAATTCTGCTTAAGGCCCATAAGCATATTAGTAATCTCATTACATAGATAAAGTGCCTCAGAAAAGAAAGGCAGCTACAAAGGAAAGCACTAAACTGCAATGTTCATGGATGAGAAAAACAATGCAGACTATACTAAATAAATTATTGAGATGATTTTGAAAGTGTAACACAGCCTTGAAGGGCAATAAGCTACAGACAGAAGGCCATTTTGGGAAGCAAATAATTTAAACATTATATAAGTATATCACCGAGCCACCCATCAGTTCCAAATCAAGCTACGTATTTTAACTGGTATTGTGTTCTGGAGCTAACACCAGCCTTAAAGATAGTAAAACATTGGTCCTGCCATGTAGCACACGCTATCAACCCAACCCAAACACCAGTTGTTCTTGTTTTCCTTCCCATTTCTTATCTCATCCGCAACTACTATCACAGCATCTCATTTCTTGGCAGAAGTGTGGTGCACAATGTTCTTCACTGCTGCTATCAGTTGTCTATCTGCTGAACACTGACGGGTGGATGCAAAGCCCACTGATGTCAATGAAAATACCTTTCAAGACTAACAGAGTTATCAGTACTTCTCAAAAAACAGAATCTTTGCTTTCCACCAACACTGGGGTTGACAGCTTATTGCTCAATTCAGAAACCTGTCAGGATTACATTTATAATTTACCTAGGTTTAAACGGACAAGCTAGAATTGCACAAAACTTTCACTGGAAATGCAGAAGCAAGGTTAAAGTTGTCTGATTTCTGGTCTGGAGATTAAAATGGAAATAGAAAACATTTGCAGCTATTGTCCCTACAGACATGCAAAGTCCAAGTAAAATTAAAAACTCAGCACACAGGAAAAAGGCATCACAGATTCAAGCCACATACATCCATCGCAGGAACACAGGGCCCAAAATTTAAGTAAAAGTAGCAAAGCTCATTCTGCTGAAACTGATTAAACAGTTGATCGAGCTCATGGAAAACCACTCACACCTCTAACTTCAACTGGTTTCCGAATGAATATAATTAGTATAGGGAATGGCTCTCCATGGAAGTTGATGGATGATAGTTAGTGATCAGTTGCAATTAACACACCTTTCTGTAGCTATTTTGAATATTTTAGTCATGTGCTGAAGTATAGTTTTTCTTCAAAATTTCTACTTCAATATTTTAGAGAGTTGTGTTTCCATTACCATACGACTTCATAGGCCATTCAGCAAATCATTCATACTTAACAACCTGAATCTTTTTTCAATGCTTATTTTCATTTTTCACCATGTGACAGATGAGTTAATCATGGCTCTCCTGGCTCTTTGACAAGTGCTATTTAAAAACAACAAATGCTAATCCAGGCTAAGTACAGACAGTCAAAAGCCAGCCTGAGGCTGAATTGATTTAATATTTGCAAGTTAGTCCACACTGCATAGGTTGAACCAATAAGCAAGTGAACAGACATTCCCTTTTAATTCTGGAAATGCAGCCACATGCCTGCAGTGGTCCAGGCCAGAAGCCAGGGGGCACTAGAGCATGCCTTCCTACTCAGCTGGGGCAGACAGCTTGGGCCAAGACTAGCCCACTCACTCTGCAATGGAGGGCTTGCAGGGGCAATGTAAAGCATCCTGGGATGCTGGGGGACTGTGAGTTAACTGGAATCTGGAGGGGATCTAGGACAGAAGTTGAATAAGCTGATTTAAGCTAAATCAGTTAAGTCTGATACTATGTTCATCCAGGTTTGTCTTAAAATGGCTTAGTCCATTTTGAAAGCAGTTTATGTGTATTGAACTTTTGTTGTGTTACAGATTTGAACCAGTTTCCAGTCACTTGTACTGGTTTATGTGTAATTTATAGCTACATTAACGTATTTATATTGTAAATAGCAATCATATGGATTTGGAAGGACTTCTTTGAGGTGACTTGGCTGGACTTTTTGAAGAGCTCTCACCTGGAGTCTTCTCAGGAGTCTTGACTGCAAACTTTTCTGGGGTCTTGTCTGCTTTCTTAAAGAAAGTGTCCAAGGAAGTTTAGACAGACGGGGGATGGGTGATGTAGTGAATTTGTTTGCTGGCGTAGTGTTGGATTAAGAGTTGTAAAGTCAAAGCTGACGTCAGAAGGTTGAAACAGGGTGTCAATTTATAAACATTGTAAGTGTGAAATGTTGTAACTCGAAATGTTGTAAGTCGAGGACTGCCTGTATACAATTGCTCTGTGCCTCCAACGTAGTCTTCTTAAACAGTTCTCTTGCTGCCTGCAAGTTCCTCACCTCCGTGGGGGCCCCTTTTAACTTCTGTCTAACTAGTTTCCTCATTTTGGGGTAGTCTCCTTTTTTTTAAGTTAGGCTACTGTAGTAGATTTTCTTGTTTCTTCTCCTACATGGATATCAAACCCAATTGCATTGTGGTCACCACTATTGAGGGGCTCAGAAACACGTGCCCTTTGCACTGCTGCTTAGGACTATGTTGTGAATAGCCTTTCCTTTTTTAGTTCCCAGGACTAATTGATCCAGGAAGCAGTTTTTTATTACATCCATTAATTTAGTCTCTATATCCAGCCTGATATTAGATTGACTCAGTTTATTTGTGGATTGTTGAAGTCCCCCGTTATTACTGAATTTTCTGCTGTCACAGCCTTTCTCAGCTGCCTGAGCATTTCTAACTGACTGCTGCCATCCTGGACTGGGGGTCGATGGTATATCCTTAGATGTATTTTTATTTCTATTGAAACCCAAGTTTTCTATACCCACCAATTCTGTGTACCTCTCTTTTCAGTTGGAAAATCAACCCAATTTGATTGGACGCAGTCTTTGATGTAGAGTGCCACTCCCCTACCAGTGTGAGGTACTCCATCATTCCTTTACCATTTGCATCCTGGTACTACAACATCCCATTGATTTGTCCTCTTCCATCATCATTCAGAGATACCAATATCTTTATTTACTGCTAAGCATTCAAGTTCCCCCACCACTGATCTTAGACTTCTAGCATTAGTATTTTGTGGGATCTTTTACTCATTAAAGGTATTTGCTTGTGCTTGTCTTCACCCTGTTTCTTATCCCCATTTTTTATGGTTTCCCACCTATAAAGTGTGTTAATCCAAACGGTTTGCTGCTCTGCACCTGTCAACTTTTTTCCCATTTCTAGTGTGAAAGATGCTCTACCACTTTTTAAATGTTGTGTGCCAGTCGTTTGGCACCATTTTGGCTCAAGTGGAGACCATCCCTTTTACACAGGCTCTTCCTGTTTCAAAAGCCCTCCCCCCAAAAAAACCCCAAAACAAACAAATCTAAAACCTTCCTCCTTACGCCATTGTCTCAGCCACGTGTCTATCCTACCCTGCACGTACCACTGGATGAATTTCAGATAATGCTGCAGTAGAGGTCCTGGACTTCAACCTCCTACCTAGCAGCCTAAATTTAGTTTCCAGGACCTCTCTGCTACCCTTACCCACACTGTTGGTACTCACATGGACCACAACCACTGGCTCCTTTCCAGCCCTTCCTATCAGCCTACCTACACATATTGTGAGGTCCACTACCTATGCACCTGGCAGGCAAGTCACCATGCCGTCCTCTTGGATGTCACAAACCCAGCTATCTATGTGCCTAATAATCTAATGACCCACTACCACCACCTGCCTCCTATTCTGTGGGATTTCCCCCCATGGAGGAGTATCCTCAGTACAAGAGGACACTGTAACATCAGCTAGAAAGCGGGTCCCACCTAAGATATAGTTTCCCTTCTTCCTGCCTTGATGCCCTCGATCTCTTAGGCTTTCATCCACCTCAGCAGCCTGGGAGCTGCAACAGTGGAGGGACTGCTTTACAACAGCCCTGAAAGCCTCATCTATGAATCTCTCTGAGAGAGCAAGTACGTTCTCTGAGAGATCAGGTGGTCAACCTGAAGCAGCTACAGGAGGAAGAGTCAGTGGTGCACACCCGACACCTGCCCCAGGGCAGGTAATCATATTACCTGGACTCGGTGCAATAAACGGGGTAGCTTCCACCCTGCTGCTGGACTTCTACTTGCATATTTTTTTAACTTAGCTTTTAAGAGGGTGTTGATGTATAGGCTCTCTTAGACTAGAAACTTTGAATTTACGGATTGACCAGAAGCTTTTACAGTAACATACC
The DNA here is from genome assembly GCF_001723895.1 of Crocodylus porosus. Taxonomy (NCBI): domain Eukaryota; kingdom Metazoa; phylum Chordata; order Crocodylia; family Crocodylidae; genus Crocodylus; species Crocodylus porosus. The sequence continues at coordinate 6,424,976 of NW_017728942.1, forward strand.
ACATGAGGGAAGTGTAGATACTGTAGACTTCTCCCTCAGAAAATAAGCACCCAGTGATTTTATTTTTTTCCTATCTAGTTAATGGATTATGAATGACATGTAATTATTTTTCCCTTGAAAATAATGTTAATTTTCAAGAGAAAAGGCACAGCAATAGAATTAGCTATTGAAATGTGATAATGTAACACTGTTTATTGGTAAAACAGAACAAGATTTCCTAATCCTCTGTAAATCATTTCCATCAATCCAATTCCAGGTGACACTGCCATAATAATGAGAGTGTGCTTTGTCCTCAAGGCACAAAGCAGAGACAAACATATTTGAATTTCTGTACTAGAAGCTTGTGTCTAAATGGACCACAGGGAGAGTCTGTTTTGGCTGAGGACTTTTACTCTGGGTGACATTAAGCATTGCAACAGAGCCATTTGTGATTACAATTTGCCTTTAAAGTTGAAGTTTTGCTCGCTCTCCTGTGATTTGTGCCTGTTATCTATGGACTTCAGTGGGCTTTTGGTCCAACCTCAGATTGTATACTACTGCAAGAGAAATGGGGGCACACATTTGAGCTTTGCAATTCAATTTGTGAGCCCCAAATGCATGCTGCAGCCGCAAAAATGGGATTTGGACATCCTCCCTTCTGAAAACATGCCCCTTCAGAAGATTAACATCTTTTATTAATCCTTATAACCAGATTCTCAGAAGAGCTGTCTCAAGATTTTTCTGGCAGAGAGAGGATTTGACTTTACTGAATATTTCAAAGACAGTTTTGTGCTTGGGCTTGATCTTAAACCTCTGTAACGCAATGAAAATTATTCCACTGGTTTTGGATCAGGCCCTTGATATATGCAGCAGTGACCGTCTTTGAAAAGCACATTTATCAAAATTGTGCTCTTAACATTTATATGAAGGAGCCACTTTAAAGGCAACCTTGGCAATTTCTACCAAGCTCTTGTGATTACCCTCTCCTATAAGTACATTTGGGTCTTAAATTTAAGATAGTAAACAGTAAACCAAATCAGTGTTGATATCATGCTGCATTTTATTGACATGACAAATAGCACAGGTTGTTCTTTCCAAAAAGGTCAATTATTTCATGGATAATTGTTAAGGCATAACAGGATAAGCGATCAATCAGACAAGTTAATAATGATCCAGGGCATCTATAAATCCATTTATTAGTGAATATGATGCATGTATTCTAATTTTAACTTCTCAGTATTTTCCTACACTTTTTTTTTTTTAATCTTTATGTTCCTTTGCCTTTCTCCCCCATAGTTTGTCTTGCAGGCTTTATATTATTGTTTTATCTCTGAGAAGTTACTAGGGATTCTGTTTTGATTTTGAAGTTCAGTTTTGTGCATGTACCTTATTCTCCAAGAAGGACTGGCATTTCTGTGTGAAGTACGCCTATGAACAATCCCAAACTGTGCGAGCTTTACAGATTTATGGGCTGTCAGATTTTGCTGTGGTCTCCAAAAAACTAAGCTTTCATTTTGATAAAAAGCATATTTTATAGCTTTCCTGGTTGCAAAGATAGACTTCATTATGTAAATGAGCACACTTCTGTGTTGTTGAGTGTACCGCCAGGAAGGTGGAAACCACAGCACCACGTGAGTGGTGAACTTTCACAGTCATTTTTACTTGATATCAACTTTAAAATACAGCTCATGAGTTAGACTGTCTGAATTGTAGCACTGTTAAACTGGCAGCAACCATGCATGGGTTGAGCTTGGAGTACAGTTCTGAGACTAGGGGACGTTAGGAGATGCCTTTGGAGGAATGATTGTCCAAAGCTGTATTGGGACTGAATCTAGCCTGACATAGGTAGATCGGAGGATCCAGCACTGTCACCCACCAGAATACCTATATCTCTGGCATCGGAAGTTTTCTAAATGAAGAAACTGAAGGGTGGGGAAAAAACGAATATTCCTTCTACATTATTATTCAGCATAATGGCTGAAGTAATTTAAAAGACCTAGCCTGCCTGAGGGTCAAACCCTGTGATTCCCACCACGTGCTATGCCCTGTTTCTCTCTGCTAGCTATCCTCCTGCAACAAGAGCAGGCCCCAGGGGTGGCTGTGACGCCCCCTGGTGACCACATGACTTCTGCCCCACTAAAGCTCCCTTGATTATGCCTTGATGTAATTAGTTGATTTGTAAATAGGGAGGCTGCCGTTGGATCCCAGAGTGAGCCCTCATCAATCTTTTGGCCAGCAGGTCCTTCTCTAACTTTGCTGGTCCCAATCCCACCCCTCAAATACACATGCAGGGAGCCTGCTTTGATACTCTGGAAATCCAGGCCCTTGGCCTATATGCCTCTTAAGCCCTACCATTATTGGGATTTCCATTTGGTACCTGATGACTAGCCTCCAGGGCAGCTTATGGCTACCAGACTTGCTGCCTTAGCAGTACTGCTACTGCTCAAGCCAGGCTCTGCCCCAGTGCAGTATTTCTGGGCAGCTACCCCTAAAATAGGCACTTGCAGCCTGTGAGTTCCTTGCTGCCTAGTCTATACCATGCAGTCTCCCTCAACACCTAGGGGTATACCCATTGGTGCCTCTGCCTTAATGTAATGGGAGCATGTGGCACCTCCCTGTTACACCTTCCTTCTTCCTAACTGTTACCACATTTCCCCCATTTATCCACTTCTCTTTTTTGACCCATGGCCCATTTCCTTCTTTTTCTTTTTCTTGCGTTCTCTCTTTCCCTTTAGAGTAGGAGATTTGGTGGAAGCAGCAGGTTCCCTCAGAAGTCCCATTGCAGGAATGACTGTACTTTTGACACTTGAAGAGGAAAATGCTCTGGCATCGTCAACCTAGTCAGCATCTAGACTACATTAAAAATAAACTGAATTTCTTAAAGGGATTTTGGTGCCCGGGGTCAGTCTTACACTTCTGGCAGAAGGTGTAGTGAAAGACAAAGAGGTAAAGGAGGAAAATACTGTGATGAGGGGACAGGAGAAAGAGGGTGTGGACATGGGAAAATACCAGGATTTGAGCTTATAAGGTAAAACAACCGATATACCTTGTATTGGTCACTAGGAAACAGTGATCCCATTTAAAAGGAACTCCTCAGGGTCTTATATGCAAGTGAAATTAGGGGTAGGTGATGAAACTCTGTATACATACTATTGTAGCCATTACTGGAAACATGATTTTTAAATGAGCTTATGCATAAACATAGGTATCTATTAAGGCTGCGTGAAGCTTCAGGTGGTAGTTCAATTCAGAGGAGATTTGGACTGATTCGTTGGCCATATCTGTATCGAATCAGGGGACCAGTTTTAAAGGTCTGAATAAATTCAAAACTCTCCAAATCTTTGGAAAAGATTCAGAGAGCTTTGATGATTCAGGCAGTCTCCGGTGGCTGCAGCAGTGAGTTGGAGCCAACTCCGAGT
>NW_017728942.1:6428591-6429658 GCF_001723895.1 Crocodylus porosus
GGCTGCCCCTGCTCGCCCTAGCTCGGTACTTTAAAAAAAAGCCCTGGTGCTCACTGGGTGCTGCCAGCCAGGGAGGTGATTCCTGCTGCCCCCCACTGCCCCATGCTTCATGGGGGGCTCTGCCACAAGCCCTCTGACCCCACTCTACTCCCCCAGCCCCCCCACAGGTGCCCTGCCCAGGCCAGCTCTGGCCCTTTAAGGAAAAAAAAACTAAGAAAATCCCCAGGACTCACCACTCCTGCAGCAGCCTAAGGGCTTAGGGAGGCTCATGTAGAGTCCCCCACACAACAGCACCCACTGAGTTGGGGCTTTTTTTTAACAAATGCTGGGACCTGGGGCAGCCATTGCTAGGCTGGGAGAGGGGTGGAGAATAGGCCTGGCCTGGCCTGGTTGATTCAGAGATTTGGCTGAATTTAATTGGGACAGGGATTCAAATCACCAAATTGAATCACTGTCCCCTGAATTGGCCAAATCTGAATCCAAAATAAATACTAGCCGCTTTGCACAGGTCTAGTATGTATCTATCTGTATGTATAGATAATCATAGAATCATAGGAAATGAGGGTTGGAAGGGAGCTCAGGAGGTCACACCTATTCCAACCCCCTGGTCAAAGCAGGACCAGCCCCAACTACATCATCCCAGCCAATGCTCTACATACATACATCATGCTGGAAGAAGGCCAATGCAGTGCCTATCTTCAAGAAAGGGAGGAAAGTGGATCCGGCTAACTATAGGCCCATCAGCTTGATTTCTATCCCAGGGAAGATCTTAGAAAAGTGTATTAAAGAGGCCATCCTTAATGGACTCGCCTATGCCAACGTCCTAAGGGATAGCCAGCACAGGTTTGTTGCAGGTAGGTCTTGCTTGACCAATCCCATTTCCTTCTACGACCAGGTGTCCTATCACTTGAACAAGGGAAAAGAAATTGATGTCATATATCTTGACTTCAAAAAAGCCTTCGATGTGGTATTCCATGATCACCTCTTGGCGAAAACAGATCTTATGATGACAGGCTGAGAGCCATGGGACTCTTTAGCCTGGAAAAGCGCAGGCTCAGGGGTGATCT
>NW_017728942.1:6430948-6452611 GCF_001723895.1 Crocodylus porosus
AGGTGGTTCAAGCACCTACATTGAACACCTTCAAGAGCAAATTGGATGCTTATCTTGCTGGGATCCTATGACCCCAGCTGACTTCCTGCCCTTTGCAGGGGGGGGGTGCTGGATTCGATGATCTGAGGTCCCTTCCAGCCCTAATGTCTATGAAATCTATGAAATCATAGCCAGGTCTTAAAAACCTCCGGGGATGGAGCTTCCACCATCTTTCTGGGTAACACTTTCCATGTTTTACTATCTTCCTAGTGACAAAATTCTTCCTAATCTCTAACCTAAACTTCCCTTGCTGCAACTTGAGCCCATTGCTCCTTGTTCTGGCATTTGCCACCACTGAGAGCAGCCCAGCTCCATCCTCTTTTTTACGCTCCTTCACGTAGTTGAAGGCTGCTATTACATCCCTCCTCCATTTCCTCTCCTCTTGACTAAAAAACCCTAGTTCCCTCAGTCTTTCCTCACAAGTCGTGTCCCCCACCGTTTTTGTTGCCCTCCACTGGACCCTCTCCAATTTATCTGCATCTGTTCTGTGGTGGGGGGCCCAATGATGTATGTCTGATATATTGCTGTGTATTCATGTATGTTATACCTCATTATATAAAATGTGTAGAATACCTAAATTGCTATCCAAATCATCCACATACTTCCGTATCCTCACAACCACTCACACTTCCAGCCTCATGCCATCAACACTTCCTTCCTTCCAGCACACACCTGCACACATGCAAAATCTATACCTCATAGATAATAACAATCTGAAATTGAGTGTATTCCTTAGCATCCTCTTAAATTTCTTCCTTCACATTGACCATGTGAAATACCTAACCCCTCTCAAACTCCTCTATGCACAGTTACCAATTCTATCATGATGGGTAAGAGAATTTTTTTATTGTTAAATATTCAACTTACCTTATTTATTGCCATCATGTTATGAAAATCCTCTCAACCGAACTTCATTTAATGTTTTGTGTAACGCATTGCAGATAAATGTTGGAAAATCCTTACCCTTGATTACCAGCATTAACATTCAACAATACCATGAATGTAGGTCAGAAAACTAATTTCCTGTGAAGTACAGCATAAGTTTACTTCATTAATAATGATGCCCCAAATAGTGTATATTGCAATTCTTTTTTTCTTAAAATTATAATTGGGAATAGCATCCTGTTTATTTTTAGGTTTCAGTAACGTTGACATTATTGAACAGTATTCATAAATTTTGTTGAAATTCAATTACTGTAACAATTGGTTCTTGCACACCCAGTATGCTAACTGTAGCACTGGTAGAAATCTGTGGATTATATATTCTCACCTCATTTCACAGCCATTAATGGAAGAGGATGAGATTAAATTCCTTTTATCTTGATCTTTATTTTAAAGAAATGACCAGAGATCGCTAAGATTTTCTTTGTGTTCATGTTAGTTTCGGCTTTCAGGAAAAAAATATTAGGTACCTTAAAAAAAATGTAATTTCTCTGCATATGAATTTTCACCCCATATATTTTGCAAACTCACACTAAGAACAGCATGTTTCTTATTGAATCCAATGTGCCAGGGAGTAGGCTAATCTCTTCTTACTTAGACTCACCTTGCTTATCTTGTCTTCCTTCACCATGTATGTATATGTACTCCTGTTGGTGGTGCCTCCCTAAAATTGAACTCCCACTTCCACTTAACAAAGGATGCAAAACTTTTTCACACATTAGTCCAATCTTTATGCAGTCTCCCATGCTGCTTCAGTTACATCAAGGTGACTAAGACCATAGGAATACTGGTAGACTGCCATCCAGTAGACTGCCATCATAATTCCTTTCATAGCCAGCTCCAGTTCTGTCTTAAAATTAGTAAGGTTTTTACCTTACTGCTTCAATTGGATGTCTGTCCCAAAACTTACTGCTCTTATAATTAGGAACTTCTAATTTCCAGGCTGCATTTTTTGATGGTCAGTTTATATCCAGTTGCTCATGCGCCAATATAGTCATTCATTCCCGCCCCCCCATGGTGTTTATGCCCATGATGATCCTTTCCCTTCTCAGCTTTCATTTTGTTTGGCTAAATGATCCCAGCTCTTTTAGCTTCCCCTCATAATCTACCCTCTCCATTGCCTCAGTTATGCTAGTAGCCCCACTTTATCCCTATTCTAGTTTGAATGAATGGTTCCTGAACATGGGTGTCCGGAACTGCGTTCAGTATTACAAATGATATATCACCAGTGCTTTATACAGTAACATTAATACTTCCTTATTTCTACTGAAAATATTTCTCCTAATAAATCTAAGGACTGCATTTGTCTTTTTCATGGCTGCATCACACTGTCAGCTCATATTCACCCCACGATTCAGTAATTCATCTAGGTCTTTCTCTTCCTCAGTCATTTCCAAGTGATGAGCTACCAGCTTGTAGCAGAAATTCTTGTAACTTCTCAAATGCGTGGCCTCACATATTTTACTATTGAACTTAATCCTATTTCTATTTTTTTTAAACTTCAAAGTCATTCATTCTTCCTGTAGGCTATCCCCATTCTCCTCTGCGGGTCCTAATTTTGTGCCATCAACAAATTTCAGTAGCACATTCCTATTTTTAGTGCCAGTGTCATTAGTGAAAACATTAGATAAGAACAGTCCCAAGACTGATCCTTTAGGAACTCTATTAGTAACCTCCCTTCAGCCCAGCAGTTCCCTTTTCACCGTTACTGTCACAGTCTCCCCTTTAACCAGTTCCTTAATAACCTTACAGTTTTTGTGTTAAGTTTCCCACTGTAACTAATAATTCCCCACATGGCACCGCATCAAATGTAATCAGCCAGGTTAGATCTGCAGAATTTCCTTTGTCTAGAAAACCAGTTACATTATTAAAGAAAAATATCAGGTTAGTCTGGCACAACCTACTTTTGGTAAACCCATGCTGAGTTTCATTCCATTTTCCATTTATCTCCCTGCCTTTCATTATTCTTTTATTCCTCCTTTTTTCCATACTGTTGAGGTCAGATCAACAGGCCTGTATTTACCTAGATCACTATTTTTTCCAGAGTTGGACTACATTTACTGTTCCCCAGTTGTATGGTACTTCCTCCTACTTGAGAGATTTACAAAAAATACCTGCTACAAGACCTGTGATTTCATGTGCCAGGTCTTTCAGTATTATAGGGTGGCGATTATCCACATCCCCACCAATTGAATAGTACCACAAGCTCTATGGGGCAAAACTGCATCCCTGAAGACCTTTCATCAGGGTAATGTACATCATGCAGCTTCTACAGCCAGTCATTTTCATTGTCCTTGTAATTCCTCTGGTATCATCCATTGTCACCATTGTCATCTTCTTTCCCTTTCCCTATCTTTAAAGAGAAAAAGAAAAAAATACACAAAATTCTCCGTTAAAAAAAAAATCTCACTCCAACTCCTGTTTACTGCTCTCTGTTTGCTAGCTTTACTGGTCAGTGGGCTCCTATAAAGATCTGCAAAGGCATGACATTGTCCTTTAAATACCTCTTCAGTCTCATGTCTCCAGTGATCCCCATGCAAAACTCAGTGGTGGCTGGGCAGCTGGTGTGCATGGCTGCTGCTTTTATGTGGATGAAAATTGCATCATCACAGGACGTGTTTACACCAGATACTTAACTTTGCATTTGCATAGTTTACTGTGAAATAAGCATGTGCATTTACACGTGTATTACTTCACAGTATACCTCCCTAATACCCAGTAAATTTGCTACCTGCACATGTAAATAGCCAATTTACTCAACATTAGTAAAAGCATAGCGCTTGGGTAGATGCCTGACTGGGAGCAAAATCTGCTTCCAGTCAGCCATCCCCCAGGGCGTGGGAGATTTGCTCCCTACCCTCAGGTGCTGCCTGCTACTATGGCAGGCTGCACCACAGGAACCTGGGTGGGGACTGTGTCCCCCCACCCCAGCAGCAGGGAGCTCCAAGTCCTCTACTCCAAAATTGCACTTCAGGAGCAGGGGACTGGGAGACCCTTATCCCTTAGGCCAAGCCTCACGGTCATGGGGCTTGTGCTGGGAGACCCTTATCTCTCAGCAGCAGCTCCACAGTTCTCCCAGCCCGAGGCCCTGACCATGGAGCTCAAGCTGGGAGATAACCACCTCCCAGCAGCTGCCCTGCAGTCATGGAGTCAGCCCTGGGAGCTCCCTGCTGGCTGGGGTTGCGGAGCTTGTTTCCCTCCTAGCTCCATGAGAACTCACAGAGCTGGGTGGGGAGCACACTCCCCAGCCTGCACCCTGTGTGCCCAGTGGGGATAATGTCCCCCTGCCCCAGCAGCAAGGAGCTTCCAGCCCCCACACCCTAATCATGATCAGGGAGCAGGGGCTGGGAGCTCCTTGAATAGCAACAGTTCCCTGCCCAGCCTGGAGCTGGCTGGGACCAGCCCCAGGCTGTGCAGGGAAGCCCATGAAGCCTGGAGGTGCCTGGGGACTGTCCTGTTTTTGGCAGTCCCCAGCCAGCTTTGGGCTGCACATTCAGACTTCTCTACACAGCTGGGGGCTGGCTGGGAACTGTCCCAATCAGGGGTGGATCTGAGCCTCGTGCCCCAACTGGGTGATGCAGGGGTGGGGTAGGTCCCAGCTGTCTGCCCTGATCCACCAGTGTGGTAGATAACTGCCCCACTGCAGGATCAGGGCAGGGGGCTGGGATCTGCCCCACCAGTGAACCAGAGCAGGGGGCTGGGACCTGCTCCTCCCCTGCAGCTCTTTCCGTGTCCCATGCCTCTGATCAGGAATCCAGGGTCAGGAGCTCCCTGCTGCTTGGACAGAGGGACATTGCTCTGCCCCAACATCAGGCAGTCCCCTTGGGGCCAGGAAACAGCTGTCTTCTGGCCTGGTGCTCCCTGCCAGCCCCTGGGCTAGCACCCAGTGGGACTCTGGATCTCCCCCAGTGGCGGCAGGGGCCCATTGAAGGGCTTCAGGGACCTGGGAGAAAATCTGTTACCTAATCCTTGCATGTGTAGACACCTAGCCAAAAACCCTTATTGTGTAGTAGCTTACTGCACAGTAAAACTAGGCTGGCATAAATGCATGTGTAGATGTGCCCACAGTTTGCTTTTACTCTCCCTGTCATTTCATTGGATCCATAAATTGTCTTGCTAGACAGAGAGAGGTTAAATTTTTCAGGGCACAGCCACAATGTCTTGTTATTCTATGTACATTATGTCTAGCATAACAGAGCCCTGACATCATTATGGATGATCATAATTAACATTGTGCAATCCAGTGTGGTAAGTTTTGAACCTCTGTGCTAACTTCAAGAATCTGGAGGGAGGGGGGTGTTCTCTAACCTATGTATCTGCTTTTATTTCTCTTCCTACGCTGGCGTGTACTTTAAAGAAAAGCAAATTATCAATGTCAAGATCATACTTCCAGACTTCTTCACTGTACTGTGAATTAAATCCTGCCCCCTATTTTTTTAATGGATCATAACTAGTGGAGAGAGGAGCAGAGTGGAACCACCCATGAATTTGTTACTAGGGACAATCTGCCAGCACAAGACAAGATGGGGCCTGCATTGAGCAATGGAAATCACACTGATGCTCCTTTGAAATGGAGTCACCTGTGCCCCTGACAAGCATATTGTGAGGCTGCTCTGGGTCTGGGATCAAACTCAGTTGCCCCTTTCTGCTTCCTGAGCTATATAAAGTTTTGTTTTAAAAGCTATCATTATTGCCCAGTACTTGAACATACTCCCAAAGCCTATATTTGATGTTTTTCTTCTTAGAAGCTTTATAACAACATGTGGAGATACAAGCTTTAGAAGCAAAATCTCTTTATTTGCTAAAGTAAAGATTGCCTGGAAATTTGGAGAACAGGGTCATTTTGACATTAAATGTTCCTTTCTAAAATATCATATTTTTGCTTATAAGTTATCAGAGTTTGTAGAAGATCAGGTTGAGCTTGGAAGTCTTAGAGCTACAAGCTAGAACAACCTCCTACAACACTTAACCTTTCAGCAGACTAAGCCATTAGTTTGGAAATGTGGCTGTGTTGGAGCAGATAGTGCTGGCTTTAGACTCTGCTTAATCTCTTTTGAGGGCTTAGAAACCTTTCCTTTGTTCAGTATGACTTAGAGGGCAGATGTCATCACATGTATCTTGAGTTGCTCAAAAATCTGCAAGTAATCCAATTTAATGACGCTACTTGCAAATCAAGGGACTATTCAATATAAAGAAGAGGGACAGAGTCTGGCTCTCAGTCTTTTTGTAAGAAAATCCAAACAGGCACCCTAGGATTCTTCAGTACGCTGGCACCTGTGGATCCGGAGTAATTGCTTGTAGTACAGGGAAAGCTCAAGCAATCTGAAGGTATAGCCACACTGTAAGCAAAAATGCACTACAATAGTTGGGGAACAATCACATGTGCAGAGTAGACTGCACATAAAGTATACAGCATGCCTCCTGATCCAGCAGGTGAGATGGGGAGAGGCCCCTCCATAAAGATGCTGATTGATTTTGGTCTGATAAGGAAGAGTATGCAGTGACCTGCTGGACCTTTTGTGAGAAGCAAGTGGGCACCAAGGCCTGGCCTCTGATCCTAGGAACAAACAGTTTTAAGGCTTATGTTCTGTTATTATTATAATTAGCACAGAGATATGACTAGAATCCAGGGTAAGCCTGACCTTATAGCATGAGAGTAGGCTTTGTTGAGAGCAGAGCAGGAATGCCTCCTGCTCACCGCTGATGAAATCGGGATTAATTTACAGTTCTTATTTGCGGCATTTGATTTCATTTTCTGACACCTACAGGTCAGCGGATCATTGTATTAATTTAACGGTGCCGCAGAATGATAGCTTTAACTATTTCTGTCATTATGCAAAATGGAGCATAGATTAAAAAAAAAAAAGAAATTTCTCATTTGTTAGTAGGACACACAGTGTAATGTTTTGTCACACGAAAAAGACCTTAGAAAAGCCACCAGGCACTGTGAGGAAAGCTCTCAGTGAGAATACACATGATGCATTTCAACTTTAACAACAGATGCACCTGAAAGACTGTTTTGTGTTTTATTAAATAACATTTATTAACTTACCTTTATTTTTTAAAATGGTAAAGAAAGCCTGACCTTTCCAAACCTTCCATTTGCTACAGTTTAAGAAAAACATTATAAATGCCAGAAGATACTGCTGAATGGGAAAACGCAGAGGATTCAAACAAAATTAAACTTTGATAGGAAAACACAAGACAACTTGAGCTGGCATATGTACACACTCCCTGCTATTGTATTACTTTTATATCAAAAAGCTGACATTCAGAATATTCCAGAAATATGACTGCCCTTTCAGACTTTAAATTTGGATTTATTTCCTTCCTATGTGATGTTTATTTGACCTTGTATTAATGTCAGGCATCAGAATGATGTTGTGATGAAAATGAAATCCTTTATTTGACTTTTTGGTTCACAGATACACTACAAATCTCATTAGCAGAATGCAATGATAGTCTAGGTTTAATGCACCCTTAGACATTTGTACTCTAAATTTTAGTAATCATGCTAGTTTCAAAGTTTGCATCTCGAAATGTTAATATCCTATAATCAAAATAATAATAATAATAATGTTAAATTGATTTAACAAAAGACCCAAAGTTTCTTAGGCTTTTAAACCCATGTTCCCTATGATGCAACTGGAGCAGGGAGTGGATCTAGTTACATACAGTAGAAAATGGATTTTTTATCAGTTCAGATTCTTAAACCTCGTGTGATGATGAGGGTTTGTGAACTAGTCAGGGGTTTATATAGCCACAGCAAACAGCTGTGTAGGATGGCTAATGTGCTCCAGATGTTTGTTTTGGCTTTTACTCCAAAGGCACCACTTCTTAATGAGTTGCACAGGAGAGCTGCTATGCTCCAGCTGAGCGGCACCTTTTGAAGTAAAAGCTACTGCAATCAGCTGATCAGCTCATCCTTAATTTTGCAACCCAGAGCAAATTGCGTGGCCAGGTACAGATGATCTGTGTTCTATTGAACGGCCTGCTCTAAAACCGAGTATCCAAAATTTCAGATGTGATTTGAGCTTTGGATATCTCCAGGTGCAGGCAGTTCAAAAGCTTCAGTTTCAACATAGGTAGAATGGGAAGGACTGGTAGCCCCAGTAGCACCAGCCACCAGTAGCACTCTCCTGGCACCCCATTACTCTGAGAGGAGGAGATTCCAACAAAACGGTTGATCATAACTAAGCTCATCACCTTTATTCAAGTGCTGGTTATTTACCCCTTCTCCTCTTTTATTACTGCTTAATAAAGTCACTTGAATAAGGCAGTGATTGCAAATTCATGCCAGTTGGCCATGCAGTTGGGTAGCGGTATGAGTTTATTTACAGCTTTTGCCAAAACATCTTGCAACTTGTATTTATTGCTATGAAATCCTCATGATGTTCAGGAAAAGTTTAATGGTCTTAACTGCTTTGAAAAAAAGTAAATGCTGACCCACTGTGGCCCAGTTTTTTCTATCAAGATTGTTAATGCTGCTTGAAACACCTAATGGGAATTCCAAAATCCAGGCTCTGTTTGCCCTATAGTGGTGATTAGTACAATGTTATCAAAATCGCATGGTACTTATACTTTCTCCATGAGCGTTAATGTAATTAGACCTTTCCCTGGACTTAATCTACAAGGCTGTAATTCCATAGTGTTTTAAATGCAGGATTTGACAAGCTAAGTTCATATCTCAGTACACCATGGCATCAGATGGCTTGTCAAATTGCTCATTATTTCCACCTTTGTTTGCAATGCATTTAAGCTGGTCAAATATGACTAATTTTACAGGAATTGTTTGGAGCTCACGGAAGGAAACAACAAATCAAAATGATCTAATCAGGAATCATTTAGACATGCAGAGCACTATAATGTGTTAATGCAAATGTGAGCTAATAAAATCTCGCATTTTGTATGAGGAACATCTGAAGGACACATTTTTAAATTGTTATTCATTAGAATTTAATGCACACGTATCCAGAGTTCAGATGCTATTCTGTGGGCACTTTTTCCCCATCATAATTAATGGTCCCCATAACTTATTGAAGGAAAATACAGCTGGTAATGAAAGGACCTAGAATGTCACAGTTTGCAGTAGAAATTAAGAGAAAATGACATGAGGAATTTCTCCCATTGCTAAGATAGTCAGTAATGGGACTTCTTTAGGCACCAGATACCATGCTATCAGGCATATCAAGAGTTTTATTAGCAAAACATAGTACTTGGTATTCTGTTTTCTGTTGAGCATCCACAATTTCTCCTAGGAAGTACATTAGTTATTTATAACCGAATGCGCATATGACATACCAGTAAATTCCTGCATGACATCTGACAACAAAGCTCAGCAGAGAAGATATGTGTCAGCTAACTTGTGCATGGCAGATGCCTTAGAAGAAAACGCAGTGCAGCAGAGCCCCTCTCCTTCTCAAAATCCCTCTCAATTCATTACTTATTCTTACACCTTGTTAATTGAGAGTTAGTTCAGGGAGGTCAGATTTTTCAAATTAAATTTGTTTGGTCCATTTATACATGTTGCAGGATATGTGCGGCATGGCAAGACTGATCATATATTTGCTGATTAATGTCTGCGCTACACATAGTTAATGCTATCTGGAAGCAGAAAGCCATAACCAGTAAGAGCTTCATCACTGATGCTTTCCTGCCCCCAATTCTGCTAAGGCAGAAAGCTACTGCTTTGGGATATGCTTAGATTATCCTAGGAGTCAGTCCCTTCCTGGTGCTCCAGAGAACTATTAACCTAAAGAGTTCCTGCCAGTAAGTCACAGGGGAGGAAGTGAAAGAGTTGACTTCTAATTCCAAATCTGATCTTTGTCTCAAATCTACAAAACAAGAAACACCAAGATTGAACATCAAAACTCATTAATATTACCAGATTCCACTTGTTTTTAAATGCTGAATCTGAGAGTCTTGAGCAAATTGCCCATTGAGGTAGGGAAAAGTTCTGCCTGTGTTAGTATCCTAGAAATGAATCCTAAATAGGTGCCCTGTCCTCTTCTTGAATCTCAGAAAGGTAGCATCTGCCAGAACTTCTTTACATACAGAAAATAAGTATCAACAGAAAACACAGCCTTTCACAAGAAAATAGTGTCAACGATGATGATTAATTTCTCAAATGAGAAAATGATTAATTTCTTTAATTGTATTACTAGAGCATGCCTTTCTTTATATCAGTTCTACCCTCTGCATACAATGCCACTTTTTTATTATTTTATTTGACTAGATGTATGTGGAGGAAAAATAGCATTTTTTTCAGATTGGCTTGTTGAAAGCATATTTAATTAATGAAAGAAGAAGAATATAACATTATAGGAAAGCAATTAAGGGATCCATCTAATTTCCAGGTGTGTAGTAGTTTCTTTGAAAATCACTGTATACAGTGGTCATTCATTAAGATAAATATTCTCTAAATAGAAAGGAGTTAGAAACCATCAGAAAGTGGTGAAAACAGTTCTGAATATTGTTATGAATATGCTCTAGGACACAGTACTCAAGGGTGTGCTGCACTGTATGAGATTTGTACATGGCTGTACACTGTAAATGGCTTTCTCCATGAAGGTGTTTATATTAACTCTTAGGAGAGACCTTACAGGAACTCAGAGTGGTTTTTTTTCTCCATGATGGCCAACACATCTCTGAAAGAGCTGAAAAATAAATAGATCTTAAAATAGACCTTGGAGGCAGAGGCAAGCAGAAGTATTTTTCCACATCGGAAAATTGCTAACAGTAATTTCTCTCTACATCATAATGCTTCTTTTTTATGCTCCATAGTCTTATAAGAAACAAAATCTGTCTGAAATGAAGTCACAACAGCAGTGCCTGCTGTGTAGACAGTCTTTATCCAGTTTTAGACTAGTTGCTTTGTATACAGATAAAAGTCTACCTACAGTGGCATGGAGCTCAACCAAGACTAATTCTCTCTTCTTAAGGCCAATTAGAGACATTATACTTTTATCAGTATAAGTGATTGGCAATTGGTCTATACCCATAACAGAACAGAAGTTCAGCACACACAGATTAGTTTAAAAATGGCAGAACCCAAGATAAGATTTGCCTTCCCGCCCCCAAAGTGCAAATGTGGGGCCTGACATATGCAGCTCCCCAGTCTAACTCATGGCACTTTACAGAAAGCACCGTGAATTAGACCAACTCTCCTGACCCAGCAGACATTCACTGTTGGATTGGGAGGGATGAGGATCGAGCTCAACTTCGGAGCCAATCCAGCAAGAGAAGCTGTGTGTCCGCACCCTCTTCCCCTAGCGGCACCCTCCTCTCCCAGCTCCAGTGCTGTCTCAGGATGGGAGGGGGAGAAGGCAGGGAAGGGAGGTCCAGGCCAGTCTGTGGTGGAGTGGGCTCCAATCCATCTCGGGGGACTGCAGTCCTTTGCCCCATCCTCCAGAGCAGGCTGGGCAAACCCCAGAAGGGACTCCCTCCCCTCTCTTCCCTCCTTCCCATCCTGAAGACAGCACTGGGGCTGGGCTGCTTCAGCCAAGCTCTACTCGCAGCATGAACTAACAGAAGTTAATGAAAGTGCTCTGCTTTGGAGTGCCTTCATCTGAAGCCTCTTATAATGAGGGTTCATTTACCACATGATTGGGCACTTTTTAAAGCCCTCTGCAGCTGTGCACAGTCACTGATCACGCACCAAAACATCGTTGCGGTCAGTGCCCCAAGTGTTTTGTTCACTACTGATCTAAACTACACCGCTTACAGAAAATTGCATAACTTGAATTGATTTACCTTGGGCTTTTTGAATGTCTATACCTAGCCCAAGAAGGTTTTGCAGGGCACAGGTGTTGTGTGCAGCCATAGTTACATGGCTACTAGTACCTGAGCAAGCTCATCTAAAGTGAAGTTAGGTATTACTACACTGAAGTTATTGCTAAGGCTACAGGGTTGATACACCTTAAAGCTGTGGTTGGCTCCTGTGTGGTTATGCAGAGACATGCAGAAGGACTCCTTGCACTGTTTGCATAGCTATGCAAATCACAATAGTGCTCTTGCGAGCAGAGAAAAATGTTTTGCTCCTTAGGGAACAGGATTCTGGAAAGAGGTGAAGAAAGGTAGGACCTTGACTCTTCCTCTTCGTCTGCACTGGCTTTCAGAACAGTTTTATTCTGGGAGGATAGAAGGTCCTGCTCTGCGCACAAGCAGCAGCCCTGGAGAGACTGCGGTTTTATCAGGCATATAGTCTCACCAGTGCCTCTCCTGGGATGTGTGTACTGCTCTGCTCAGCTCAGGGCTGGAGCTTAAACTCCAATGAAATCTCCTTTGGGAATAGTAGTTCTCCATGACAGAACCTTAGTTTTACTCTGGCCTTAACATTTTTGAATGTTGGCCTCTTGCAACATATGAATCTATTATTAATAATTAGTCATTCATTATTCATTTTGAATGCGGAGGGTAAGGGAAAGGTAATTAAAAAAAAATCACTGTATAGGGATGAAATTAGGAGCACAGTGATTACAGGGAAATGGTGAGTCTCTGAAAGCAGAATAGGAGGCAGAGACAAACAACTGTATCCTGAATCCTTCCATAGCCCCTTTCTTAATTCGGGCTCCTCCACTGGCACATCTTTACATTCAGCAAAAAAGCATTCTTACCTGAAGAATTACTGCAGCTATTCAGGCTCAGGCAGCCATGCTTTGCCTCTCTCCGTGCTGTCCTTCTTGCATTGAAAATATAAGTAAGGTTAGAAACAAGAGCTCCTGAAAATCCATTTCCCATGTTCTAGCAGTGTGTCTGTTTTGTACCAGTGGTGGGAAAGAGGCTGGAGTTATTTGCATTTTGTTTTACTTCAAATGCTGTTTTCAGGCAACAGGCTAACCTCACTAGTAGCCATTCCTTTGGGTAGAAATAAGCAAACTTTGTTCTGTATTAAGGAAAATGGAGCTTGATCTTCTCTCCATCTGCTTCAAAAGATAAAAACAGGAACACTCACAAGATTGGCATCGCAGTATCCCACAGACTATGTTCCACCGATATATGTTCAGAACATAATCCACCCATTATGTTCCTTTCCTTAAATATTCTGCTTCTGGACTGAAATAAAAAAGCTGGGGGGACATTTAAAGGAAAAGGCATCCAATAAGAAAAGCCCCGGGGTCCATTAATAGAGACATTCCTGGACATGTTGGTTCAATATAATTGAACCATGGCCTGATCATATATCTTCTCCTCACAATACATTGCTGATCTAATAAGCCTTCTGATGCTTCTTACATAGTCAGAATATTTTCAATGTGGCCAGAGAAGAAGCAGCAGTAAATGATACATTTGAGTTTGCATAACAGTGGACACCTCAGCCCCTTCTCTTCTGATTATTCATAACTCTTGCCCTGCCTTAAATATTTTTTTCTTTTGAGAAGTCCAAGCAGTGTTAACCCACATACTGTGGGGAAGTGATGGTCAACATGGATGTTGCAGCCATTACTAGAATGAGGAAGATGTAGAAGTGGGATACCAATGGCAGGCAGGTTTTGCACCAATTTCAGTATACATCCAAGCACACAGAGGGTCTGTATGTAGAACGCACATTTTTGCACATGTCTGCTATAGTTGCAATCCTTACTGGTAGGGTACGTAGGATGAAGCCAGTCTCCGTGTCTGCAGGAAGGAATGGAGAGAACGATGTTGCACATTTCGCACAGCGCACAAGAGGGAATCTCACTAAGTCAGCAATTAAATTATCGTCCTAGTTAGCTGCCTTGTTCCCTCAATTGTAAGCTTAAAAGTTTAAAAATAAATATCAGGGTGGTAATAAGAATATGATTGCCTTAAGGAGCAGAAAAGGGAACTTATTGCATTAAGAGGCTAAATCATTTTGAGGCTGTCGGGACCATTAAGGCAAGAAGATTAGTAGAAGTATAAACACAAAGAGAAACCATAGAATCTGACTCCTGGATATCAAAAGTGGAAAAGAGTACAACATTATAATACAGCATTAAAGAAAAGGAATGTGATTGTGTAGTGAACTATTAGGATCCTCTGGCACCTATTAAAAGGAATGGCAATGCTCCACTGGAGCAGAACGGGACCCTGTCTCTCATTCAGTGAGGCATGCCAACTTAGATCTGATGGGTGTAGAATAACGTTTGGGAGCAGCCTTGGCTTTTGACAGTACAGCCTTTGGGATGGCATATGCACTGTACAGAATAAACAAGCACAAGCCAGTGGAAAAGAACACAGTCCAACCATGACGCTGAGGTCCTGGAAGGGGATATTCAGCACAAGAGATGCCTCTTGCAGCATAAATCAGTCTACACATCCAAACTAATCTTTTCTTGGCACTTCTGCCCTACTGGAACTGGCATATCATCTTCTGAGCAGGAACAATGCCATGATAACAGATGGGAATCAGTGTAGGCAGCCAAAAGCCTATGTCTGAGCATCAACTGTGTTTGTTGAAGACAAGTTTCCTGGCCAGCAATGTCACATATAGCAATTGAGAATTTCTCTGTGATGGAGGGATGTAGCCTCTGGCCATAAACCACTTGCGTAAGTCTAGGTCTGGGGAATCAAGTTAAGCACTCTTCAAGTATTACTAATGAAGTCACCATCTTTTTTTAGTCCCCCTCTGAACTCTCCTATAGAATCATGCACTATAATTGCATGGGACTGCTAAATTACTACTGTACGGGAGGAAAGGCTTGGAAGGAAAAAAGAGCATACAGGTAGAAGAACCAGCAGATCAGTGTGTGAAGGTGGGAAGAAAGGTGGACACAGGAAAGTAAGGAAAATTCAAACTGGAATGGAAACCAGCTAAGCAAATGCTATTAAATCACCAAGAAAGCATTAGGACCAAAACAATCTAATGGTTGATTAGTCCTCTCTGTTACTTCCTAGAATGCCAGAAGCCATGCCAAAATGTACCACTGCCGCTACAGAGAGCTCTGCCTGGCGGGTGCAAACAAACCAGAGTTAAAAGAAGGTGGGGATCTACAGTGAGTCACCTGCTTCATGGACACTGTCCCTGGGCACGTTCTTACCTAGTGGGAAAGTGAAAGGTAAACCACAGCAGTTCAGCCCTCAGCGAAGGAGGCAAATCGGGCCCAAGTTCTGATCTCTGCTACTCTTGTACAATATTCAGTAAAACACAAATAAACAAATGAAGTGTGTGGACTTGCATATATGTAACTAAAAGAACAAATGAGAAACTTGTAAATGCTGATGATTCCTATTGCGCATTCGGTGAGACTTGGGGTGCCTACAGATGTTTAGGCAGCTTGTCGGGGAGGCACTCTAATTCGTGGTGCTTGATACAAAGCACCACAAGTTACAGGACCACTGAACCCAACAGGCTGTTGCCTGTTGCGTCAGGAGGGCTTGAGCCTGCTTCCACTCTCCCTGGCCAGCAGCCTTCCAGGAGGCAGCCTGACCTCCCCCTACCCCCAGCTCTAGCCATGGCAAAGCTGAACCAACTACTGTGTACTTCCCCTGTCAAGAGACTCCCCTGCCAGGTGGCCCTCCTGTCCCCCAGTCATCCCGACTGTGTTACTGTGGGTGGGGGGCAGGCTGGGCCTGTGATGTGGGGGGGCTCCCTTCCCCCACCCAAGCCTCTTGACAGGGGCAGCACACAGATGCTGGCTCAGCTGCGCCATGACTCTAGATGGAATGGAGCCCCCTTGCCTTGCAGGCCCAGCCCAGCTCCTCCCGGTAGCCAGAGAGGGGTGCAGAGAGTTGCCTGGAGTCAGCTAGCAGGTCTGCTACGGAGCAGGCAATAGCACTTAGTTCTCCTGAATTCCAGTCCAGTGCAATGCCATGCAAGGCCTCCTTTCTCTAGCTTTTGTCAGGAGTGAGTATCTGGCTCTTAGAGTGAAACTAATTACTAAGATCCTACACAAGCTCCCCATACTTGTGATATCGCATCAGTTCAATCACGCCAGCTCAGGCAATGCAGTTGTAGCCCAAGCCACTGTCTTGGGAAGATTTGTAAATGTTCCTTTGAGTATTCCCATGGAAGTCAGAGGAGGAGTTTGCAGTGAGTGATGTTAAGCAAGAGCAAAAGTCTTTCCAGGACTGGGCAGTTTAGGTGTCTGGGAAAATTAAGTAATGCAATACCCAGTGGTGCAATGGCTGGCTACTTTCCACTTTCTTCATTACTTGCACAACACATTCATTTCAATCAATCATTGCTTTTCTGGACAGCTTGACAACAAGTTTCTGTCATAAAACTTGAAAGAATGGCTGGGCAAAATTTTTCATGTAAAATGTTTTTTTTTTTTTTACTAAAACATGAGTATCCCAATCAAACTCCTGTCTCAGTTACTCAGTTGTTTCAGCAAGGGAAAAAATGACTACAGGCTAATGTTTCATTATCATATTTGTAAAATTAATCTTTTGGATTTTTCATTAAGCTTAATTACAAACCCCAGGAACAAAACTTTATATTTTAATTCAGGTTGACCAACTCCCTTGACCTAAAAGGAATTTTAATTTAAGTTTTTGTTTGATGGGGAAATATGTTCTTCGCTCTGTTTTGGAATAACAGTGTTTGTAGTGAAGTGAAAAATCAACTGCTATCATAGCAAATGGAAAAAAAAAACTTTCTGAAAAACCTCTGGAAAAAGTTCAAGATTACCCTACTGGAGAGAGAAGATTTTTAAAAGGGCAAAACTGGTTGACCATAGAAGAAGTCATCAACAATTGAAGGAGTTGCACCTTTGCAGTGCTTGATTCTAGACACAGCATGACTGAAAGAATATCTGTCAGGGAGAGTGGATATAATTTCAGAAGATATTAGTAGACTTGAATGATAGTCCTGACATCAAGCTTTGAACTGCAAACTTACCCATTCTTTGCCAGTTATTTTTAGTTCAGGCTAATGGTCTTAGTGATGAAACTACTCCATGGGGAAAAAACAACAACAGTTGGATGAACAGAAGACCAGATGACCTGAGAAATACATTTGTAAGAAACAACCTCTAAAGCTGGGTGTTACTGAAGATCTCAAAAAAAAGTATAAAAAAAAGGAGTTCTCTGACACTGAAATTAGTTGTCAACCCTCCCAGACTTGAGGTCATAAGATCATGACACACAGTTCACTCATCCTTCATTGCATGCAACTACATCACTTCTGCCAAAACCGCTCAGCATTTGAACAAGATCAGTTCTTGGATGAAAAGAAGCAAAAAGACTGGCAAAGCAGCCTATGCAAGTAATGCTCCTTGCCACACCTTCGGGTGGCTAGAAGATGCCATCCTATCCAGGCGGACTTGGCCTTTATTGTACATGTATTTGTCATCCCCTGCAAGGGTGTAACGATGCTGCAGTGCAATTTGCTCATGAAGCTATCTCTCCTTAAGCAACTCTAGCTACTACAGAGCTTTGAATTTTTCAGGTTTGGGCAAATTTGAAACTACAATCAAACATGGAGGCTCTCATAACCTTTGGAAACAAGGTTTCCCTCACTCATGCTTGCTAAATTTGAACAAACCTAAAAAAACCCAAAAAACCCAACATGGGGTTCAACTGCATGAAAGTACATGCTTTCAGTGCCCGGTTACCTACAAGTTGTTGGCATGCTTCACCAGTTCTGGGTTGGCTTCATTCTGTTTGAGTTATACAGGTGTAGAGCTGTACAGTGAATCAGGGCCAAGGCATTTTTAGTGTTTGATCTGGTGACTTGCTGACTAAGCCATGGATTAGCATAAGCAAGCTCACTTATTCAGTCAGCTTGCTAGCCACTCAAAAAGTGTTTTAGGGTATATTTTCAGCATAGTGAAAAGGCATCACTACAACTTTTGGAGACTTACCCAAACAATTCTTTTAGCTAGCAAAACTCTGGTGCTGACTTCAGTGTCGCTATGGCAGCATGGTGTTCACTGTGAACTGCAAAGCTTTCCTGAGAAGCTATTCAACTACGAGGACAGGCTAACCCATCTGGAGAACTTTGCTCCTAAGAGACAGTGGTTTGAGGTTACCTTGGGGATGTCTACACAAGGTGCAGTCATACCTTTGGTGGACTTCAGCATAGACATGCCTTCATTATTATGCTTGGGATAGAAAGTGTTAAATCTGAGAGTCACTTGGCATAAAAGGGATGTTGAGATGAAAGAATAATCAATCTTTCATAAATAATATACATGGGTGGATACATTATATATTCAGAGCTACAGTCAAATGGTCGGGGAAAATGATAATTTATTCTGTTGAATTTCTTCAGAATGAATCCTGGAACAGATCAAACAAAAAAGTTATAAAATAGGAATTATAGGTAATGAAGGGTTCCTTGTTGCAAAGGAGTTCTGCTAACTCTTATGCATAATTAAAATATATGAGGTCAGGGGTAAGCTTAAAAGGTGATTATGTTAGGAATCATTTGTTATTCTTTTATTAAGCAATACCAGAACTGTGTTTATTTTACAAAAAAAAAAAAAAACAAAAAACCACGAACTGACTGGAATTAAAATGCATATTTTAAATTAATGTGTTTTGATTAAACATGGGGCTGAAGAACTGGCGTACTTTAATACTTGCTTCCTATGTCTACAGCGGGCTGGCTGTGCGTCTCTAAATTAGCTGCCTTGTTGCAACGCTATTTCATTAAAATATTCAGAAGGTATTTCTTCTGAGTGATGTAACAGAGACACAACCCTGCTCTTTTTTTTTTTTTTTAATTTTTCTTATAACATCTTTCTACAAGTTTATCTCAGGCTGATGAAGAGAAAAGTAACTTAGCCACAATTATTTGGTCAAATAACTATAACCCTCATAACATTTCTAATTTGTATGGGCTTTATTACGTACATTTGTATTATTATACTAGCGAATCGCCCGTCAAGAATGACGAATGAATTTCAAATAACAAAAACAGATAGTTTTACTTTTTGCATTTATTAAATACATTAAATATTTATAAAACTTAAATAAAATAGGCTGAACATTGGAAGATACCAGTCCCTTCCTGCACTTTTTCTTGCCTGGTGGGCTGGAGGTGCATCTGTACATGCTGCCGCCCTGCCGTCACTTGTGCACCTGTTTGCTGGCCAAGGGGAGGTGAGCCCCACACCTTTCAACACCCATCCGTGTCCCAGGGCATCCTCTGTGCTGCTCCCGGGCATCTCCTTCCCTGCTTTGGGCTCAGAACGAGGCTGCCTCTGCTCACCCGCTGCCTCGTGCCTCTGTCTGGTTCCAGCTTTGCTTCAGCAGACCCTGCGCCAGGTTCCCAGTGGCTTCCCAGGAGGAGCTCAGTAGAAACAACCCTGGACCCTGACTTTTTTCCCCAATTCTGGAAGTTGGGATCATCCTGACATGGTCACTAAACAAATGCTAAGGTTTTTCAAAGACATTTCTCGGATAACGTAAATGTTGTATCTTGTACAGTTTTCAAGCCATTCACATTTAAAGAGCATTACGGGCAGGCACACACACAGACAGATGGATTAAGCCCTTTATAGTTATCGAATTATCCACCAGTATGTATCTTGATGATGCACCTATCACCATAGCTCTATCACTGAGCAGTACAGAGAAAGAAACATGCTATATTACAGGTGGAACTGGAGGAAGAGCCTATCTGTATCTATGGCTTGATTTGGACTGCATTTCAAAGCTTGGGATTGCATTTTCCTGACTAGAAAGTCTGAGGTTTTAGTCCAGGCAGTCTGAACATTTCGCAAGATTTGCAGCCCTTGTTAGAAATGTACCTGGATTCTATGAGGCTTTCACCATCTTGCGTCGTCTCAGAATAGCGACTCACAAATTAAATCCCTTCCTGTTCTAGATCTGACTTGGAATATAAACTAAAAGAATGGCTTTGAATCTGAAGGATTTTTTTTTAATGGGAACTTACCTTGCCATTCTAGGATTTGAATGTGTATTAGTTTAAAACATCTTTACCACCTGAAGACAAAATGCTGGGATACCATGAACTAATTTGAGTCAGGAGGGGAACTGAGGCAGAAGTTCGATAGCCGTGGAACCTAAACTGATTAAATCTGCTACTTCTTTCATACAGGTCTATCTTAAACAAAGTTCTGCCCTTTTTAAACCAGTCTACATATGCTGAACTTCTGTTACCGATTTAGACCAGTTTCTGATTACTTATACCAGTTTATGTGTAATATCTGTACCTAACCATAGTTAGCCAGGCTAGTGGCCTTGAGATTAGTTCTCAATTTCTGATAAATGTTGTGCTTATAAATGATTTACCTGCTGTAATGGGAAGCTCATCTCGGAAGGAAAAACACATGCAGATAAGGACCTGAGACCCTCTAATCTTGTCTCTAAAAGGGGCATGAACAAGAGTGCAATGAAAACAGCTGTGAATTTTAATGGACTAAGATGGGTAATTCACTAGGAAAGAAGCCAAGAGACCTAACAGGAAAAGGTTTCATAAATTTCATAGACATTAGAGCTGGAAGGGACCTTGGAAGATCATAGAGTCCAGCCCCCCGCCCCAACAGCAGGAAGTCAGCTGACAGGATCCCAGCAAGATAAGCATCCAATTTGCTCTTGAAGGTGTTCAATGTAGGTGCTTGAACCACCTCCGCTGGCAGGCTGCTCCAGATCTTGGGGGCTCAGACAGTAAAGAAATTCTTCCTTATGTGCAGCCTGAAACGGTCTTGTAGTAGTTTATGACCGTTTGATCTTGTCATCCTTGGGGCACTCTGGTGAACAAACGTTCCCCCAGATCCTGGTGGTCACCCCTGATAAACTTATAGGTGGCCATCAGATCACCCCTGAGCTTGCGCTTTTCCGGCCTAAAGAGCCCCATGGCTCTCAGCCTGTAGTTGTAAGGTCTGTTTTACTGGATCTTCTCTGCACTTTCTCAAGCCTCTCCACATCCTTTTTGAATTGTGAAGCCCAAAACTGGACGCAGTACTCCAGTTGCAGCCTCACCGGGGCTGAGTACAAGGGGAGAATGACGTCCTGGGACTTGCTTGAGAAGCATCTATGGATGCAAGCCAGCATTTTGGTCGCTTTACTAGCCGCAGCATCGCATTGTAGGCCCATGTTCTTCTTGTGGTCAATGATGACCCCCAAGTATCTTTTTTCCATAGTGCTAGCCAGCGTAGCACTGCCAAGCTTATAAGGATGCTGCAGGTTTTTTCTCCCAAGATGGAGAACCTGGCATTTTTCGGTGTTAAACAGCATCAGGTTCTTGTCTGCCCATTTGCTGAGCCTGTCCACGTCAACCTGGATCGCCCGCCTGTCTTCTGGTGTGGATGCTTTGCCCCTAAGTTTGGTGTCCTCGGCAAACTTGGCCAGTCCGCTTCTGACTCCAATGTCCACATCATTAATGAAGATGTTGAACAATATGGGTCCCAGGACAGAGCCTTGGGGGACCCCACTGGTCACAAGGCACCATGATGAGTGACTTCCATCAATTACCATCCTCTGGGTCCGATCATGGAGCCAATTCCCCAGCCAGCAGATCGTGGTGGACCCAAGGCCACAATTGGCCAATTTCATAGATTTCATAGATTTCATAGACATTAGAGCTGGAAGGGACCTTGGAAGATCATAGAGTCCAGCCCCCCGCCCCAACAGCAGGAAGTCAGCTGATAGGATCCCAGCAAGATAAGCATCCAATTTGCTCTTGAAGGTGTTCAATGTAGGTGCTTGAACCACCTCCGCTGGCAGGCTGCTCCAGATCTCGGGGGCTCAGACAGTAAAGAAATTCTTCCTTATGTCCAGCCTGAAACGGTCTTGCAGGAGTTTGTGACC
>NW_017728942.1:6452711-6471608 GCF_001723895.1 Crocodylus porosus
GAAGGCTTTTTTGAAGTCAAGATATATGACATCAATCTCTTCTCCCTTGTCCAGGTGATAGGTCACCTGGTTGTAGAAGGTAATGAGACTGGTCAAGCAAGACCTATCCACAACAAAACTGTGTTGGCTATCCCTTAGGATGTTGGCGTCAGCCAGTCCATTAAGGATGGCCTCTTTAATAAACTTTTCTTAGACCTTCCCCGGGATAGAAGTCAGGCTGATGGGCCTATAGTTAGCCAGATCCACTTTTCTCCCTTTCTTGAAGATCGGCACCACATTGGCCTTCTTCTAGTCTTCGGGCACTACACCAGAGCACCAGGAGTTTTCAAAGACCCGTGCCAGGGGCTGGGCTATTATCACCAGCTCCTTGAGTACCCTGGGGTGTAGATTGTCAGGGCTGGCTGACATGAAGGTATCCAGTCTCTCAAG
This sequence comes from Crocodylus porosus, assembly GCF_001723895.1. NCBI lineage: Eukaryota > Metazoa > Chordata > Crocodylia > Crocodylidae > Crocodylus > Crocodylus porosus. The sequence continues at coordinate 6,453,141 of NW_017728942.1, forward strand.
GTGTTCCTTCATGACGCCAGCGTTAATGGAGGGCAGGGGATCTTCCTCACCCAGACCTCCCTGTCCCGTGATGGGCATGGGCATCCCATGGGACTGATGAGAGACCGAGGCAAAGCACCCATTTAATAAGTTGGCTTTTTCCTGGGCATCAGTTGTCCCATCTGGTTCAGCAGCGGTCCAATGTTGCCCTTGCTTTTCCTCCAGCTCCCCACATATTTGAAAAAGGACTTTTTATTGTCTTTGATGCTCGAAGCTAGTTGGAGTTCAGTTGCAGCCTTGGCTTTCCTGGTTTGCTACTTGCAGGACTGGACCGATGCAGAATATTCCTCCTTGGAGGTGAATCTCATCCCTCCCAGGTAGGGAAAAAGAGCGAGAGAGAGATGAAGGTTTCAGAGATAACACCCAGTTAAGAATGATAATGGTGATACCAACAAATAACTATTGGCAAGAGATTAACTTAATGCACTTCAGAGACAGGATTGTAAAGTTGCAAAGGCCTGTCCTGTGGCAGATATTTAGTTGCATTTGTCACAGCCATTTTGTGCTGCCTTGTCCCTTTCTATTTTTTTAAAAAAAAAAGAAAAGAAAAAAACCCCAGGTTCTAAAATGGTTTCTCTTATACGCAAACATACTTTCAGATCAAACTATAGCCCATTTAAAAGAAAGCATACACTTAGTTTCCGAGCAGTTTTAAAAGGTATATATCTATAAAGGGAATATCAAGGATTTGGGCAGAGAAGGTTCTTTGGGTAAATGAGATCTCTTTTATTAGACCAACTAAACAGTGGGGAAAAATTTTTTTGCAACCTTTCAGGTACAAACACCCTTCTTCGGGCAGAAGGGTGCTTATGCCTAAAAGCTTGTAAAGAACAATTTTTCCCACTATTTGCTTGGTCTAACCGAGATCACCTCTACCCAAAGACCCCTGTCTGCCTGTGTCCTTAGACTGACACAGCTACAGCCAATACCCCCGTATCAAGGATTTTGACGCTTGTTTATGACAGTCTGTCAGAAAATTTTAGTAGTAAATTCAAGGGTGGTTTTTTTTGGCTTTGGCTTTGTTTTTGTTTTGTTTTTTGGCATTTGCTCAGAGAAGCATTAACAATTCCCTTTGTACTGGCCACATCAGGGCTTTTTTCTGAGAAATATGTAACATCCAGGGAGATAAGGAGCTCTTGGATCCTTTTCCAGCATGAAAACAACAAATTTGACCTGACAGAGGGCACCTGCAAGATGGTAATAAACTTTACATGGCTTAATTCTTGCATTAATTCATCTTCATAGACAAGCCTTTTACAACTGGATGTAAATTATAGGACAGGCCTGCCTGCATTACAGATATGGGTCAAGCTGGTTTTACAGCTGACTTCTTTTTTTTTTTTTTTGTAGTGTGAACAAAGGGAAAGGAAAGGAACACAGGTGGCTGCACCTTCGGAGGCCCTTGAATTATTGCTGAGGCTTTTGGTGCTTCTCTGTATCTCATGGACAAGTATTGACTTCCAACATATTGCTGACAGTCAGTTCCAGTTGTGAGAGATGGGGGAGAGGGAGGGTCAAGCCTTTTGTGCATGTATAATAATTCTCTAAGCAAAGATCTGTGCTTTTCAAAGGCAGATAGAGAGGAAAGAAAGTGGATAACGTTACAGTCTATTTACTGAAAATACCAGTCGTCCCTCAGACGCTATGCTGAGTAGATTAAAAGAAAAAAGAAGAAAAGAAAAGTTTTCCCCATTTTACACTAAAAATGATAAGGAAGTAACTTGCTACTTTTTAAGTGACCAAATAGGAGTATGTAATCTGCCTTTAGAAATTCACACGCGCAGTCTTCCTATTTTTAATATAGATAAAAAACCTTTAGATGATCTAATTAACTTGGGAGAGTCAATTAACTGTTAAAGAGCAGCTGATTCCTAATGGAAAGCTTTTTAAAAAAATCCTGTTTAGAAACATTTCAGCTTAAATATCACATTTCCTGTATTCTCTTCCTGCCTGTCTCACCAAGAACTGCGAGATATTTCTTTTTAAGAGTTCCTCTTCATCGCTCTTTTTATTGAATTCTCTTATAGTGGAGCCAGATTTACCTTATAACAATTACAACAGCCAGATTCAATATACTCAAGAATATTTTTGAGAACCGTTGGTGTTTTGAACACGTGCATTTGAGAAGCTTGGGAAACAATCTGCAGCATCCTTTCGACGGCACGTGTTTGGGATGAGAACCCTGGATGAATAAGGCTAAATCATAGTTCAATATTGTTGTTACTATTAATCAGATAATCCCATTAGGGGTAATGACAGCACGAATAATTCCTTTTCAGACATTTTGGGACTGATGCTGATACCTTTGTGCTGAGTTCATTAGTGGCATTACTTGTAATATAAAAAAATACTTACCAGGCCAGATAATATACTGAATAGTGTGTTACAGCATAAGTACTTCCACTGCAATAAATTATGCAGTCCAAGGAATTGCTAGCAGTGTGAGTTACAGGTCAGCATGAATAAGCTTTTCACATTGCGTGCTCCCTTATTTTGCACATGATCCTGAAGAAACTGGAGTCAATACGAGAACTGAGCCCATGGCCAGGCTGCAGGAGATCCACGGAGAAGGACACAAGCCTGCTCCATATCAAGCCCCTAGTAATAAAGAATGAGGAGAAAGGAATAAAGAAAATATATTCTTGACATATAGTGTAAGCAGAAATGTTTCCAAATCACACATTTTTAAAAAGATTTTCATGAGGCATCAGCTGCTCTTTAAAGGTCGCATTATATTACTGCTGTTTATTTCCTCATCAGTTAATTAATCAAGTACTGTTCATTCTTTTAAGGTCACCAAATGCTAGTAATTGCTGTTTAAGAATATTTTTGTTATTTAAAGAATATATGTTATTTGGCCGTGCTGGGGTAAGCATATTTCTATCTTTAGAGCAAGAAGAAAAGACTAGTCGGTGGATCTGAAGGGAATGGAGTTGTAGTTATTTGGGCCCCAACCCTGCAAACGCTTAAGCATACATTTTAATTTTACTCATTTGAGCAGGATCAGAGCAGCCATCTATGCTAATACAAACTGAGACAAGAAGAGCATATCCTTCAGTGAGAAGAAAGTATCCACAAATAAACTGTGTTGCTAGCCCCAAAACACCAAATCCATTGAATCATTCCAAGAAAAAGAAGGGGTTATTTTCAATCAGAGTGCACAGTCAGAACAATATCAGATGGGATTTCTCTCTGGAAATAGTTTCCTTGATATTCTCCTGAAAGCATATGTGGCTTAAATGGTAGAGTCACTGGCAGACTAGCACATTTTGCTGTTCTGAACCAAAATTCATTATATCTATATAATATATCTATATAATATCTATCTCTCTATGCCTATCTCTCCATATCTCTATCTCTCTATATAGATAGATAGATATAGAACCAAAATACATTATCTCTCTCTCTCTCTCATAGCTAGATAGATAGATAGACAGATAGCTAGCTGGAGATATGGATATATATCTAAAGGCAAAAGCTAAATGAAAAGACATACACACCTAACTCATATTCTTTGTTGGTTGCTTCAGAAAACTAGCACTGAATTTGGTAAACATGTAAAATGTATAATGCCTTGGGCATAGCATTCAGTGGATCAGAGAGCATCTGTTGGGCTTTAGCTCAGCATACATCCAGGTCAAGCCAAAAAAACCCCAATGAAAACACTTGCTGCACACTCTTAAGGATGCCCCTTTCTGTGGTTAATAGCCATACTAGCCAAGACTTTAGACAAAAAATAGGGGACTAAAACCAGGTGAGATTATTAGAGAGTTACCTGATTTTTAGAAAAGTTAAATATATAACAGTTCCTATTAATTCAGTTATTTTCATTTGCTGTTTGTAGGTTAATGAGCCATTTCTGGGGGCGGGGGGGAAGAAGAGCTAGGGACATGCCTAAATATGGGTTCCCTGATTGTTTTGCAAATCATAAACAGCAACAAGAGATCAAAATCTTACTGAAGGTCAGTAAAAGTGAGGTGTTTAGCTGTTATTTGCCTTTGAAAAACTTCCCATTTTTTATATTTTGAAACCCTTGGCCCTTGTTTCTCCATTTTCCCTCTTGTCTATGACTTTCTAAAATGATAGTTTAAAATAAATTTGGTTCCAGGTTTTTGTGGGTCCCTTTTTGGATGAACAGACCAGATACTCAGGCTGGAATCTTTGTTCAAGTAGACCTGATTTTGTAGAGAATGCACAGGAAATTACAGTTCTGTATTTATATTGTTAAATCCTCACAGGAGTAAGTGTGAGAGCAGGGAACGGGATTTCAGGACGCCTGGGTTCCTGGGCTTTGATAGCTGTAGGAAGGTGGAAACAGAGATCATAAAGTCCTACAATTACAGCTGGAAAAGAAAGGTGCTTGACAGTCTTATGACTTACTAACCCTGTTATGACATGGGGACAAAACCTGATTACCCTCCCCCTTGATGTTGCTATTAAAGAGATACGCAATAATAATCTGATTTATTTTATTCTGTAGAGATTCACAGACTACTCATATCACTGTAACAGTGGAACGGTTTCCAGTAGTGCACTGCGGGCTCCCTCTAACCAGTCAGGCAAAGGCATGGTACGATCTGATCCGTGATCCATACAGTCATGCGTCCTGCCAACCCACCCGGTAGGAGGCATGACTGTGGGCTCCACCATGAGATCCAATCATGCTTTATTATGAGGGCAGGGGGAGACCAGGATCCTGGGCTCCCCTTGCACTGACAAGCAGCAAGATCCTACTGCTGTGATTCTTGCAGTTGACAGGACTCGCACCAGTGGCAGCACCCCATGCGTTGATATGGCTGGGAGCCCCAAAGCTGATAGGACTTTCAGCCGCGGCAGCCATGGGAGGCTACTGAAGCCAAAAGTCCTGTCAGCTCTGGCACTGTCAGCTACAGCAGTGCACGGTGCTCCCAGCCATGGGGGCATAGATTGGATGTGCAAATTAATATATGGATGGAAACCAGCCGTGAAGTTATTGTACATTTTCCAGGTTACTTTTCACATGTCACCGGTCCAAATGAATTGTGCCATTAACCAGTTAATTCTGTAATGCATGTGATGTGTAGAGGGGCCAAATATCCGGCACGTATCATGCACTCTCTCTTACCTTCTCTCTCTCTGTGTAAGGGAAAGCAGGAAAAATCAGGAAAGCAGAGCCTTGTGCTTACAGCAGAACACAGCGAGGTTTATGATTATTCTTACTTGCCTTAGGAATGGTAAACAGCCCGTGGGAAGTTGAGGCTGCTCTAAACTGAACTAGAAGATACAGGTGGCCTCCCCGTCAGGTTCACACAGGTGCCCTGTAGGCATTTGTGTGTTCTTTTTGGGGACTATTCCTAGTGCAGATTTGCTGGACCCAAGTAATTGGTGCAGCACTTGAATGCAGTGAATGAGAGCAGCAGGAGTATTGGGGTTTTTATTTCTCTGGGCTCTGCCAGGAAGAAGACTCAAGGAATTATAACAATAGACCTGTGCAAAAAAGTTTGAAAAGATGAAGCAACAATAGGCTTCAGGCTGGAGCTGCGTGTGTGTGTGTGTGTGTGTGTGTGTGTGTGTGTGTGCGCGCGCGTGCTCCTGCGTTGTCTCTTTGTGCATGTGTGTGAGCATGTGTTGTCTCTTCATTTAAACCTGTTTTCTGAAAGGCCCAGACAGGTATAAAAAGGCCTTAGGGTAAACGAGGGAAAAGAAGGGGCATTAACTTAAATTTTTGCAGGCTGATAACCTTGACCCTTTCACTTAAACTCTCTGACCCATCTGTCTTTCCTTCCCTGCTCACATATTATTGTGTTCTGCTGCTGCTGCCCCCTTCATAGGGTAGATCTACAAGGAAGCTTGTACTTGATCCTGCTTTAAGAAAAAAAAAGAAAATGAAGTCCCCCTGAGCTGAAAATCTGTAACATCTGCTTGAGTAATGAGAAGGCCTCTATTGTTATGAGGCTGCATGACAGGAGGAGGATAGCAGGGCAGGAGTCAAGAGCTGATCAGTTCAGGTCACTGAAGACAATAGGAAGTGCTACAGAGGAGGCAGCCGGGGAATTATAATATCTTTTGCTCTGCACGGAAGATGCAAAGAGAGAAACTTTCTTGAAAGTCAGTGAACGTTTTGATAGCCATGCGTCAAAATTAGCTTGATGAAGGAGAGAATAATATTGCTAAATTAAATTTAGGTGAAGCAGTGGAATTAGAAAAGTGGTTGTCTACACACCCTGTAAATGAGCTTGTCCAGCCCTGGGGAGTAATTATTATCATGGAGATGTGTTTCACTAAATTTTAACCGAAACTAATGTCCTGCTCTCTATTTTCTCAGTTCTAATTGAAGGAAAATAACTAATTATCTGAGGGAAATAGTCATTATCAACAATCAACATACAGATTTTTTTTTCTTCAGTTAATGACCCAAAGGAAGCGCATGGTAGTCAATGTGTTATTGGGTCATTATTGTACATCATATAAAAACTGAGGAACTGACTCGAGACCAATGGTTACCTGTCAAAAGTGGTTGAGGAATGAGCATGAAAATCATTTGTGGTATATGTGTGAGGATTCCATGAAGTGTAATTTGATGATCTTATGCACTCTGTCCCCTTTTTAAAGGTACATTTATATAATTTGCTAATACAATGAAGATCATTTGAAGAACAAGGTTTTCCAAAATGCCCAAGGTGGATATTTCTAAAAGGAGTTTAGAAAAGAAAATCCTTCTGACTTGTCCTGAGATCCAGTCTCTTAAATTTCAGAGACATACTACAAAATTGTACATTGTGAAGGTAGAAAGGACTATTATGATCCATATGGACTTCTCTTGTCCATGATGCAGGCCACAGAAGCTCTTCCAGTAATGCCAGGAATTACCCTGTATCTTGTGGTTGAGAGAGTTTGTATATTTTAAAAAGGTGTCCAGTCCAGTCCAGATGCAATTTATTTTCATTGTGTGTTGATAGGAACATTGTCTTTGTAAGTCACAATGTCACAATATTGTCTCAGTATCCATGGTATAACCTTTGTCCCACAGGAACCAATGATACAGAATAAGGGATAAAGAATCTATATGCAGCAAGGATACAACCCCCATCTTCTCCCCACAAAAACCCCCCCACTGATGATCCTTATACACACAAAGCTCCAAATGTAGATGCAGTGAGTTTTGAGTAGACAACTATATGATCAATCCATTACTCTGTCAGAATTTTTCAATGTTACATTTCCAAGATAAGAGAATACAAACCAAAATATTACAAAATATCTATTGAATGGCTTTTGTAATAATGAAACCTCAGAGTATTACCAATAGAGTTACTCCTGATTTACCCTAATGGATGTGAAGGAGAGTCAGACCCATAATTTTAAAATACAATTGGCTAATTGGACCTCGTCACCACTGTATGGCACCTGATCAAGATGGAACATCAGTAAGTCTCTAGTCATTCTGACCACTCAGCATTAGGGCTTTGCAAAATGGCACTGTTCCATTTCACCTTGTATTCCGATGGTTCGAGGGAACAGTGTTTCATCTTGAATTTCATTTAGAGTCAAAACAGCTGTTCCATTCTGTTCTGTTGAAACAGAAAGGCTGTTTTGACACTGTTTCAAGTTTTGCTGCAAATGGAGAATAAGCCCAGCTGGGCTGACTTCCCAACCCCAGCGCTCAATCGTGCCGGGGCTGGGAGGCAGCCCAGATGGGCTGCTTCCCAGTGTCCCACTGCCTCCCGGCCCCGGCATAATGTAGCACGGGGTACCAGAAAGCAGCCCAGTGCAATCTAGCATGGGGCATGGGAAGCAGCCAAGCTGGGCTGCCTCCCACCTCAGTACTGTCTAGCATGGGAGATGGTAAGTCAGCCCAGCTGGACTGACTTCCCATCCCCAGCCTGTGGTCAAAATGTTTCAAATTTCGAAACTTTTTGACCAGCCTCGTTTTGTTTCAAGACTATTTTGGTGGCCTTTGTTTCATTCTGATTTTGCTGTTTTGACCTCAGAATTGGTCAAAACAGTGTCAGAAAGAAATGGCTGGTGAAATTTTGCACAGTCCTACTCAGCATCATACCCTTCCAATTTCCCTAAAATGCTTCTATCATTGCTTCCTGCTCCCTTTTTCATGCTACCAGGTAAAACAGGGGCAATTAATGGGGAGGATAGCACTACAATCCATTTTTAATCTATTTTTTCTTAGCTTGATTCCAAGGAAACTAAATTTCCCAGAATACCCTGCAAGGATTTAAAAAACCAAATGGACAATGGCCACATTTTCCAAGGAACACTGAGGCAGTGAAGCCTACCCAAGATGAACTTAAGGATGATATTGCATCAATGACTTCTATAATAACTATTTTAATTAAGGAAATATATCTTTTATGGAAAGTGACATTGGAGAATATATTAAATGCACATATTCTAGCAAGCATGAAAGGGGACATTAAAGAGCTGGGATTAATGAGGATATTTCTGAATTTTTATAACATCAGTTATGATGCTACATTTATGCCTCCCTTGAAAAAGCTTTTAGGAATCCTGAATTCTTTCCTGATACCCTCCCCTCCCTCGATTCTGGAGCATCTCATTTTATAATATCACAGATTTAATGCTAGAAGGACTGCTTTGATAATTTAGTTTTGATTCCCTGAATGGCATGATGAGAAAAGTCTTTATTGTACTTGACAAATTCTTTAAATTCATATATACCTTGACCTGGCTGATATGATACAGGGCAGGGAAAAAAAAGCCAAAGAGCTGAGACATGACTTAGAGCCTGGGCCACAGTTCTTGGAAGTCAAGAAAAATCCATGGTTCTTGTATTTCCAAATAACTTCAGCAATAATCTTCTTTTCTCTGATAAATGCTGATTATTAGCCTGAGTAATTAACATCTTTTTTCTGGATTGGAAGCATAATGCAAAGAGTTTCCTAGAGGCAAAGCTTAATTGTTTACACAAAAAAAAAGAGTTGATGATTCATTAGAAAGTAGCTTTATTCAGAGCTCATTCATCAGAGAAGTTTTAATGATAAACGCTGAAAAATGCTATTTTGATTCCTTTTTTTCTTTGCTCTAGTTCTTGATTTTAGAAAGGAAGCACATCATTGATTTGCCACATAGAAGGCTGAGCCAAGAAATACAGCAGAGAAGATGTATGGAAAGATTTCTTTCCCTTACTGTGCAATCTGATAATAAATTGCATCTGTTTCTGATTTTTAACATTGCTTTTGGCATCAGTTCTTTGAAGTCCTTATTTTTTAATTCAAATTTTAAAATTCAAGGATTTTTCTTGGTCATTCTACTTGTAATGTTTGGTTACCATTTTATTTTAAATACTGCAACCTAACTTCAATGATGATGCTATTTATTGTGTTAATTGCTGTAGGACATGGAGACCTTCTGGAGCATTAGAGCCATTGTGCTGGAAGCTGTGCAAATATTGAAGAGTCTTCTCTAAAGTTCTGTCAGACTAGCTTAAAGTTCAGGTGAATGGAACAATGAATACATGGAAGGGAGGTAGCAAAATGAAGTGACAGTGACACAGGTATGTTTCGAAGTGACTTTCAATGCATGAAACCATAGTCACATAGCTGTAGTTCACAAAATGTGTTGTTGATGTCCCATAATACTTCCTTAGAATAAACATGCAATCAAATTGCAAAACCAAACACAGATACACAAAGACTGATGAAGGGATGTATCATACCAGCAAAGGGATTCAGTTAGGGACATTGAACACACTGTTAGTTGCACTTTCCTCATCTGTCTTTTCAGCTAGCATATTCTTTTGTCCAGAGCATTCAATTTATAGAATCATAGAAAATTAAGGTTTAATGGGACCACAGGAGGTCATCTAGTGCAACCCCCTGTTCAAATGATTCCCAATGATCTCATCCCAGATAAGGCTTTGTCTAACTGAGTCTTAAAAACCTCCAAGGGTGGAGAGGCTACCATCTCTCTGGGTAGCTTGTTCCAGTGTTTTACTCCCCTCCTAGTGAGAAGGTTTTTCCTAATATCTATATAGATGTAGATATCTATCTATATATTGCACAGGGTGTGTATGTCCATGTGTATATATGTGTGTGTGTGTATGTATCGATACACAGAGAATGTATCAATACACAATATAAAATATAATTTTATATTTTAAAAAAATTAAAATATAAAAGGGCCTTTAAAAATAAGTTGTGGGTATTTTACAGAAATTCATAGCAAAGGTAATGAATTCAGCCAGCTTTGGGTAGGAAGCATTGCAAGACAAAGTTTATGCAACTATCTTTGCTGCTTCAAGATAACTGAAAGGCATTTTTATGCTAAATGATTCTGTGGTGCTCTCGTTGATGATGTATAACTCCATTTACCGCTGTAATCTGGGTAACAAAATGAATACTCCATCATTGTACTATGAATAGTAAATTAGCCCAGATAAAAGTGTTGAACATCCAATCAAAATCATTAAGTAACCAGAGGACTAAGATTGGTGAGGACATATTGGAAGCAATTATAACTAATGAATACATTAACTTTAGGCGGAAGGATGGCATGGCTGGTATTCCGTTCCATCAAAATAAAATTAGTTTGGGAGTATGGAGACACATATGGAGCAATCTCTGTGAATAAAAGATTATCCATTAAAATAATTATTTTGAAGAGAAAGCTTCCGACATATAAGGTCTATGACATCATGGCAGATGTAGAGGGTGCACCATAATTTGACCCATTTAAAACCAGATTGGAGAGAAGCATACAGTGGTCAGAATCATAACAGAGTTAACGTTTTTTGACTCCACACCAAATACTTAATGGAAGAGGTATATGGCTATCCATGTTAGATGAAACAGCAAATCCTCTCAAATATAAACCTGATATATGTTGATTATTACCTCATCATACTATTAAAAGGGTTTCTTTTTATATTAATAAAATTAAAGCCCCCTGAGAGCTTTCCAGTCTGAGCCTACGAGTTTGCAAGAGAAAAAGTAAACCTGTCCCCAAGTTTGCATGCTCATCTCTACCCCTTCTAGCAGTGGAGCGTGTCTTCCCAGTACAGGCAGAGCAGGAAGTACTAGGCTATTCTCAATCTAGTGTACTGCAGTCTTCACTGTCAGCTGTAAATTGGCTCCAGGGTTGTTTCTTTTGTCAGCTGCATCATCATCTACTGGCAATTCTGTATGAATGCACTGTGCAGGCTACATAAGGTTGAAATAGTTAGCCAAGTACTCCATTAAATAATTCATTCCCCCATCCAATTAAATATCTGATCCTGTCACAAAGAAATGCAGCCAGTAATTTGTTCAAATTAAAATCACAAGATTTGGGTATTTTTAAATGGCTTTAAAATACTAAGATTCAGTTTCACACCTATAAAAAGTTTTGTGCTGTTCATCATTCCAGGCACTAAACACACACGTTAAGGGACAGAATAAATTCCAGGACAATAATGTGGAGAGGAATAGGAGACAAGTTAGTTACTTATAATTTCAGCTCCTGTTTTCAAAAGATTCAATAATAATGGGTGTTAAACCTGAGACATCTAGGCCATGGAGATGCTAAGAACTTGCTACTCACATTGATTTCCGCTGGAGTTTTACACAAACTGTACCTCTGAAATTCAACTCATTGGTACTTCAAGGTGGACAAGCAAAGCAGTGGACACTTATGCAAATTTGGATTACAATCATTGGCCACATCCTCATAAGCAGTTGCTGCAGGGAAAAAGGCAGCTGCACAAATTTGTGCTGCTGCTTTTTGCTCTGGCACATGCCCCTGTACGTGGGCTTAGTACAGGGAAAAATGCTCCCAGTGGGGCAGGGGAAGCTGGGGCTAGGCCAATGCAGCCCCAATTTTTCAACATGCTTTTTTTGATACTAGGATTTCCCAGTATCTAAATTTGGCTCAAATATGCAGCACAGAAAACCAGATCACCTTCGGGGGGGAGGGGGGGTGCATTTTGTGGTACCTCAAAAGCCTTTGAGGTGCCACAAAGCACATGTGTGTGCTTGTGTGGATTTGGCCATTGCTGCCATGTTAATCCGTAATCACAGCCTTTTCCCAACCTGACCTGTTCCAGAATTAATGTCAACCATATGCACTAAAGCATCTGATTATATAAGCAGAAAAGGTTATTTCTGTAAACGTGATATCTTTTATTAGACCAAATAAATAGTTGGAAAGATTGTTCTTTACAAACTTTAGGATTTAGGCTCAGCAGCTCCCATTTAAATACCTACACAAGTGACCAGATCTTTAGAAGATCCTGACTTCTCATTTGGCACTTCATGAGCAGGGCAGATTTTCAAACTAATTAGCATCCAGCTGATCCCATTTTGTCATGAGTGGCCGTAAGCCAAGATCCAGAATTTTTGATTCATACAGAAATGCCACAGTGGGGTTGAAGTGCCGTACATAGAAATGGTATTTTTTTTCCCCTTTCAAACTTACTTTTGTTATACTCGGTACAAGATCTAAGTTGGAATTGCTTTAATTACACACAACATTGAAAGACTGATTTTTACCTAGCTAAAATAACCTGACAATGTCTTCCTTGGAACTGGTTACCTGTCAGTTTTTAATGAGGTGGTAATTACTCACTTTATCTTAAGGGAAACAGTACTAAGAAAGTTTTTAAAACACTGTTGCTGCAGAGCTATTATTTTCAGTTTGGGCATGATGTACAAATAATTAAATCATAAACTGGAAAAAAATCTCAACTTGATACATTGGTTTATTCTACTTTTGCCAATATGATTACAATTACTATGATTTTTTTTCTCCCCCAGTAATTTAAAGTATTTGGAAATGCTGACTCATGTCCTTTGAACTCTAAGTCTTCTGTGAATACATACAACCCCTTTAAGTTGTATAAGTAGATATAGGATAAGCTTTAGCAAAATCAAAAGTGACTATAGGGCTCTGGGTGCAAGGGTGAAGGGGACTGGGGCTCAGGTGGTTTTTCTCTTCGATCCTTCTGGTCAAGGGAAAGGGCTGAGGCAGAAGCAGGTGCATCCTACAAATCAATACCTGGCTGTGCAGGCGGTGTTGCCAGCATGGCTTTGGCTTCTTTGACCATGGGATGTTATTTCAAGAAGAAGGATTGCTAGGAAGAGCTGGGATCCACCTGATGAAGAGACGGAAGAGCATCTTCACAGACTGGCTTGCTAACCTAGTGAGAAGGGCTTTAAACTAGGTTCACTGGGGGATGGAGACTGAAGCCCTGAGGTAAGTGGGGAATGAGTGACCTGGAGGAAGAGCAAACAGGAGGGGGGCAACAAGGGAGATGTTCTCATTCTTCCTGATAAATCTGGGCAATCGACTAGTTACCTTAGATACCTGTACACAAATGCATGGGGCCTGGGAAACAAGAAGGAAGAATGGGAAGTCCTTGCAGTTGCAGAGCTATGACAGCATTGGAATAACAGAGACTTGGTGGGAACTCGCATGACTGGAGCATTGTCATGGATGGGTATAAACTGTTTAGCAAGGACAAATGGGAGAGGAGGAGTTGCACTTTATATAAGAGAGCTGTATGATTGCTCAGAGCTCCAGGATGAAACTGGAGATAGGCCTGTTGAGAGTCTCTGGGTTAGGGTCAGAGGGGAGAGCAACAAGGGTGATGTTGTGGTGGGGATCTGCTATAGACCACCAGACCAGGAAGAAGAGGTGGATGAGGCTTTCTTCAAATAGCTAGTGGAAGTTTCCTGAACACAGGCCCTGGTTCTCATGGGGGACTTGGATCACCCTGACATCTGCTAGGAGGGCAATACAGCAGTGTGTGGGCAATCCAGAAAGTTTTTGGAGAGTGCTAGGGACAACTTCCTGGTGCAAATGCTGGAGTGGCCAACTCAGGGCCATGCTCTTCTGGACCTGTGGGTCACAAACAAGGAAGAATTGGTGGGGAATGTAGTAGTGGATCACAACTTGGATCCACTAGGATCAGAGAGCAGTGACCATGAGATTATTTGAGTTCAGGATCCTCAGGAAAAGAAGGATGGAGAGCACCAGAGTAAGAGCCCTGGACTTCAGAAAAGCAGACTTCCACTTGCTTAGGGAACTCATGGGCTGGATCTCCTGGGAGGCCAGTCTGAGGAGGAGAGGAGTCCAGGAGAGCTGGTTGTACTTTAATGCAGCCTTATTGGGAGTTCAGGAACCAACCATTTTAGTGTGCAGGAAGACTAGCAAGTATGGCAGAGACCACCTTGGCTTAACAGGAAACTCTTCAGTAAACTAAAACACACAAAGGAGGCTTAAAAGAAGTGGAAACTTGGACAAAGAACTAAGAAGGAGTATAAGAGCATTGCTTTGGCATGCAGGGATGAAGTCAGGAAGGCCAAAGCACAATTGGAATTGCAGCTAACAAGGGATGTGAAGGGTAACTAGAAGGGTTTCTACAAGTATGTCGGTAACAAGCAGAGGATCAGGGAAAGTGTGGGTCCCTTACTGAATGGGGGAGGCAGCCTTGTGACAGAGGATTCAGAAAAGGCTGAAGTGCTCAATGCCTTTTTCACCTCCATCTTCACAGGCAAGGTCAGCTCTCAGACTACTGCACCAGGCAGCACAGCTGGGGGAGGAGGTGAACAGCCAACAATGGTGAAATAACAGGTTAGGGACTATCTAGAAAAGCTGGACATATACAAACCACAGGACTAGAAGGGATGCACCCGAGGGGGATGAGGGAGTTGGTTGATGTGATTGCAGAGCCAATGAACATCATCTTTGAAAGCTCATGGCAATCGGGAAAAGTCCCAGATGATTGGAAAAGGGCAAATATAGTGCCCATATTTAAAAAAGGGAAAAAGGCGGATCCAGAGAACTACAAACCAGTCAGCCTCACTTCAGCCCCTGGAAAATCATGGAGCAGATCCTCAAGGAATCCATTTCTAAGCACTTGGAGGAGGAGAAGGTGATTAGGAACAGTCAGCATGGATTCACCATGGGCAAGTCATGCCTGACCAACCTGATTGCCTGAGATTACTGGCTCTGTGGATGCAGGGAAACTGGTGGATGTGTGGTGTTCCTTGATCTTAGCAAGGCTTTTGATACAGTGTCCCACAACATTCTCACAGACAAGCTAAGGAAGTATGGGTTGGATGAATGGACTGTAAGGTGGATAGAAAGCTGGCTGGATCAGTGGGTTCAGATGGTAGTAATCAGTAGCTCAATGTCTAGTTGGCAGCCTTTATCAACTGGAGTGCCTCAGGGGTTGGTTCAGGACCTGGTTTTGTTCAGTATCTTCATCAGTGACCTGAAAGATAAGATGGAGTGCACCCTCAGCAAGTTTTCAGATGACACCAAGCTGGGGAGGAAGTAGCAGGTATGCTGGGGGATAGGGCTAGGATTCAGAGTGACCTAGACAAATTGGAGGATTGGGTCAAAAGGAATCTCATGAGTTTCAACAAGGACAAGTGCAAAGTCCTGCACTTAGAACAGAACAATCCCATGCACAAGTTCAGTCTGGGAACTGACTGGCTGGGCAGCGGCTCTGCAGAAAAGGACCTGGGGTTTACAGTGGACAATAAGTGGAATAGGAGCCAGCAGTGTGCCCTTGTCTCCAAGAAGGCTAATGGCTACTGGGCTGCATTGGTAGGAGCTTTGTCAGCAGGTCAAGGGAAGTGATTATTCCTCTCTAGTCAACACTGGTAAGGCCACATGTGGAGTCCTGTGTCCAGTGCTGGGTCCTCCACTACAGAAAGGATGTGGACAAATCGGAGAGGCCAGTGGAGGGCAACGAAAATGGTGAGAGGGCTGAGGGACATGACTTAGGAAGAGAGGATGAGGGGACAGGGCTTATTTAGTCTAGAAAAGACTGAGAGGGGATTTAATAGCAGCCTTCAACTACCTGAAGTGGGGTTCGAGAGAGGGTGGAGCTGGACTGTTCTCAGTGGTGGCAGATGACAGAACAAGGAGCAACATCTGAAGTTAAAGCAAGGGAACTTTAGGTTAGATACTGGGAAGAATTTCCTCTATTTACAACTCCTCACTAAGAGGGTTGTAAAACACTGGAACAGGTTACCCAGAGAGGTTGTGGACTCTCCATCCTTGGAGGTTTTTAAGAGCTTGGTAGACAAAGCCTTTGCTGTGATCTAATTGGGAATGGTCCTGCTTTGAGCAGGGGCTTGGACTCTTCCAGTCCTAATTTTCTATCATTCTATGACTCCAAGATAAGTAGATCTAGGATATAAAAGGCATTTCCTTTATTGTTCCACTATCTGAGGACTCTGAAGTGCCAATGATATGCATTTATAGGCCATGACATACAAATCTCTCAGGATCATTTGAATAGCCTGAGCTAAAGGTTTTGAGAAGGTCCTTTATTTCCAGGACCTTCTCCTCCTCAGAGGGAAACCCAGAAGTCAGACACTCAGCTAATTTAACTAGATGTTAGCATGTCAATTGAACCTTTGCAATTTATACCAGTAAGAGATTTGGCCAGTGTGTTGCTTTCTTGAGCAAATTAATTCTTTTTGGATATGTTTTGGATATTTTTGCCTGATTCACTGTATTCCCTGAGTCCCTTATGCTACTCTTGCTGGACTCCTGAGGGCACTACAGGGAGATGTAGGCTCAGCTATTGTTGCCGTATTGAAGCAGTATATATTGGCAACAGAATATGACAGCAGAGGTGTTCTCAGGTTTCTCTGGTTTGTACCAGAAGCCGAATCAGTCCCTGCCTGGGGAAGCACACAGGAAGGGCAAAGGTGATACAAAACATCTTTTTAACATGCAGTTGTATATAAGTTAATGGCATGCCGGTCCATCATTAAGCCTTTCCTGCACTACTACTGTACAAACAAGAAATTCATTCAAACCCAGGTCTACAAAGTGACACTTTATCCTTTTTTTTTTTTTAAGAATCTTGAGCCTTGTCATCACAACCACTGAAAGTTTGTCATTATGGCAAGAAAAGGTATATGCAATTATGGTTCTTTGTGATTGCATATGCCTTTCCATTCAATCCCGTTGTCACTGAATCAAGGGAAGTTTTGGGTTGCTTCTCGGCATCTTGTGGACCGAGATCAAGTGTAGTATAGTGAACATACGTTCAGATCTCTGTGTTCTTATAATTTATATTAAAATAAAGGCCTTAACAAAGATATGGGCCTCTTTGCATTAAGCACTGTATCAAAATGGGAGCTTACCTCGAAATAGGCCATTGGTAGGTGAGAATGCAGAAGTGCAACTAGTAAGCCGTAGAACTAGGAGCTGGAATTTAGGCCTTCTAAATAAGCATAACAGAGCCCTATCCACCAGGTTGCCCCTCTCCCTGCCCTTTAACTCTCATTTCAAATCTCATTCCTATGCTGACAAAGTCAAGCTTTTGCTTCTGTCATCATCGCAGGCACGGAGAAGCCAGCTGCTTATGTTCTGCCTTGTGCAACATCATCAGAATTGCCAGCAAAGTTCTAATCCTAGGCATTTTATTCTTAATGGTGTTCTATGAAGCAGCAAGAACACAGTGTAATTTTCAGATATATGGTTGAGTTTGCACAACTGTCACAAAAGTCTTGTCTTGACTTGTAAATGCTACAAATTTGATATGGAAGTCACTGATGGGGAATAAATTTGGACGCCATTTTTACAGTTGCTTTTCTGGTCATCACCACACATTAAATTGACAGCCTATTGTTTTTTAATTCCCAGCTATCAGAAGTCTCTTGTTTATTCCTACCCTATACGTATTCTGTTGCTTTTAGATCACCTGCCTGTTGTTTTCAGATTTCTCTTCATCACCACATACATTATTTTATCAGACAAGGCATTTTCAGCTTCCATCAAGAGCTATCGAATGTGTTTGATAAGAATAGTCCATCCTGAATTCAAGATTCAATACAGCAATCTTTGACTTTTGGCTTCCAGAATGAAAGATTTGAAATTAATTTCTTTTACAGCAGTGATCACAAGAAGAGAAACTGTTACAAAGTGTGACATTTCTCTACTAAAAACAAAGTGGAAGAAACCCCATTATTTCGTGGTGTAACACCCATGAAAAGAAGCTCTTAGTAGTTGCTAGGTAACACTTTTGTTTTTAGACAAACCCAGCTTGCTTTGATGATGTAATCCTTCTCCCTCATGCTCTCTCTCTCGTAGATAGAGACCTACTCAATTTGTGATTTCGCAGAAATTGCAAAATGGGGCGATGTCTGCAAAATATGCAGGGGAAAAAAAGGACATACTAAAAATAAAATGCTGGTCCCCCAGTGGGAGCCAGCAGTCCTCACGGCCCAGCGGCCCAGCTGTGCAGCCCACCGGGAGGACGAGGGGGACTGGTGGCACAAATGGGAGCAGGCAAGATGGCTGCCATCTCCACTCCTCACTGCTGATTGGCTGAGGGCTGCCTGTCATGCAGCCCCACTGTTCTTCATCAAGCAGCAAGGCGAATGATGGACAGCCCTCTCAGCCAATCAGCAGCAAGGGGTGGGGCTGTATGACAGACCAATCAGCACTGGGGCCCCTCAGGCAATGAACAGC
>NW_017728942.1:6471708-6566908 GCF_001723895.1 Crocodylus porosus
CCCCTCTCCACCAATCAATAGGGCTGCATGAGGGCATGAGCCACCAGGTCCCAATAAGAAGTGTAGGGGGGGTCCCACTGCTCGGGCTCGTGAAAATGGTGGCTGGTTTTATGATCTGCCCGCGAAATCGGCCTCCTGCCTCCTTGAGTTGGGTAGAACCCCAATCATAGGTAGCTGGGCTCTAGATAGCGTGTGGATCTGGTTTCTTCTTCTGCTGTCTCAATGAAGTGGGGGAAGGATCCCTCTGTGCTCACTTACGTCACTGTGAATCCATCTAACCAGTTCATATTCTCACCTTTAAATGACATTACTTTAGCACACCTCACACATCTACCACTTGTCATAGGAAAGGATCACTTGGGCCACAGTTTTTGGATCCCCTCATATGTTCACAAATACAGATTATGTAACACAAACCTGCCAGTGAAAAAATGTGTATCCCCATCAGTCCGCTTTGATTTATACCTCTTGTGAAAACATTGGTGATAGGGAGTAGAATAATGGAATCATAGACAGTGAGGGCTGGAAGGGAGCTCAGGAGGTCACATCTAGTCCAACCTCCTGCTCAGAGCAGGACTGTCCCCAACTACATCAGCCCAGCCAAGCTTTGTCTAGCTGGGTTTTGAAAACCTCCAGGATGGAGCTTCTACCACCTCTCTGGGTAACTTGGTCCAGTGTTTTACTACAATGCTAGTGCAAAAATTCTTCCTAGTATCTAGCCTAAAGTTCCCTTGCTGCAACTTGAGCCCATTGCTCCTTGTTCTGTCATCCGTCCCCACTGAGAACAGTCCAGCTCCAACCGCTTTTGAGCCCCTAAACTGCAGATGATTTCAAATACAAAGAAAATTTCATGTTTTTCATAATGAAATTTCATCAGATGTGACATACTCCTGCAGAACCTTCGGTTTCAACAGATAACTATTTTTGGATATAAAAATACTTTCAAGTAACATTTTTGACTATTTGTAACTTCTGCACTGATTTGGCTCATGGGTGACAATTATGATAGGGACACTGAATAAAACACAAGAGAAATTATTCAGATGCTGGCCTGAATTCCTTTTTTTTTCTTTTTACAGTTAGTAAAAATAAAATGTATTTGGTTTTTCCTCTGAAAATGACTAAAGAACATTTATGGGGCTGGGTCAGTAGAGAATGGATCATGCCCTGCAAGCCTGGAGAACAGTGAATAGAAGCATCTGGGGCGAAAAGGCCAAAGTTTGGAAGCATGAACTTCCTGAGTTATTCAGCCCCGCTCAGGCACAAACACATAAGTTCCTTTGTTAAGATTTGGTCTGACTGTGCAAATACACATGCACACAAACCAATATGAGATTTTGCATGCACATAAACAGCACATCTAAGATTTCATTTTGGCACCTTGGTAACCTATTTGAAAAATCAGCGTTAACCATAAAAAGCCTTGTTACATGATTTCTGGGCTAAACCCTTCAGATAAGATTAGAATAAAACTCTCATTGACTTGAGTGTGGTTTTTGATCCAGATAATAATATGCAGGATTCAGCCAATATAGATCAACTCTATCTTACAAAAATAGGCTGAATAAGCTATAATTATTCTTCTTCTCTAGCAGCTCACTTATAATTATTTGTTTCTAACTGAAAATGATCCGTGCTGCAATAAGATTATTAATGATAAGAAAGATGTCCCAGAGTGATATTGAAAGCTAGTCCCTGGCCGACCAGCTAGAATTCAGGTGAAATGTAGTTACTTTTCTTGACAATTAGTTGAGGAAATATATTAGGCTGCATTGAAAAAACCTCAGTTAAGGCTGGATCTAATGGGGTCCTCAAGAACGATGCTTAGTGGGGTCCTCAAGAACAACCCTGACTAATAACCTGTTTATAAACGTATGTGCGTCTTTGGGAGTTTCCCCCCTTCGGATTTGTGCACATGGTTTACCTTCGGTCATCCAAGTCATTTGATTAGATGCTATCAGGATTCTGTCTGGATTTGAGATAGAGTATAGGGAATGAAAGACGGTAAGGAGTCACTCTGCTGTGGTTCGGGAGCATCTCTAGGGACATTCAGAGTGGACCAGGGTAAGATTAGGCACGCACCCTGGAATGGACGCCGTGGCATCCTTTGAGAAAGTGCAGCGGACACTTTTATCTTATCTGTTGACTCTGCTCCAAGTGGCCAGCACAGAAGGTAGAAGAGGTCATGACCACTAGATATTAAGAGCTGGAATTATAGTCTTTACATTGTTCAGGGGTGGAGGGGACGTGATTTAATTAAAGCAATTCTTGCAGCATTCAATGAGCTTTAGTTAAAGTGCTCCCGCCACTATTTTGAAGTGCGGGGATGCTGAATAAATATATGTGATGTGGAGGCTGCTGGAATGTGCTAATTAGCATGCTTCAGCAGACTCGATTATTTGAGTCTGCTCTGATGTGTGCTAATTAGTACATGTTGGAGCAGACCTCTGGCACATGTATAGGTGCCCCTTGTGTTTCTGCAGTGCCTAGCACACTTGGATAATATGGTCCTGCCTTATAGAAGCAGGGAGAGATTTACAAAGGCACTGGGCGAATAAGACAAGCTCCCTTTGAAAATTAGTAGGAGACAGCCATATAACTCTCTCAAGCTCCTCTGAAAACCTCAGCCCTAATAAAGACCACTGTCTTTCTCACCTTCATTACTATTTTAACGTTTATAGCACTTTTATGTACTCAAGGCCTATTGAAGTTAATAGAAAGACGTCAGTGGAGCTTCAGTCCTACCCTGAACAAATGGGCTAGAAAGCAGAACACCAGGGATCTAGCGCAAGACCCAGTAAAAGTTGATTTTTTACATGTGAGGCAGTGCAATACCTGACTGCTAGGCGTTAGGCATGTAGTCCATGGGCAGCCTCCAATATGCACTTGGACTCTTGCTCCCTATATAGCATACAGAGAGAAGGCACTCCATTCCATTTCCCAATTTGCAAATTGTGAACTTTATGATGTACAGTTCACATTTTTCTCAATATTTAAATAGTTGACCTTCAGTTTGCTTTATTGAGCACTCATTTGAGTGAAACAGTGTTTCGTGGGTGGTTCATAGAAAAAGTTTGGAAACGTGACAATTCAAATGTGTTGTTGCAAGTGATAAAATATTTGTCAGGTCTGTTTTGCATTAAGGGCAAGCGTGCTAGGAAATGTGGTTGAAGTGCACAAATTGCTGTGAGATGAAATAAAGCCGTCTGTGTTCAGAACAGTATAATTGTTAATGCAGGGCAGCTTTGCATTGGTTTCCATTCCATTTATTGTAATTCTTACCTAGTCATAAGCGTCAACTGCCAGGAGTGGCTCTGCTAAGCCTGTTCCATGCAGAGAGAAGTGCTACATGAACTTCTTTTTAGAAAAGAATCAAGGTTGGTTTTTATTCCATTCAGTGCTAGTGCTTGGGATGTTTATAGATCTGGGATTTTGATATCTCTGAACAAGATCAGATATCCGGTATGGTATGCAAATCTGCACAGAAGAATGATGGGATGGAACATCATTATCCTCTGCATAATGCAACAGACTTGAGGTTCTCTCTGAAGGAAAGGAAGACAGTGGCACCAGTTAACATTTATCTTTAAACCTTTGCAGGAAAACTTACCGTTTATCATTTGTGGTTTCTTGTAACCTCAGGATAATGTCTACAGAATAAGATCTGCAGTTGAAATTTACTTATCTGTCCCCACTGTAAAGAAGGATATTGGATGGAGATCTTATGCAGAGTTTGCTTCACATATCTGGACTAATTTATTTTATGAATGTGGTAATCTTAAAAGCCTTAATCCATTTAAGATTAAACTCTCTCTGGCACCCCCCCCCAATTTATATATTTAATTTTTAATGCCATACATTTTAATATTTTGATATGGAACCTAATATATTTTATTAGCATGCCCATTTCATATGTTCTGATGAAACTCTGTGCCTTATTTTCTTGCTGGAGAGCAGGGATTTTTTTTTCCAGTCCTAAGTAAATACAACTTTATTTGTAGGTTCTTTTCCTCTTAGGTGTGACTGTAAAACAAAATAATGCCAGTCCTATTGCCACTACTAATAATGCTTCTGAAAGAGTCCAGAATAATCAGAAGTGGACATTGGGAGCCTTTGTCTATTCACTAAGGACAAAAATCACTCCACTACCAGGGGGTTATATAAGATTATGACTTCATTTAGGAACCTGTTGCACAACACATTTAGGAACATATTTAAAGCCCACTGACTTCAGTATAGCACATGTGTAAGTGCTTCGTTAAAATAAGACTTGGTCCACAACCTCCCTGAGGTCAACAGAAAGACTTTGATTGATTTTAGGGGGCTGACATCAGGGCATTGCAGCCCAGAATATGGGCCACATGGAGCCATGGACATTTAAGCAAAAATTGTACTGATGTGGGAGTGCTTAAAAGTTCAAGATTTCATATGGCCCATTTTGAGAGCTTCTGAATGGGCCAATTCGCACCGATAAGAAACATCAGGCAATGACAGTACAAACATCCCCAAGTAATCCCTTCAATGCATCTTACAGAGACTTTAGTTACACGCCTTTGCCATTCAGCCTTCACCTCCAGGGATGAGATTAGCTGATGTACAAGTTTGCAACAGGGATTCTAACCCTCCTTGACCCTTCTGATGAAAAACAACATGAAAAAATACTTTTGTGTCTACATTATGTCACCAGCCAGCCTGAACAAAAAGGGAAAAATACATCTTTGTCTTGCTAGGCACCTAAACATGAAAAGCAGCTCTCATTTTAGACTTAGATGTACCTATTTCAAAAAAAGAAAGAGAGAAAAAAAACCAAACCGTGCTGTATTACTGCAATTATGTGCTGAAAATCAGAAATGCTGAAACATTAAATTAAGCTTAAAAATGTTCCTGTTTATGCAAAAAAGGAATGCACAGTGCAGCATAAGACATTGCATTACATTGCTATTTTTCTTCCCTCCCTCTCTCTCTCTCTGGATCTTTGCCCTCCACATAATTATCTCACATTAATTTTTTTTGTAAAACAAAAAGCCAGATGCTCACATGGCTCTAATCTGGGGCTGCTACACCACTAAAAGCATCGGATCCAGCATTAACTACTAATGGGTATCTTTCCTCCATTAACCTGGACTCAGGTAGTATACCCAGGAGGAGGAAGTAGAATTGTTTGCATGCAGTTTGAATGATGTTTCTAGGAAGATGCTGAAGAGTTAGGTCATGGTTTGACTTCATGCCGACGTTGTGATAAATGCCATTTAGGAGTTTTTCTGTCATCTGAAGCAATTCTAGAACAGCCGTAAGTGCTGCATTTCCTCTCAGTGAAAGGGCTAGCCTTCATTAAGGAGCTCATTACTGTGGAATCCAATTTGTAATAATTAATTTCTTCATCATAGCGATAATGCAGAATGCTCAGATGTTTCTGAGCAACATGCACAGCCCTTTCTAAAAGCACAGCATGATCCTCGGGGCTTGAGATGGTGGGCCATGTTCTGACACCCTTACAAGATAATACATAAATCCCAAGTTGTCCCACTGAAGTGGTACTGTTCACAGAACAGACTCCCACCCACAAAAGCCCCACACATCTTAAAAAATAAAATAAAGAACGAAACATACTACCACCCCCGTCACCAATCATGGCTACTATAGCCCTATAATGTGGTATAGGGCTCACAGACCACCCCATGATTTGGTTCACTTGTACGCAGGAGCCCTTTCCTCCTCCACCAGGTTGTCTTCCTTCTTTGATCAAATTGTAGGTTTTGGTAGATAGAAAGTGTTTTCCACTAGGCATTTGGTCAACAGTGAGTATAATGAGGCCTCAATCTCGGTTGGGGTGGTGGTAGAATGCATGTAATTATAATTGAACTGATAAATGGCCATTTTAATCCGTTAAAGAGTTTACTAAAATGATCACTGAGCCAGAGTAGTAGCTTAAAAGTAGGACACCTGTAAATACAGCCTGGTTGGAAGTGAGGGTAGACAAGACACTTAAGAGACTGTATGCAGGACTGACAGATTTTCATACCAGAGCTATTCACAAAATTTGGGACAAAACACTTTTTTTTTGGAAAATGCCAGTTTGTGTAAGCTGGATCTTATTTCCAGAATGGAAATTCTAGTTGGAACCAGATGCAGATAGACCACTATGTGTTAGCCAAGTGGGTCTGGCACTCACCTGGGGACCAAACACAGTAGGGCCTTGAACAATGGCCTGCTAACTCCTGGGGAAGTACTGTAGTCTTCACTAGGGTATAGAGTCAGGCTCTGTCTTTCCCTCTAACTCCTTTGTTGGGTCTGTTCTACTTCATATAAATAACTCAATAGTCATTGGCCAGAAAACAACATACTCCATTGCCCAGTGGTTAGGGCACTTACCAAGGGCGTGAAAGACCTAAGTTTAAGACTAATGAATGAGACAGAAATTTGACCCTGGGTTTCCCAGACACCATGAATGCTTGGAGTGGTTGGCTTCTTCTCTTATAACAACACTGGTAAAGCCTTGGGTTAGTCCAGATGTAGAACATGAAAATCTGAAAATGTTCATGGCCTGGCTGTGGTTTCCTGTCCAGCACTATTCTTTCCCAAGTGATGTCACATGGCCAATCAGCTATTTATTTATAAATTCGGTTTATATGGATGCCTTTACAGGCAACCCCCACTTAGCGCTCTTAATTGGTTCCTAAAAAAAAGAGTGTTAAGTGAACTAGCATTAAGCAAAACTGAAAGGTTTTGACGACCCAGGATGGCAACCACAAGTGTTTTTAATGACCCAAGATGGCAACTGCGAGTGTTATAATGAAACTCGCTGAGTGCTAAGAGGAATTGGGTATCAATTTAAAATTAGTGTTATGGCGAAATAGTGCTAAGTGAAACAGTGTTAAGTGTGGGTCGCCTGTACCAGTAAAGTCTCAGGGTGGCCAACAGAGAGAGACAGATGCAACATATAAAAGCAAATGGAATATGATATGAAACAAAAGCTCCTTAAACTGTTTCGCAGGCTAGCCTGGCTTGGTAAACGCTTGCCCAGATAGGAAGGTTGGGCAGCTTTTCTGGAAGATAACCAGGCTTGGGCTCTAGCAGGCCTCAAGGATGAAGGAGCTCCAAACCTGAGGAGTGACTACTGAGAACAACCTTCCCATATAAGTATCTATTGTGTCACCTTAGAGATTATTCATAGGCAGATTCTTTTTTCAGCAGGAAGCTTGAAAATACTGCCCAGTAAACACTACACTACCTCTGTACATGAACAATCACAATCGTTATAAATAATTTTCTTGGCTTTTCCTATAAGCTTCACCTTAGTTTTTTTCCACTGGCCATGTCGGTTAGTGTATAGTACTCAGAAAATGCACAAGCTATAAGTGAATCCCAAAGTGATATACATATATATTCCACATACAGCAAATCTGCTGTCATTATTACTAAACTGGCCTTGGGCAAAACACTGCAGCCAGCTCTAGTGTTACTGATCCTGAGATTCCCAGCTGAATTTGCATCTAAACTTCACATTCCAGTTAAAATAGAAAGCATTTGAATATACTGATGGAAAGGACAACTGCAGTGATTAGTCTTAATACCTGGAGGAATATTTCCTTGAAAAAAAATCTGAATAGAGTATGCTTCTAGACCTGTTTACACCTACAAATGCTTGAGGTTTTAAATCACTGGTAAAACTGCTGGGCATGCTGACTGGTATCGTCTCGTTGTTTCCTTGTACTTGTCTGTCAGTGTCCAGCTGCTGTTTCCTTTCTTAGGTTGTAAACTCACAGATGAAGGAACTCCCCATGAAGGTATGTACAATATCTAGCACAATGGTATGACTAGGGCTCATTCTGCTATGGCACTACAAACAAAATAATAGTAAAGTATTGCTTTAGTATGGGTTGGGGAGGGAGACCTGACAGCCAGTGGGGTATTACAGTTGTAATGTTTGAGATACCTGCATTGCGCACTAGAAGTCAAACTATTAGTGTGTCACACAATTCATCTTAAGTGAATCCCAGTGAAACTTTATACCCGATTGCACCTTTGCATATTTTATGGACCTATTCACTGTATTTTATCTATGTTGCTTGTTCACAGGATCTCTCATAAATCTGTGTGGAGAACAGCAATCCCATTTTGTGGAGGATTTCACCAATATGAAATTTATGCATTGACCTATGGACATAACCTATGCTGTGTCATTTCCTGCTGCTGTTCATAAATTTCTTGTTGAGACCTTCCTTGTTCATGCCTTAGGTTCCTGGGCATGAAATCAATGGCACAAAATGCTACCAGTGACAGGATTAGAGCCACTAAGTCTTGAGTGCCGTCTGGACTTTCCGGGAAACATAACCAAGGGAGCTTCCTTTTGTTCCTGTAATTTCTAGGTATCTATTAAATAATGGCTTTAATTTAAAAGAAAAACTGGGTGTCCAGAATCCCAATATCCCATTCCTACATCTCTCTAAGTTTATTCCCTGGACTTTACACCACAGGGAATTACATCTCATCTAATACATTGATCTATCCGTGGCATTTGTAATAGACCCAACACGCTGTAGAAAGACAACGCCGTGCTCTAATGGCAGGTTTTTATCATATTCCAGATCAGTCACTCCCCTCCATGGTGGTATATATTAGTAAGCAGGCGTCTGGCAGCAGTATTAGAAACATAATAAAGAAACATTTAAAATTAAATTGTGGTGGATCAAGAGTTGGAAAGGAGCCTCTATTCCCTTTGGGTACATTTGTAACATTTAATCTAATCATCATTCAGCAGTAGATACAATTCCAGCCTACATCAAAGTAACTAAAATACTGCTTTGATGGTTTAATAGTAGCTGGCAGTGTAATGACAGGTGGCCACAACCACAATCCTAATTTGAAACAAGCTGCAATCTTGGTTAAAGACATATACCTCTTGGAATTCTCTGAAGCAGATCTCTTTGAATGAACTGGGAAATAAAACGGAGACCAGAGCTACAGTAAATTTCAAGGGCTGTGTTCAGTATACCTTCCCTGTTGACATTGCCTTTAGCAGCTGCTTCAGCAAGTACATTATTCAAGAGCAGCAATAATATTGTTGTTTGTTCAGCTCACATTTTATATTAGCTCAAGCAGACAAAAGAAAACTGTCACTGGAGGGAGTTCTACGTAATAGACCATCGATACATTGGGAAGCAGATACAGCACGACAGAAATCAAGTAACGGGTGAAGACAGTGTTATTGGCATGGGTTTTCTTACCACGCTCTTTGTCATCCCTTTCTAGGTAAGGAAATCCCTATAAGCCACTCCTTATAAAGTTATGAATAAAGTATTTATTTTATCCTTACCTTTTCTAAAAATTCAGGAGCTTTTCCCTTAATAGGACCCAGTACAAGAACTGTAAGACAGATGAAAAAAAAAAGAAAGATGTCCCTTTGTGAGCTGTGAGTAGATTTATATGGATGCCTTTCCCAGTAAAGGCTCAGAGTATCACACAATGTGACCATGTGTGATGCAGACTGCTTATGCCATCTCATGTAACTTGAAGTTTTATGCAGGTGAGGCTGATAAAATCCATATGGGCTCAATATGCACACCCATATCTGTGTACAAATGTAAATCTTAGAACTTGTGCACCTAATTTTAAACATAATTACAGTGAAGAGGGAGGAAGGATTGCCCAATGGTGAGGACATTATGCTGGAGTTCTGCAAATGGGCTCCATCATGAACGGTGACCACCACCATGTAAACCAACTTACATGGTGCAAGAAGCAATGTGCTCAAGTTTCAGCAGTGGAAGTTTAGGTTAGATATTAGGAAAAAACTCTCACTAGGGGGGTGGTGAAGCACTGGAACAGGTTGTGGAGTCTCCATCACTGGAGGTTTTTAAGAACTGGCTAGACAAAGCCTTAGCTAGGGTGATATAATTAGGGACGGTCTGGCTTTGAGCAGGGGGTAGACTAGATGATCTCCTGAGGTCCCTTCCTACCCTCATTTTCTATGATTCTGTGATTACGCCATTTCCCAGACTACTTCACACAGAAGCACTTTTAGATGCACAGTCAGTGCCCATCCAGGTCATTGGGCAGACTAGCTAATGCACTGTAAATTCACCCACAGCAAACTTACTTGTATAGACAGCCCTGCAATTCACCACAGTCTTTGCATCATGAGTACTCAGGATAGATTGTGTGCACCCATGTAGTGATTTGAAATGGATTATTGGATAAATATGAAAGTACTTTACTGTGATTGAGAATATCTTCTGAGACATTGTTATTAGAAATATAAATGTATGCACATGTACACATGCATTTGCAAGCAAAGTTTCCCACACTGCAGGCACATTTAATCTCACCACCATTCAGCAGTAGCTACAAACTAAAATGCTATTCTGATGGTTTAATAGCAGCTGGCAGTGTAATGATGCATGTGCATTGTAAGGCATTCCTTTTGCATGGCCCATTGCATACTAGAGTCTCAAGGCCCAGTTTTTGCAAAGAGCCTCAGACTAGCTTTAATTTTTGGAAGCATAGTTTAGCACCCCTCCATTGGACAGTTCTGGACCGTATCTCATAGCAGGGTCAGCACTGAAGACACCGCAGAAGCAGGAAGTAGAAGATTGCCTTTCAGGAAGTCAGAGAAAGTTTGGGGCTTGCTTATTCCTACTTCCTTTATGAGAGAGGAAGGAACAGCAGAAGAAAGTGCTCCAAGGCTGTTACCCATGGGAGACGAGTGAAAATGCTGTGAACTGGCATTGCTGCTGGAGTAGAGTTGCATAATCTCTAACCCGGTACTAATGGAAATTTAGGCTTTTACCAGTATAAGTGATTGGAAACTGGTCTATGCCTACAACAGAACACAAGTTCAGCACACCACACCCATAACAGAATGGAAGTTTGGCACATGTAGACTGGTTTAAAAATGGTGGGACCCGGTCTAAAATTTGCCCTCCCCCACTCCCCAAAGGGCGGATGTCTGTTTTATTCACTACCTATCTAAAGTATACTGCTTACAGAAAACCATGTAACTTAGATCGATTCTTCCTTGGGCTTGTTGAATGTCTGTTCCTAGCCTTAGAGAACAAGATAGACAATGAGCTAAGAGATAAGCCCTCTGTTTGTTGTCCCACTTCTTAGGTTACAGCTATACAAAATAGCCGAGTTTCACAATATTTTAGGTTCATTTTGAAAAGCTTTGGGCAATGTTAATGGGTAGCATCATCCATTAAGAAGAGATACTCCACTATCTCTAATAGTACTGCTACATATGTACTCTTCAAAATTATGATTGCTATAGTGTTAAAGTACAACTGTTTTGATATTCAAGGGGTTCCTTCAGGGAAATGGTGTAAAACAGGGCAGATTAAAAGGTCCTTTCATGCAGTGCAGATAGGCATCTACACACAATCAAAATTCCACATGCATTTACAAAGAAGAGTAAAAATTTGCAAACTTTAATTGGCAGAGACAACATTTGCTGTTAATAATAAATCTTGTAAACTAAAATGATCAGAGTATCAATTTCCTACAAATGTTTTATCTGAAGGACAGGAACAAGTTCCTAAAAATGAGTTGTAAAGAATATATTAGTTTGGTTGCCCGTATTAGTCTTTTGCAAGTTTGCTAATCAAGCCTGACAGCAATAATTTTCACCCGTATTTATAACTCCCTAACAATACATGTTGATAATTGCTGCAGTAGAAAATTTAATAAGTCATGGGTAGTGCACTAATAGATGACTAAATAATGGAAAGAACATTAAACCCCTTTTACAGTGACTGAGTTACCACTGAAGTTCAGTATTATGTTATTCAGCCAAACTGGAGGGCGTTCTTGAGACTTTTTAAAGCACCTTTCTTTGCATGTGTGTGCAAACTTCAATGGAAGAGGTTCTAGATACAATCAATAGCTGTCAAACTTCCATCCTAGTGTGTGGCTTTGTATGGTTCTAGTTATCTGTCATAGAGATTATTATTTGGTATTTTACATCAGGAATTAATGGTACCACCAACAGAAAGATCCTTTTTTAAAAATAGTGTTTTATTAACATCTTATGGGAGAGGCATTTGAAATCTACAGGCTTTGAAATCCCTGGTCCGGGAAGAGAATTAGGAACTCAGCAACTGAACTAGAACAGTATTAAAGCCCTAGTATTTAGCATTTCCCCACAAAAGGGCTCTGCTTGGAAAACCTGCAACATATTTTGTGGCACTGAAAAAATGTAATTTGGCCTTTAGCATTATATTTAAAATGAGTTTCCAGCATGCTGATGGTGCTGTGCAATTAATAACAATAATACTACCACCACAAGCAATAATGGACTCGGATTTTTTTAAACCTCTTTTAAGAATGCCAATAAATAAAAGACCTATGGGACATTGTAAACATACATAATACAATGTACATGACATAGCAAATATTACCGTGCAATAAATTACATTGCTGGTAAGCTCAGATATTGGTGACTAATTAGAACGCTATGGAAATGCGTATAGCAGGAGATCCATGTTCATTGTAATTAGCCCAGATAGTCCTTAATGGTAAGTGCTCTACTTTGCCTTCTGTCCGTAACCTCAAGTAAGTAGTAATGTACAGTCTCGCTGCTCTGGAAAGCATTATACTAGGCTTGAATCCTCCTGGATCAGAAGAAAAGAGTACAGCTTTCCTCCCCACCTTGCCCCCGTCCCACGTTTGTTCCAATGCCTAGTTAGTGCAGGTCTCTGGTGAGGCTAAGGCAGTATATGCGTCGGGTGCTATGCAATGCAGACAGAACAGAAGCTCCCAGCACCCTTGTCTAGTTGTGTGTGTTTATGAAAGAAGGCAGGGCAGATTTGCATTTTATAGACTAACCAAATAAGATATCTATCTACTCTGTTTAGAAAAGAAGCCAGGAAAAATTCTAAAT
Organism: Crocodylus porosus; assembly: GCF_001723895.1. Taxonomy (NCBI): domain Eukaryota; kingdom Metazoa; phylum Chordata; order Crocodylia; family Crocodylidae; genus Crocodylus; species Crocodylus porosus. The sequence goes on from NW_017728942.1 coordinate 6,484,586, forward strand.
ATACCTGCATTCTCCCCAGGGTAGGTCATTTAAACGGGATTTCAAGAGCCAGCAGTCAAACGAATTAGACACACCATTGCTCTCACAAATCGTAGGCATCATTTGCTCATATAGATACCTTGACTGTGATGCAAATGAGGCAGTTGTGAACAGAAATGGTTGAGGACATATCTTTCTGCACCATCACAGTAACTGTGTAGCCTAATTAAGACTTGTTTGAATATCTGGTCCCAGTGGAGAAGACGACAGCATGAAGTATCCTTATTCTGAAGGAGCATCACATTGAGCTAATGAGAGCCTGTTGTAATATGGGATGATTTCAGCATTAATTAGGAGTTGCTTGACAGTAATACCCTAGCAGGGAAAGCAACCGTTCCAGCTGAACACCAGGATGGTACTGTATTCCACTCATGTAGATACTCTACTCTGGGAAAAGAAGGCATTTAGCCCCAATTTAGAGTCTTCAAAAAAATAATGTATAGTGATTGGTGCACTTAATTTTTGATATTTTCTTTCCAGACCTGAATTGTTATAAAAATCCTCTCTGACTCTTGAGCAGTTATTAAAAAAATTAGGAGCTAGCTCCTGGTAGCAATATTTTCTCCCAGGTGGCACAAGCCCATAGATTTAAGTGTGTATGGCAGTGCATAAATGAAGGAGGAGCAAAACACAGAAAGTTTGACAATATTTTTGTTCTTTTCTAACCTAGTACAGTGAGAAGATAGGGCCTGACATCATCTTCCCAGTCTGAGCACTGGTGTGTACCAATAGCCCCTTAGTTCATAATATTTGCTTCTTCCTCCTCTTTATAATTAAGAAATTAAAAACCTGGGTGATCACCCTCCCCCCTGCCAAAAAAATGCAGTTTCCTCATAGTAGGAACAAAGTATCTACAGTTAATACATTCCCATGCCTAACTGTGCAAAAAATGTATCACATGCAAGTGATTTTTCGGCGTACGATAATCTTCCATTCTGTTTCATGTTGGTTTAAAGGCTGAAGATCGCTCTCACAGACTTCCGGGAACTTCTGGCTCTAGCCAAGGACACCATGCTAGACTGCATCGCTTTGATGTGATACCAGTAAAATGATGTACAACACACACCTTTCCCTTCATTTCTAAATTGATGCTTTATCTCAAACAGCATATCACGCACATAAACTTGCAAAGCAGGACTTAAAAAGTAAAATTTCACACCATGAAAGAGCACCTAAGTCTGATATTTTCAATATGACCAGGTGCAATAAATACTCCACTTGGGGCAATTCCCTTTTCCAGTGTCTTAATCTTCTTTCAAGCCAGCTAAAATTATTACGGCGTTTGCATTTAAAAAAAGAATCAGAATTGCTCATAAAATTCAGGAAAAAATTCTGGCAAGTTTCTAGTTGTTTTGAGAGAATGTTTTCCCAATATTTTATTTTATTTTTTAAGTAACACTCCATAGATCAGTCAGAACAACAAAAAAAAAGAGAGAAAAACCTCCCCCTGCAAAAAAGCAAACAACAACAACTCCCCCCCACCCAACAACAAAAAAACCAGCAGAAAAACAAATAATATATTCTGGATTTTTTTGCCAACATTTTTAAAAATTAAACAAAATTCTCAAGAAGTTCCAAAAATAACAGCACAGTTACAGTCACTTCCCATCATCCAAAGAAAACTCAAACACTTCCCATCATCCAAAGAAAACTCAAACTCCTCCTTTGGCTTGTTCTTTCAGCTAACCTTCCAATGCTGAATCCTTTCTGCCAATTCAATTTTATATTGCAGTCAAAAACTACGTTAGGAGCATGTTATTCATGCCGCAAAGTACTAGAAAGTTGGAAAGTGCCAGAATTTGTTACTCATGCTGCCTTCCCTCTGCACCTTTGGGCACTGATTTTGTGAGCTGAATGAGGGAGCTTGTGGGGAAAAAACGCTATGATTGCCTAATTAAAATCTGTACCATAACATATAGTGCTGTAGAACTGATTGCACAAGCAGCCACAGATTTGGCATTTCTTAATTTTTGGCTCTTAGGCTGCGGTTTGCCATCTAAACAGCATTCTTCTAGAGTAGCTTTTGAATGACATTTTTATTACATTATGTCCAGCCAGCTTGGATACCAAGACTATTTCCAGTGAAGTCACAGAACCTACTCAGAGTCTTACAGTCACATACTACCGGTACCGTACTAAGTCGGTGCTATTGTGGCAAGTAAGATGAGAGAATGGAGGCAATGTGGCATAACAAGACTCATCCAAGGTCACACTGGACATGAAGGGCATAGTGATAATCCACTTCCCTTTTAAATGGCATTAGTCCAGAAATGTCAACAATTGATTTTGGAGCCAATTTAGAAAAAAATAAATGCTTTTAAAACTATCAGTTAAAAAAAAACCAGTTTTCCAAGGCATTTTTTGCACTTATTTTTATAAGATGAGCATAAACTTACATCAACCTACCTTTATGCTGTCACATGCTCTTACTTTCAACTTGGGATACATAATTCAGATCACAGTCTATTATCTGCTCATGGAGCCTACAACAGAGACGGCTACTTAAATGGAGCCGTGCTCGTAATTCTCTCTACCATCGTTTGTAAGTTTATATCATAATTTCTTTCTTCATGTAACTAAAAGGTACTTAATACGATTCTTACCGTCCATGGGAAAGGGGTGGGGAAGGCGTGAATTCTGGGACATTTGTTATGTATTCTTCGTTTAATTTTTATGAGCACTTAGCAGGTTACCCTTTGTTTTGATTTTTTTTCTTGAAGTCTAATTATTCCATATGTCCTTTCATATTTTGTCTAATCTGCAATTGTATTTCTCATTATCATTTTGTGAGGATATGCTGCTATTCCTCTGATTTCATTCTATCCCTTTTATGTTTCACTTGTACAAAATTAATTACATTGTACCTTCAAGCATAATTTTAACAGTGTCTCCATTGCACTGTGTCTGCCTTTAATTAATGCTCTTCTAATGTAGGTTTTAGAGCCAAATGGTGCAATATTCCGAGCATCAAAGAAACAAAAGATCTAACAAAGCTGAAATGAAAGAGCCAGACAAAGCAGCAGACAATGTATTCTCATTTGAAAATGTCACTTCAACTTTATTTTAGATAGCAGAACTGGAGAAGATTGTTTCTACTTTTCCCCCCATTCATAATAAAGCTGCTTGGTGTAGCTGGGAATCATATCTATGACGTTCTCTAGCTGATGAAGCGATATCTCGGCCCCTCCCTTGCAGAATTTGGTCCAGACTGGCAAAGTACAGTTTTCCCATCTAGTGTACACTGTTGGTATTGGCAAAGTATACTTGAGGTGCTATATATTCCATATATAGCACAATCCCTATACAGCATCTGTGCTCAAGGTACTGGGGCTCAGATGAATGAGTGAATTGAATAATATTTTGCTCTGCTACTGATTTTGTACATGTTAAAACCTTCAATCTCAAGGCAGAGGCAGACATGGTCAAAACCTTGCATTTGTGTGTAGCCACTTGACTCCCTTTCAGATCCATCAGTGTTGGGTGAAGACAATGCATGGATATTTAAAAAGCAAAGCCCTGAATTTTCTTTAATCCCATTAGACTAGAAAAAAACAACCTTGCTCTTAAATTCTGACACTGTCTTCAGTTTACCTATTCATTTCAATACATTTTCCCACTAGCTCCCTCAGCATTACAGTTCCAAATTCAGGAAGCGCGGGAACACAGTCAATGCTTCTCAGGCTTTGTGAAATCTAAACACTTCATCCAAACTTCTTTACAAAATAATCTTTACAGTCCCAGAAACTGGGTGACCAAAGACAGGATATATTTGTGAGAGTTCAGATAAAAGCATTTTTACTTACAAGCCCTTAGGAGCAAGAGCACTAATATACACATCTTACCTGTTAGTTCCAGAAGGAGAAGGTGGTCTATGGCTTGCACTGAGGCAGTTCCCTTGGGAATAATACATACAGGATCTTAGCAAAGGAAGTTATTACATATAATTGAAACCAATTATACATACAGGATCTTAGCAAAGGAAGTTATTACATATAATTTTAAAAAATCAGGCATTTTTTAAAAATCCACGGTGGGATGTAGCCACTTAGTCTCAGTATTAAAATAACTTCTTCTATTGCATCCCATTCTATTCTGTTCCGTTCCACTCCACGTTCTGATACAATCGGTTAGGGTGAAGCCGTTTGTCCTTAAAAGTTGGGTGTCATTTTAAAATTTTGTTGTAAGGAGGTATAATTTTTTTGAAGGAGGCAAGTTCTGCTTTGGGATGTACATGAATGGCTCTCACCGACTTTGATCTGTGAGCTTTATTCACACATCAGAAGGCAAAATGCAGTCCCCGTGATGTTGAAAATCATATTCACGCATTGATAACTTTCTGAAACCAACATTTGCATATGCACATTGCATGCATTGCCTGATTCAAGTCACCCGAGTCACGCAGCTACTGCTGGATTTTTGTTTGCTTAGTTTTAAGGGAGAGAAGAAAGGCTTCTGAGCACTTGTTATCAGAAGAGAAGAATCAAACGTGCTTTGTAATGGAATAAGAGGAGGAAGAAACAAAATGAGGCAGGTCAAAATTTGGAGCCTACCAAACTTGGCAGTGTCTCTTTAAGTTGAAGGAGCAACGCAGTTAGTCAAAGTTCTACCTTTCATAGTCTTATAAAATGTCAAGAGAACTGGGTTTCAAAGCACAGCACTATGCATGCTCAGTCTTTTAAAGAACACACAAAAACTTTGATTTCAGAAACAAATGAAAGGTAAGAATGGGCCTCTGTGAAACAAAGCAATCTACACATGTATATTTTTAGTGCCGTGTGTTCAGACTAAAGGGCCATATGCCCTCGCATAAGTTAATGCGGAGAAGAAAGGTATTTCCAAATCACCTTTGAAATTTCAGTTCATAGGCAGTAAATTTGAAACTGGCCAGTGGGCAGGGGCCAGAATCACATTGTGGAACATTAAATACCTTAAAACACCCTTTGTATCTCCACTTTTGCTTTCATCCCTGAATCTCTTTCTTTATGAGCTTAACAATGGAAGATCTTTTTTCCCTTGTGGCTTCCTTCAAAAACCCTAAAGGCGAACTTGCCATATAGCTTAAAAAAAAATGATAGCTGCCTTTCAAGTGCTGGAAGATCTAAAGGTTTGCAGAAAATGAAGATTCAATTTAAATACCTTGCATACAATGTAACTTCATGATAGAATTACACTTTTTTAACCTTTACTAATATTTGTTCTCATAACAAAGACTACAGTCATGTAACTGAGTGTTATATCACCTGGAATCTAGAATGCTTTCCCTTTACTTCAATGCCTTGATAATGAGCACATTCACATAAATGCATTTCATGCCTGAATAGGTTTTATTGTTTATAGGGCAACCATTAATAAACTCAACAGTCCACAAGAAGAATAATGTTATTTGAACAATACCACATTCCAGCTCCGGAATATTAATAGACATGATTTTCTGCGGGAAAAAATCCAGCTGAAAGCCTAGTACGACATCCTTCAACCACACCAGTACGTCACAAACTGGCAAAACAGGTAGTTTCTCTGGCCATCGGAAGTCGTAAATATGGTGTTTGTGGTCAGCTGGGTAAAGGCCCTGGGGAGTCGAGATGAATGAACAAGAAATAAAAGGTCAAGATCTGAAGCAGTTCTGCACACCCTTCTGCACACAATGCCCCCGAAAGCTGCTCACGAAGTAGGATACCAGTGAAGGTGAATGAGTGAATGGGAATCTGCTTATAGAAGCAGGGATGCACTGAAACGTGCGTTTAAATCTTTCCGTACAGCAGTTATCATAGAAGAAGAAGCTTAACATTCGTGCAATTTCTCACTGGTGGCAAGGGAGGAGAGAGGCTGAGAATGGAGGGGCAGCTCTCCGGACTGCATGAGCAGTGGAACAGGAAAGCAGGTGTCATGGTGGACTCCACCGAATGTCTGACCTGGGACCTCGGTTGCTGTCGAAACCTCTTCGTTTTATTTTTTCTTGTATCCCATTTCCCTTTGCCATTGGCCAATTAGCTGGCCGCATGTTGCCATTTGCATTCACATCCATTTTAGCTCCTGTGGCAGACACAGGTTTGCACCAGGTTTTTTTTAAGTAGTCCCTCTAGCTCTGATCATGTAAACACTTCCGTACATGCAGTTACGTATGGAGCCAGCAGGATTTGGGCCTGTGCATATATATAATGCATTTTACACAGTCTAACAGTGATCCCTATCTTCTACCTTTTTATTTTGTGAGGGTTTCAGTTACACATAATCCAAAGCATATTTGCTCTAGCCCAAACTATTAGAGGACCTAGATTAACTGGCCTCTTGGCTCCTTAAAGTTTTCATTATAAAAGAATCATCTTGAAGTTGACTAGGCAGCTGTTTTTTTCTCCTATGAGGTCAACAGATAACAGCTTCCTCTTCAAACAGCACATTTCATCTTCCATTACAAACACATCATATGGCTTTGTCATCTCCACAGTGCCAACCTTTATGACTCCCTAAGTAGTTTCTGTTTCAGCATCTCTAAGAGATCATTTTATTTGCTCAGTCAAACTCATTGCACCAGATGGCTCTGCTTTCAGAGCCTTGCTGTATATCAAAGCGCTAGCACTGGTTTCCTTTAACTGTTTTTCAGATATCACTGGGGTTCAAGCTTCAAAGCTTTTCACCTGCTGCAAAAAGCCCCGGGCTTGCACAAATAGGGTTGTGTCCATAAGAGGAAGCAACTATTTTCAAAAGTAAGGATAATGAAATCTGTAGTGACACAGAGCCTTGTGAATAGCTTGTCACAGGCTGGCTTGCCCGGCGCGTATCAATAGCGCTATCAGAGCTTGCTCTTCAGGATGTTTCACTTTCGGAACAATGTATGAACAACAGATGTTGAAAAGAAAACACAGAGATTCCACAAGAGAAGCAAAATCCCTTGCTGTTGCCATAGACTTACAGCTATCTATTGAAAGAAAATTCAAACAATGAGCACAGCAGTGTAAATAAATGGTAAGAGGGGTTTTGAAGAGCGCACTGCCAAAGCTAACGTTTCTCTGAAGGTGCACCATTTTAACCCAGATTAATGCACTTTTTTTTTCAAAGAAATCACACTTCCACCCACAAATCTGTTTAAAATTCTGCAGCTTGATCCTCCACCATTCAAATCAATGGGGTGTTTCCTGTTGCCTTGGGTGGGAACGGGATCAAGGCCCTAATGCCTTGGCATTATATTGCGCTTTTAAGAAATCAGATTGGTTTGAGAAACCGGGGGGGGGGGGTCTTTGTCAAAAAAGTTAGATAAACCCTGCTCGTCCTCCAAGGAGGCCAGCAGCCTCTCTTACAGTGTGCAATTAGAGAGGGCTGGGTTAAGGCACAGCCCTGCAACAGTGGGCCTCTTTATGGCGCAAGACCTGGAAACAATTCTGGGGGGTTGAATCAGAGAGATGATGCATTCGACAGAGCTGACGGACGGCAATGGATGTTTCACTGCTGTCAAAGTGTAGGTGAATTCGGCTCAGTGTCTTTTAGGTTGCATGAATTTTAATCACAACTGCTTCTGCAACTGCAGCTGTTCTGCAAGTATAACGGGTAAATTTTCAGAAGAGCTGGGGTCTGTTAGTCCCTGTTTTGGCAGGTGCCATTTAGGTGCATGTAAAAATGCAGGCAAAATTTGCCAGGATTAAGGAAAAAAAGGGATACGCCATTACAATCTGGCTCATTTTCCAAATGTCGATTGACTTATAACACATAAACTTGAGTGTTTTACTCAACTACCTATCTAAAGTAAGAGGTGTATTATTATTTTTAAAGCCACTTCACTTTACATAACCTGGTTAAATCACAACAAGCTTTTTTAAAGCCCTAGAATGAGAAAGAGATCAAACTTATACTCATCAGGCCCTTGGGACTGAATGGATATTTTAAGAGGCTCTCTGTTCCTGCTGTCAGAAGATGCAGTAGTAATGTTCTTTTGTACAGGAGGCTTTGATAAGCTCCTGTGATGTTTTACACCCATTCCTATCGTTCATTCTTAGAGAAAACTCAATGAATGCAGGATTGGCCCCCGGGTAATTATTGGCAAACACTTGCTTTTATAGTCCTCAGTCTCATAATCACCCATCATGCTATTATAATGTTCTTATTTTACCACTCTGTATTGCTTGCCCACTTCATAAGACCCGTCAGGGAAAAAAAGCAAAGATCTTTTGAAGATGCAGTGGTATTCAGGAACGAGAGCACTATAACCTCATTTACTTTACTAAACAAACTGCTGTGCAGTCTTTGGCCAATTAGTGTGATAAGCTCATTCTCTGCCCCAGGAGACATGTAGATGACATTTTTAGATGCGTCTTGGAACATTTGAAGATGTTTATTAACAGGATCATGCTGAGCTATCAGTTCCATTAACTCCCTACATTTTCTCTTGTTTATTGAGTCATTGGGTCTCTTCACAATGACCCCTACAAGCCATTTCATGTCTAATATAAAAGAAGATGATTTCAATCATAGCTTTTGAATAGTGCTAATTTTCTTCAAGGATTCTCCAACTCATCTGGTCCCAGCAACCATTAATGTCACAATTACACTGCGCAATAATATAGCCAGCAGTAACCACATAAACAGAGTATTGTGGTTTTCACTGGGAGGGACAGAACCTGGATCACTTAGTTTAAAAAACTCAGGACTCTGACAGGAACCTAATTCAAGAAAAAAGCAGAATTTCAGATATTCTTGCTCTTCTAGTATAAATGAAATGACAGTGCTCTGCTATTCTGGTGAGTGAGGCAGATTAAGTGATTCTTCATGGCTCCTCTTATCCGAAGGTATGATGGGAAAGTTCTCACTGAAACCCATAAAGGTAAATAAAATTAGGTCTTAACCAAGTTTGCTATTGCCTGGTGTCTGTGTTTAATTTTACATATGTTACGTAAGCTTCCAAACCATTAGCACAGTGCAATACAAATAAGCATATAACTGCTTGCCTAATTTGCACCAACAGTTGCTGTGGTTTGGGTGCATTCACATAAGATGCTACTGCTCACTGGTTACTGTATATTTATTTAGTACTTGTATTTACAGTGCATTAATGAATATGGCGCATTAATGAATATGTAAACAAGCCCAATTTATCATAAAAATGCAGGCATATTTTTTTGCCCTCTGCCTCTACTAAATGATGTAGCACGATGGCTATTTAAACATCCTTTGAAGTCAGTGTTTTTGAAGGTGGGTGCCCAAATCCTTATTCAGGCACATAAATAAGAATCATATTTTTCAAGGCAATGAAATTCTCAGCGATCAGAATGAGAATGAGCCATGCCCAATGCTTCTCCTAAGTCTAGCTGCTTATTTCGGTACCTAACTACACATATAATTGCTGGACTTCGGGCTCATGAGTCTGAATTTGTTAGGCTGTATTCTGGGCACAGATTAGCATGCGGGCACAAGCTGTAGGAAATGACAGATCCGATCTGAACTTCGTGGTGTGGGCCTCATTGCAGCCTACGTATTTCAGATAGCTGTACATCCTCATAAGCAGTTTTTGGCCACTAGTTTGCACAATGGCAGCATTTCACACTAGATAAGGTTTTCCAGCCTGCTCAGGTCTAATAGAAAAATAGCATCATTTCATGTCTGATGCCCTTAATTGGGCACATCAGAAAAATGAATATTTCCCCCCTCACCTCATACTACTGACAATGTGGGTTTTGTCACTTGAAACCAACCTTAACTTCAAGGCGTCCGTTGGATCAAATCACAGCGGCTGTTACTTGTGTGTTATTAGAACTGTGCTAAACTATGATCAGTACAACTTGGAAAAGGAGCTGCTCATTATTTTTAGTTTTCACACCCTGCCAGGCACAATGCGGAACAACAGGCTTTTTGTTGCTGTTGACTGAGACACATGACATTATGTCACCTAAGCGAAAGCCACAGGATGTAGACAGCTCGGGTCATGTTCCAATATGTAAAGAAAGAAGAGCCAGAAGTGAACATTGCTTAAGCATCCCTGTAAGCATTGCTCACAGGATCCCTTGATCTACTCCTTTATCTCATAACATGCACATTTCAGCGGTGAACCGTGTCTCTGTGGAATAGTCTGCCAGATGAATAGGCAAGGAACTTCATAAATACACCACTGCAAAACTCCAACACATCAAAACGAATGAGTTAGCAACCCCAACATAAAAACTGAACAACTTTAGCTCGCTGACAGGCTATTTTGGAAACTGGACCCAGCAGTGCCTTCCTCACTGTGAGTAATTCAGTAATTGCGGAAACTCTGCATCCTACTACAAGAAGACATTTTAAACTGCCCCTGAGCATGAATTATAATTGAGAAGATTCAGAAAAGTTGCAGCACTTGTGAGCTAATTCCTCTGCTTCTTAATGCACACACAATTTGCCTGGTTTGATCTTTTCCTCTGCAAGATGGGGGTTGGGATTTTATTATCGACTTTTAAAGGAAAAATTCAAGACATTTAAATAAACCTTGCTGTAACCTATTTCTGGTCTAAAATAACAAATATTGGTAGAACATTTATTTAGCTCAAATCGGAACCGATCAATTGTTCAACGGCTGGAATTCATATGGAGGCCTATTTAATGATGTGCTCTCATGACAGCCCTTTTATGCTTCATTTCCCAATGGAGATATATGATGACAGAGAGAAAACCATGTAATGTACAGTAACATATCCTGGCTTGATGCTGAGGCTTCAGAGAAGATGAGATCCCACAGCCAGACTTGCCATGGAGGTTGAGTCTCATGTTGATTGGTGCATGATAAAAGTATATGCCTGGTGAATACAAAACACATATGCTTGTACACATGCATCACACACACACACACACACACACACACACACACACACACACACACACACACTTTTAAACATAATTTGCTTTGGTCATTGTATGTTCACTTTGCATAAATAGCCACAAGATGACATTTTACTGGCATGACTGCTCAAAGAAAGTGAGTGGTAAAATGAGATGCCCAAGCAGTCATCCATAGGAACTGAAATTTTATATTTGTTCATGCAGTTGCATTCACAGATCATCAGGGAAATAACAATCTTTGACTTATCTGCCTAATTACAACCAATACTGCTCAAATAGTGAATACTGAAACAGCAAGTACCACCAAACCCATATTTTTTATAAGAATACTGTGATCCTTCTCTGAAAAAAAGTGAAATTAGTCCTTTGTATGTATACAAATCAATTGCTCTAATAAATTCCCATAATAGACAGATGCAGAGCTGAAGAAGACAGAGATAAAGCCGTGTTCCTGTAAACCAAAAGGAAAATAGTGTCATTTAACTACCAATAGCCATCAAAAACCATAATCTTGTTATTCAGGATCTTAAAATTATTTGAGAGAGCAATCATAGGCAAGATAAGGAACTGCCCTATGTGGGGAAATATCTGCGGATATAGCTTCTGCAAAAACAAGAATGTAAAAACTGCAGTGCATCCCAGTGGTACAGTTATCTTGCTCATCAGCTATATTATATAAAGATATTTTTATATTGTAGTATATGTTTCTGATTTCTTATCCAAGGTTTCTCCTGTCCTTTGTGCTCCATTTAGAAATATATTCATTTAGCTAAAAAAGGGATTCTTCCCCCCCTTCTTCTGAACCATCTAGGGTTTTCAGTTCTCTGTGTTCCTCAACAATAGTCTTTAATAAAGCTATCTCTCTCTAAGGTGATAATGCAAATAGCAGATAGATGATTTTAATAGCTTTGCCTTTTTAATGCCCATAACCCTCTGAATGACATGTCATATGTTTTTGCATTTTGCATTACGTTTTGGCCCCTTGATAGAAGTTGAACGTTTACTATTCTTGGCTTCCAGGAATACAGGTTCCTACTACGCAAAAACTGGCTTTTCTGCCATCAGCCAAGCCTAGTTTTTTCACTTCCCAATACAGCAGCACTTAAGGTGTAGTAGTGTAGGCCTTTTAGAGACTTATATTGTTGCCCCCCAACCCTCTCCTCCTCCTTGTCCTTGGCAGCTGGAGTAAATAGCATGCATTTTCATAGCCATGAATAAAGCAAAAATTCAAATTCCTTGGTAAATAGCGTCCAAAGTCGTTCCGCAATAAGAAAAGGCAGCTCCCCTTATTCCTGAGCCTTTATGTCTTTTGTGCAAACATTGTATTTGTGCTGACCTTCTGCACACCAATCTGTCTACATGCCAGCAAAAATCCCACTTAAGCAATGAGTTTTCTTTGAGAAACAAAGGTAAAATCCATAACCCCCCTGAGAAATGAACCATACAGTATAATGAAAACTCACATTTTGTGCAATGCTTCATACCAAAAAGGGGCATTTTTATTATTATTATTTTGGTTATTTTTTTTACTTGAGTCCTAATTGGTCATTAAGGGAGAGCCACATATTCTACTTTGTCAGTCTTCTGGATTTATAGAACATGCTCTCATTTTAAATCTCTAAAGGTATTTTCACTCAAAGTCACAGTACATTTAACTAACAGTTTCATTTCAGCCTGAGATCTAAAGGAACTAACATATTTATTAAAGCATTTTGATCCTTTAGAGACAGATTAATAAGAAGGTTGTGACAGTTCTGCATGATAAAATGAGTCAATAAACAGAAATGTGTGCTGACATTAGATATACTGATCCACAAATAATACAATACATATTTGGGTTGTCACAAAGAAAAATCACTTGAAAAAGCCATTGCCGTGATTAAATACTTTCTGCTATCTCAGGGTTTTTATATTGTAGGTAAGTATTCCTTACAGATTCCCTTGACTAATGCACCCTATAGCAAGGCTCCTTTTATATGTATATGGAGCGTGTGGCTTTGCATGATATTTATAGGGTATAATGAGGCATCAGAATGCTACATTAAAAGGGCTTAAATATTTTATGGATTATCCTTTGGCAAAAACAGAGTGTTAGATGCCAGAAGTGTTCAGTCATGCTCACTTGTGAAGAAACACAGGTGCAAGGTTGTCTGCTTCGCCATAGCTTTTTCCTTGTTTTATTCTTGCTGCTGTTGGTTTCTTTTATGGCAATCCCTACAGACCTCAGAGGCCCAGGTTCCACTGGGCCCCATTACATGACATGGTTTCCTGTAATAGCAGAGGACTGCATTTAATGACCCGGGCTCGTCCTTCCAGTCTATGATCCTGTGCGGTAGGTGCTGTACATACAGGGTAAGAGAGAGACTCCTTCTCTCTTGAGGACCTTGAAGACTCAGTTAAAGAAAGAGCAGAAGCATTATTCCCATAGAATAGTTGGGGGGAAGTAATGTAATGCTGATGATTGTGTGATACAGCATCATCAATGATGAGATTTCCAGAAAGAACCTCACAGGCCACTGTATTGACTACACCACCGAGCCAAAGAGCTCAGATATGCTATATAAAAGCAAAACTGTATGTAGGAGGGAAATAGTATAATTCCTGTTTTACAGAGAGGGAAGTTCAGGCAAGTGGATGCTAAGCGTTGTTTGCCCTGCGTTACACAGCAAGGGGGAGACTGTGGCAACCAGTGTCGTGTTTCTGGTAGGATCATGGTTAAGACTCCAATGTCCTGACTGCTCCAAGCTACATATTACCCAAACTTTGTCCTCCTATAGACGTGCAGGGAGCCTGCTCCAATGTGCTTGAAATCCAGGGCATCAGAGAAGACTTGATTAATCGAGCACAGAAATTGATGTGCTCCGGCAGCCTTCCGCATCACGTGTATCAGCATCCCTGTGCATCCCCACGCTGAAAAAATGGTGATGGAGGCCTTTGAAATGAAATGCATTCGAGCTTGAGTTCAAAGCACCTGCCACCGTATTTGCAGCCAGGGGATGCTGATATACATGATGCGTGGGTGCTTTTAATTAGTGCGGCTCACTAATTAAAGCGCCTGGTGCCACATCCCAAAACACATGTAAAAAATGCCCTTTTTGCCTACTTGTCTATAATGACATATATCGGGGTATTGGTTGTAGCCATGTTGGTCTAAAGACACAGGCAGACAAGGTTACTTGGGTAAATGTGATATCTTTTATTAGACCAACAGAATAGTTGGGAAACATTTTCTCTACAAGTTTTGGGCACTAGCACAGGTGCTTGCACCCAAAAGCTTGTAAAGAACAATTTTTTGTTGGTCTAATAAAAGATATCACATTTCCCCAAATAATCTTGTCTGTCTATGGTGACATATACATACTTCTAGTAAGAAATAAAGCACAATAGCTGCAAGTGTTTCCTCACTCTTACTTCTGTCACACCATTGGAGTTTCAGTCTCTCCAGTGGAGTTCCTTAGGATTTACAGTTTTGAGTGAGGGGAGAATTAGGCTAACTGATCTGGTATGCATGGGCATAGCTGAAATAACATTAACATCTACCACTGCTTATACCAGCTGATGATATGTGCTGAAATCTGTTTTCTCAATGTCCCTTTATCTTCATTACAATCATTTCAGAGCGTTGCCTGCCAATGATGGAAAGTTTACAGTAGTCATTGCAAGGTTCCACCTACTATACATTAAACCTAATGTAGTATACTTCATTAATACACTAATGCTTAAAGTAATGGCTTCTGAGGTTCTTGGTATAATGACCCTGATTAAATGAGAAAATATCTTTGCCTGAATACAATTTTTCTTCAGTCATTACTTCTTAATCTTCTTTAAATCTCTTCTTTCCTTTCATCCCAACCAAATTAAGATGTTTTTGCTGGGGCAAATTGGAATGTATCTTAGAAGTCACTGATCATTTCACATGACCAGATTCTTATTTGCTTCTCTTGTCCTGCTGTAGAAACCATTACTACAGCTCAAATAACTAACTGGGGTTGTAGCTAATACAAAGCAGGCACATCACAAAGCAATCAATAACAAATAAAACAGTAAGGAAACTGAAGGTTAAAATACAGAATACTTTCCGTTCAAACAAACAAGATTTCAGTTCGGTTCATTAGCCAGCAGCCTTACACTCAGCCTGACTAACGAGATTCCTGGTTTCAGAACTTTGGGCTAATTATCCCATTTTGTCAGAGGGCTGCAGGAGGAAGGGGATGGTTTAGGGTGTAGGGGCCTCGGTCAGGTCTGTGTTTAATTCTTGCCTTCTTGTTTGACCAAGGACAAAGCATTTAGTTTTTTGACATCTCAGTTGCCCACCTGCAAAGCAGGGCAACAGGACTGTAAGCATCGGAGTATTGTTCCCCTAGTGCATTGTTAAGGAAGTAACAGCTCACCATGTCATGATATCCCTTTACAAGGGACCTGCAGTTTCAATCTTTGGGAATTTCCAACAGACAATATCATTAGGAGTCAACGATGCATTTTTTTTTTTTTGTAGGGCTGCACCGATAAAGATTTTCTTGGCCGATACCCATAGCTGATTATTAACCTACCATATCTGTTGATGCTGATCCAATAATCGATATTTAGTAATAATGCAAGGCATTTTAAACTACTGACATCAATAAACTTTATTTTATTTGTGTTACATTTATAACACACGCACACGTACACAAACAAGCTTTAGTTGAAGCGCCCCCCACTGCCATTTCTAAGTGTGGGGACACTGATACAGGAGATGTGGTGGCACTTTAATTAGAACATCTCTCAGAGCCACTTTAATTAAAGTGCACCCCCTCCCACTCCTGGAGCACATATCGAAGTGCCTGTGCCAGCTGCAGCCGGCGGGGCTGGCCTAGCAGTGCCTGTGACTGGCTATGTGGAGCCCTTCAGCCCCGTTCTTCTACATGATGCCCTTGAACCCCAGCCCGGGGGCAGCTGCCTGAACCTGCCCCACCAGGCTGATGGGGAATGTGTGAGCCTTCCTGACTGCCCAGGGCTGGGTGGTTTCTGGGCCAGGCTCCTCGCTCTCCTCCCTTTGCCCAAGGCAGGGACATGGGACCATTCTAGGTCTGGAGATACTGGGCCACCCCTTCTCCACTGCCAGGTCCTAGGTCCTGGAAGTTGGACTCCAGTGGGGGGAAGGGTCCCTTCCCTTCTTCTCCTGGTGCCACTGCTGTCAGGTGCAGGGCAATCCTCCATGCCCTGCAGGGGAGACTAAATGGACTCGGCTCTGGGAAGGGCAGACTGAATGGACCCGGCTCTTGGTCCCTGCCAGCCTCTGTCCCTGGCCCCTGGGGTGTGGACCCCAGGCACTGTGGGTTGAGTCATGCTGGGTCAGACCTCCCTGCCCCAATTATGTCTTTGCAGAATTCAACACCTTCTACAACACCTGCCCTGGTCCCAGCCCGGCCCCTTGGCGAGGGGATGGGGTGTTTCCAGGGTCACCCAAGTTCGTGGGAAGGAAGCCAGGCATCCGGGGGCTCCAGCTCTGTAGGTGAGAGGAAACCCAGGTGTCTGGGGGCCCCGGCCCCACAGGCAAGAGGAAACCCAGGGATCCAGGTCCCCAGCCAGAAGGCATAATTATCAGAAAAAATGATTGGCTACAATGGCCAAAAAAGGCTGATAGTCAATAATGTCACTCATTTCCCTTTTCCTGGTGCTGATCCAACAGGAAATTAATATATCAGTGTACCTTTTTCAAAAAATATGTGGATGTATTTCTTGCTGGGGTCCCTTGATCCCAGCTGACTTCCTGCCTATGGCGAGGGGGCTGGACTCGATGATGTCATGAGGTCCCTTCCAGCCCCTAATGTCTATGAAATCTATGAAACCTCAAGCTTTTATGCCTTCCCTCTTCTCCCATGGAGTGGGGATTCACATCCATAGGCGTAACTGGGCCATTTTGGGGAGCAGTATGCAGGGGAGCAACTGCAGCTATGCTGCTACCAATGGTGGCCAGTCCACTGCCACTGCTATTTTTGTGCTTCCCCAACCAAGTTGGCTGAGGTCATGCCCCTTCAGTTATGTGACTGTCCATATCTACAGATGTCCTAAGAGAATAAAAGAAATATTCAGACCTTGGGATATAGGAAGTGCACATTTTCATGGGAGGTCTGTATCCTACGGGCTCCTCTACTCCACGGCAATAAAGATGTAACATGTTAGTCCCTTCCAAGCTTAACTCTGTGGAAATTATTCTTTGGTTTATTAAATAAACTTAAATTCTTGCCAAATCCTTTCATGTCAGTGAACTAAACCACTCAGAGCCTCCCTAATGACAATACTTAAGATTAGGGTTACAGCTTTGTAAATGCTAGGGGAAGGTCTTTCACATTGACAAGAAGGCCATGAAATTGTTACTCTGATGAAGTTAATTAAGCAAACAGGACAATGGTATTAACATTATGTTAATCTATCTTTCATTTTCTGGATACTTCTGTGGTTCCCCTCAGTATAATATCTCACCACTCTGCAGTACTAATGAATTTACCCTCCCAACACTCCTTTTAAGTAGGAGACATTGATATCTTATCTCACAGATGGGAAACAGACAGATAGATTAAAGGTCTGATTCAAAGTCAATTGAAGTTAATGGAAAGCATCTCACTGGCTTTGCATAAGGGCCCATAGACCCGATTTTCAAGTGTTCTGAAACTATAATTAGAAGCAGACAGGTGCTGAATATCTAGCCCTATGTGGCTTATACCTAACTCAAGGTTATATAGCGAGGTCTGTGGTTGGACTGCAAGTGGAACTCAAATCTCCCAAATTTCCACCTGGTGCTTTAACCATAAACTCACTCCTAATTTCAAAAAAATATTCTAGAGAGATGTTAATTTTACACTTCAGAAAGGAAAACAAAAACCTTATTCACACAGCTAAATTTTCACTTCGGGCTGAATAGAAAACCAACGGAGCTGTTGCTTTTTGTATTAAGGACTTTTAGTCATACCTTTAAGCAAAATGCTAGCCTGTAAATGATATTAAAACAACACCATGAACAGAACCAAAACTTTACACAAAAATGAAGTTTGCAGACACTGCCCATATAACCCTTTGCTTAGGACTATTTAGCGGTCTAAATGTAATCTTTCCCCCTCGTTGTATAATTCATGCACCATTTGTACAAAACTCAGAGAGCTCCTTAGATAACTGTGAGGCAACCAGAATTGCTGTCCCCAAGGAAATAAAAACAGCTGTGCACTGAAGAAGCATCTGTACTCCATCTGAACATGCACCTAGCACTCAGCATCCAGGCTTCCCCTTCTTTGTCTAATCTTTACAGGTTCCCTTAAGAGCACAGCATTAGAGGGAGAAAGCATTCGCCCTTCTATCTCTCAAATGTCTAATTTCATTGAATTTCCAGACTAAATGCAGAAGTATGATTTTTTACTTTGGGTTCCACCCTCAGTGGACTAGGTTAGAAATCAGAGTATGTGCATGGAGAATAGCCAGAAATAGCAGCTCATTCTCTTGTCCCTCCTCTTCTTTACTAGTGAAAATACATGTGTACTAACATCTCCTAAGGCAGTGATGTCACAACTGAAATGAGTGGAGTTTTGGGGCACAATTCGATGTAAAGAGGAGGAGATCCTTGGTCGCCTAAAGAATTAAATCCACGCATCTGGCACAACACTAGATGTGCTGATGTTTGAACGGGAACGCAGCTCAGATGGAAGAAATGCACCACATGTACACACTCGTGACAAGTATACCAGGGATTTAAAGTGATGGCCCATTTCTGCTCCTGTGAGCCAAACAGTCAACCAGCCGGCTGGTCAAAAGCACCACTGATGTAGGTCTGAATTCACCAGCACCAAAGAACCAGCACCAGCAGCTGCTAAGTGAGAGGAGAGTTTGACTGAGTGAGGTTGTACAGGGAAGTAAGATTACCAGGGTGCAGAACAAATAATTAAGCAAGAAGACTGTGGCAACGAGCCATAGGTATTAGTCCAAATACTCTCTCCATGCAGAATTGTCATGGAAAACTAATGCAGCACCACCTTTGGGAGCTACAGAGGAATGAGAACCACGGCCAAAGCCAACCTCCCACTGCCACTGCTGGCTACACTCTTTTCCAGCACAACTTACCTGTCAACACACAAGTCTGCACATGCATAAAGCACCAGCTCGAATTTGGCTCATAAACTTAAACCGTTCATCTATTCCTACCGACAAAACGAGTTTCAATGATACTTTGTCTGGTGCCGTCATGTCCTTGTAATTGCAATAGCCTCAAACCGAAGGATTAATAAATCAAGAGCTAAATCTCAACAAGGCAGGCTTAACAATAATAATTTTAAAGTAACATTATAAGGCTTCCTCTCTGCCTTTGGGTAGCATTTTCAAGGCTTTTCTCCACAATATAAAAGCCAGAGATCTATTTTTATTTTTAGAGGCAGCAGCATTTTCCAGCTTCATTCTCCCATAGTCACAGGAGTCCAGGAGCTGAGGTTTTAATAGAAACACCACGACAGTTATAACACTGATGAGTAAAGCAGAGATTTTCAGATAAAAAGGAGGGAGATAATGAATGCAAAAGTAGAGAGTAAAAAGTGTGCCTTCCTCATAGATTTTGGTTTTTCACAGACCAGCAGAAAAGCCAAGAAGAAGGTAACTGGTGAACACCTAAAGGGAGAATTGAGGCAACTGTTTCTTTTTGGGAGTCGTTGCTTATATGTTATAAGAGTAAGTGAAACAACTTATTATCAGAGTGCAAGAGAGTAATGGGTCATTTTTATAATCAAAAGATAGCTTAGCTGGCTGCTCCAGACTTTTGACTTCTTGCTTGCTTCTACAATTCAGCCACTTACCCTATTTTTACCGTCTTGTTAGCTATTCACTCATTGTATCTCAAGGAAAACAAGTTTCCTTAAATGGCCTGTTCTTTGCTATCTCTAATTGTGAATGGAATATAATAGAAAACAGATCAAGGCATATCTTGTTGGTTGTGTGTGTGCAATATTAACAAAGGAATAGAAAATTCTCCTCAGATCTGGGAGAGGACACTGAACGCAGAACACATATGCCATTGTTTTGGGGAGGGGAGGGGGGGTTGTAAGCAAAGATACATTTACAGACAGGGTGGCATTATACAAGCTCTTCTTTCAAACCTGTCAATATGCCATTCAGATTTACGGTAACAACTGAAAAAGCAGGCATATTCATTCCCCATGTGCAGGCAAAGCACAGCTCTAGCAAGCTACTATATTCTGTGAGGCATATACCACTCAGATTTTATCATCAATCAGAGCCTGTGAAATAAGTTCTGAATAAATGAGAAAACTTTTAAAATATTAACACAGCCTTCATTGCATGAGACTTTGATTTTACAAAACTGGCTCTTGGTAATGCTGCTTTCTTCAGAAACCACCACAGACCCAGGCCAGTTATCTTAGCATAAGTTGTCATCATTTTTGTAAGAGTGAAAGTACTATTTCAGACAGCACTTAGAGCAAACAAGCATAGTGATCATTGCCGATAATATAAATCCTACAGTTGCATCCATGACTTAATTACAATGGAGCAAATTGCAAGGCGTTTTCCCAGCTAACCTCCATAAAAGTGATAGCGAGATTCCTAGTAGCACCGGTCTTTTGCAAAAGTGAACACTTCCTTCTTGGCCCTTTTAGATCAACCTTTGAGAAGCTACATTTGCTGGCCAGCATCCTAATTCAATGCCTATTGAAACCTGTAAAAAAGTTCCTATCAACTTTAGCAGGCATTGGATCAGGCCTTAGAAGAGGGATTTGGAGAAAGGACTTGTTTTCAGATCTCCAACTGATTTGCTGTGTTGATGTTTGTGAAGTCCTTTGAAGGTTTCCAACAAAGTAATGGCAGAGTACACGGTCATTTTTCTCATCCTAAGAGTTTAACTGAGTATTCATAACCAATCACTAGGAATGAAATACTTTGGCTGAACAAATCATTACAAGGCACGAGACTGAACATTTTACATCAGTGTTGAGTCTTCACTTCTCTTGGGTGAGGTCTCTGTCGTTGCTATTCATTTGATAATTTCCGCTATTTGAACACTGGCAATATTCTCCATTTGTGAAAGGAGCTACACCGTTATAATGCAATTAGACTCAGAGTTTGGGAGAGGGGTGAGCAAAGGGAGTTGTAGTGTGCAAACATGGCCCAAAGATTCTTCACATTTGGAAAATAAGTCCAACTGGTATTCATATCACAGTGGGAGCTGCAAGCATGCAGAGGCCAAATACAGCAAAAATCCCTACTTTTAAATGAGAATCTGAACGAAGAAGCCACCAGCTTAGTGATCTGGTGATGTGCTGTGACACTGTCACATCCCCACCTAAATGACATTTGTCACACTCAAGTAGAAATAATTATTAATAATTTCCATTTCATTAGGAACACTACAATGAAATGTCAACAACTTCAAAAGTGCAGCAGAAGTGTACAAATTAATTTTGATTTTCTGAAGTATAATTATTTTTGTAAGTACCACACTGTGTAATCACTTTGGGCTTCACGACTTGTGCAATCAGCTATACTCTGATGTACTTGTCTGTTTTCAAACATGACTTCCTCGAGTCACCAGCTCGTGGTTTTGATGTTGCAAGGAAGAATGTTAGGAATTGCTTTTCAAATGCCGATTAGCATCATGGATGTATTTAAAAACTGTCTCCACTTATGCAGCTGGCTAACTGGTCACCATAGCCATGTTGTAAGGAGAAGAAACTATACAAAAGTCAATCTCTTTCATTTCAATGCCAATGTCACATGCTGGATGACACCATTCTCTCTCTTTAATACACATGCTTGCCCTCTCCTGGGGCTCATTCTGGTTTTCAAATGCAAAAGCCAGTATTGCTGTGGAATTAATTGCATTCCCTTGAGCTGGAGGTCCAGCCAGAAAAAGCCTGAAACTAGCCAATAGAAAGTTGGTAAATCATCCAGAGAAGGACTTGTCTGGGTATGGCTAAGCCTGCTCATGTGGCAGCAGCAATAATAGCCCACGGCTTGTAATGCTTAAAATCCAAAAAAGACCTTTCTTCTATCACCTGCCTAGAAGGTTGCACATCCAGCTCCTGGCTTAGGACCCATGAGTCACTGCTTTGTTGGAAGGGCTTTCTTCGCCTTGTCACATAAGGCACCCAGATCATATAGCATTGCCTCTGCTTTCCTCAAGGGCCTACTGACTCAGTCTGCTAATATTCATGCTGTTTTCCTGCCTTGCCTACTATACCAATGAAGTGTCTATCATCAGCAAACCTTGTTCAGACTCTGTATCCAACCACGGAAATAACAGGCATTCTTAGATACCTGCCTTAATGACAGATGTTGCATGTTTGATCAGCTCCCATGGGCTCCGATAGCTGTTGTTGCTATAGACGCTCCAATGCCTGGCTGTACAGGTATATATATCCCAGTGGCTGCTGCATCTGAAATGACTCCCTGGCAAATCTTTATTTCATTAAGTGAATGGACTTCTGTTCCTATGTCAGCTGTGAAGGCATATACATAAACACAATGTTCTCCTTAACTTCTCCCTACCATAGTAAGCAATCGTGGTTCACTTTCCTGAGCCATCCAATCTCTCTCTCAGTGTTACCAAGCGTTATGAATGTTGGCATATTGGCTTGTCATTCTGCACTGATCTCATAGTTTCATAGATGTTAGGGGCTGGAAAGGACATTACAGATCATTGGTTCCAGTCGCTCTGCACTTGGGCAGGAAAAACCACTGGGGTCAGATGATCCCAGCAAGATGGACATCAAGACACTTTTTGAAGATCTCCAGAGTGAGTAACTGGACCACCTCTGGGGAGAGTTTTTTCCAAACCCTCGACACTCAACTTGTAAAGAAGTTTTTACTTATGTCTAATCTGAAGTGCTCTTCAATCAGTTTTTGCCCATTGTTTCTTGTCCTCCCCTGGGGGTTCTTGGTGAATAGATGCTGCCCCAGGCCCGGATGTATGCCCCTGATATACTTCTAGGCTGCCGCCAAGTCCCCTCTGAGTCTTCTCTTCTCAAGGCTGTACAGGCCCAAATCTTTCAGCCTCTCCCTGTACGACCTGGTCTCTAGGCCTCTAATCATGCATGTGGTCCTCCTTTGGGCTCTCTCGAGCTTCTTCACATCCTCCCTGAAGTGTGGTGGCAAGAGCTGGACACCAGTACTCCAGCTGCGGTCTCATCAGGGCCAAGTAGAGCAGGAGGATGACAGCCTTAGCCTTGCTCGAGATGCCTCTGTAGACACATGCCAGCGTTTGATTAGCTCTGTCAGCTACAGCATTGCATTGGTGGCTCATGCTCATTTTGTGGTCTATCATGACATCCAGGTCTCATTCAGTTGTGGTGCTGACAAGCATAGCACTTCTGACCCTGTAAGTGTGTTGTGGATTATTTCTCCCCAGATGGAGCATTTTACATTTCTCTGTATTAAACGTCATCTCATAGTTTCATAATTTCTAGGGTCACAAGGGACCTGAACAGATCATCAAGTCCGATCCCCTGCCCTGGCCAGGAATAAGTGCTGGGATCATAATACCCCAACCACATATCTATCCAACCTCCTCTTGAAGACCCTCAAGTTAGGGGAGACCACCACCTCCCTTGGGAGCCCATTCGAGAGCCTAGCAGTCCTAACCGTAAAGTAATGCCTCCTGATATCAAGCCTGAACCTACTCTCAATCCATTTGTGGCCATTATTCCTTGTTATCCCAGGTGGTGCTCACCTATTTTACGCTAGTCCCCCCGGTGAGTTTATAGATGGCCACAAGATCCCCTCTCAGTCTTCTCTTGTGGAGGCTGAATAGATTCAGGCCCTTTAGTCTATCTTTGTAGGGCCCTGCCTGCTGTCCCCTGACCATGCCAGTGGCCTCCTCTGGACTTTCTCGATGCTAGCCACATCCCTCCTGAAGTGCGGCGCCCAGAACTGGACGCAGTACTCCAGCTGTGGCCTGACCAGTGCCGCATAGAGGGGAAGGATTTCTGCAGTTGCTAGATGAAAGACTTGTATCTGCCAGCAAGATCTGCAACAGCCTAAAGAAGGTTTTAATTTTGTGCCAATTGTTACATCAGATAAACCAAAGTGCACAAAAATCCTCCTGTCTTTTCATTCCACAGTATAACCAAAAGCTCTGCTTTGTACCTGCGTTGGTCAGTAATCACTCAGAGACAAGGAGCCGGATGGAGGCCCGCTTGATTCATTGTGTAAGCTTTAACAGCTCACAGCACCATACAAAATTTAGCTTTTGTCAAAGGCACCCACCACATCTATCTAAGGTTTGCATTTGATCTGCAAATTGTTATTTATAGCTGATGACTCATGCCTGTATTCTTCAGGACTGGGCAGGGTTGGCCAGGCCTCTTTTGACAAAGGCAGTAAGTGGTTTATGGGCAGTTTCCGCTAACACTGGCCTCTTATAGATAGAGGCATGCCAATTTTTTTACACCATCAGTCCAAGGCCAAGGCCTCCTTTTCTCTGTGTGTGCAAGGCACACTCCAGATGCCCTAAGCTACTTTACTTGTGGAAGGTGTTTTGACTTAAGCTACCCTCCACCCCCCACCTAAGTTTCTGTTACTTACGAAGGCAGATTGCCCCAGTGGACTTGGGACTAAGACAAAAATCAGGGCCTTTGAGCCTGCCCTGACACAGCAGAGCCCCAGTGACACAACTTGAGGTCTCAGAAGTAGCTCACACAGGAAGTTTGCAGCATGGACATCGGCCTCATTTGTTCTCATGATAACAACAGATCAGCTAGAGCTGCATGAGATTTCAGCTCCAAACCCCATTCAGCACATCTGTTTTCAGGTTTCACTGCAAATTTGAGACAGAAGTTAACAGACCCTGGCTGAGATCTGAGAGAACCTCCTCAGCCCTTCGGGATACCCCCCGGGTCGTGTGCTTTCGTTTGGCGCCACATGGAAGTTGGTGGGCTTGGCAGAATTTCACTTATCCTCATGCAGAAACTGTGAAGGTGAGAAATCAATCAGTTGCTTGCACACACACATGCATGCACACCCTCCTTTGCTGAATGAAACTGCCAATGTTTTTTTTAAACGCTTTCAGAATGCATGTGGCATTGAAAGGTTACAAGTAGACATGTATGAACAGTATCATTAGCCACAAAACACTCAGTTCTTCCACAGCTGGATTCAGCTACAAGCACAACTGGCCCAGGAGGCAAATCAGAGTCCCTGGACTCATGTTCTCATATAAAAATAACAACTTTCATTATTTTTAAAAAGAAAGATTTAATCCCTTCAAAAACACAGGCAACCTTCTAAGCGTGACTGGAACGGCACTTGTGCGGTGATGTCTGCTGACGCCTCCGGACAGACTGGACGAAATCCCTCTGGGCGCCAAGAACTGCTCAATGACCTACTGTTGTACAGCATCTCAACCAAGGAATGGGCGGTCTGTGTGTGTGCCAGGAGTGCAGTGCCGCCAATCCAGAGGACACCCAAGCAGACATCCAGAATGTAAGCATGGGTGGCAGGTTCCATTTGGGTGCCCCTGCCTTGCTGTCCCTACCCAAAAGGCCCCGGTTCAGGGCACGGTTATGGCTCTGCACTCCCTTAGTAGGATCCGGCATTTGTCATCAGTTAAACTCCTCTTTGCTTCAGGGAATTGTGTTGAAGGACTTCACTGATGGTAATGGAAGAGCATCTTCAGACTTGATTCAAAGCTCACATAAGTCGTTGAAACGCTTCTGTTGACTTTGGCACTGGAAGCCTGGCCTGCAGCCTGCTAGGTTGTGCCTGGCTGTTGACAAGGAAGGAAAAGAGCTGGAGACTGTGAACCCATGCACCGTTTGTGCCATTAGCACGGAAGCGAGGGACTATAGCTCTGCTTTCTTTCCCACTGGCCCGTCACAAGGGAACACGCAACATACCCCATTTTCAGTGTGTGTGTAGGAGAAATTTTCGCTGGGTTAGTTAATTACAGGTCACCGTGATGTACTCTCGTCTTGTGCCACAATCTTCCCTTGTGCGTGCGGTAGGTGGTGTTTGTTTAGTGTTTCTATTGACCTGCTAGTCAGGGAGTTGCACCATTGTTTAGGTTTTTTGGGGTTTGCCAAGTGCGTAATTACTCGGCAAGGCAGGGTTTCTTTCCTTTATTACTGTAACCTTTTTCTCTAGGAAATTATACAATTCTCAAATTGCACCCCTCTATTTGCTGGTATTTACCTTCAAGATTCAGCTGTCACTTAACAGTCTCCCACAACCTGCCACATGCACCTGTTTCTCAATGATTTTTAAATGTGTTTGTACTAATTTCCCATTATCCAGTCACAAGCCAAACACTAAAACAGTCACAGGAAAATGCAATCTGCTTTCTATCAAGCCTGACTTTAATAGAAAATCACTTTCTATCAAACCTGAGATTCCAGTTGCCCAGGAAAGTGTGAGCTGGGTCAATTGAGTATTTAGATCATGCTATTTAGTGCGCGGTTACATTTGTTTCACTCTATTCATTTGGATTCTTCTGGATCATGATCCCTTTGAGAATTTTTCACAATTAATACAGTCAGCAAGCACAGGAATGGACTAAAATCCAAGGTCCATGGTGATTTTAACTTTGGGACTAGCTTACCACATACCCTGCATTTGGGTAGATTTACTCAACCCCTTTAACAAGTATCCCACAAGGAGATAAAAAAAACAATAGAGTGAAGCTATTCCATGTCAATCAGTGTAAACCCCAGTGTTTGACTTTTCTGTTTGGTAAAAATTTGTAATTTTGCAATTAAAGCTGAACCTCCAGATAAGGAAGCTGCCAGGAAGAGACATTTCTGGGTAACGCACATCTGTGCGCATTTCATTTTGCAGCTTTTCTTGATGAATTGTGGCTATGGGACAGTTTGTTCTCATTATATCAGCTAACAATCCTGTCGGACTCGTTATTGCAGCCCTCACCAATGTCATCTTGTCTATCATTTGCTAGAGTTTTTTTTTTTTTACCTATTGCACAAGCACACAAGCGCTCCTAAGACATTCTGTCTGCTGGCAGGGTAGGATACCTTTAACCCTGGGAGACTTGCTATCATATCTTCCATAATAGACACTTCCTTCCTCTCAGCCTGAATTGTCTATATTTTCTTGCATGGAATATTCATAGGAAACTGCATGGACTACAAGCCAGCCTGCCAGATGCCAGTGTTTGTGATATCAACAGCTAGCTTCCAGTATGTTCAGTAGCTAATTGGATTTATTTACACTGTTACTTACAGTCAAGGTAAGGGCCACCCTCAAGTATCTACATGCTGAGCTCCTGCGTGGTAAACCCTCTCAGCTTGAACCCTAGCTGCAGTTCCAGCCTCACCTTGGAGGTCCCAGTAAGTACCAGGGCTAGAGGACTAGCCTCCTCCTAGCTCACCTATCCCGAGTCCATTCATCACCCCCATAATGTCCCTTTTCTGACCTTGACTCCCTCAGCCCCCACGTTCCTGCCAGTATTAACCAATCACAGCAAGGCATACAAGTAGCGGGCAGATTTAAGGGAAGCAAAATGTTCAGTAAGCAGATATAGATGCAGTGCGGTAGCAAGGTGGAGCAGGGGCAAGTGGGGCAACTGCCCTGGGCGCCAAGGCGAAGGGGCGCCACCAGGCTCTGTCCAGCCAGGGCAGGGTGCAGGATGAAGCTGTGAGCGGCTCGTTTTGGGGGGGTGCGGGGATGGGCGGAGGGTGGCTCCTGCCACTGCGTGCACTCCCCAGCAAGCATGGGGTGGGGGGACATGTGCACAGGGAGAGTGTGGGCTGCCGCTGCGGGCTTTGCCCCAGGTCCCAAACGTCCTTGCCATGACACTGTATAGATGCGATGGGTGATATCTGCTGTTTTAGATGGCTGAGGCCAATAATCAGGTTAGCCTTGACTAGCACTAAAAGTCACCCACATGATTCTGTTCTATCCAGGTTTTCACACTGCACTTATCACCATAGGAACTGAAGGCCTTAACAGTTGTGCACTGAACATTGGGCATTGTTGTGCATTGAACAGCAATGGGACTGATGTCTATTGCACATTTGTTTTCCTACCCTTTCCTGAAGGGGGTGAAGTTTGTGCAGTGGCATGTTTAGTTTTTGGCTGGCTTTCACTATAGGTACCTAGGCCACTATAGCTTAGGCAACAGGAGACAGCGTCAAAGAAATGCAGTTTGCGCTTTGATACAGTAGTGGCCAGGTTATGGTACTTAGTGGACGTTCACTCTACAGCCTTGCTCTGGTCCCTTAGAAAACTGTTTGCAGAGGGATGAGTTTTACGCTTGTTGTAGGAAGTCCTATTGTGTCAGAACAACTTTCCACATTTTGTAGTGCCTCTTTTTTTGGCTTCACTGTATGGTAGTTCGCACAGTCTAACACACATATGAGAAATGCAGTCAGTGTCTCTTATTTTACCAGTCTCCATTGCTGATCGCACAACATGGCACAGTCATAATCTCTCCTATCAGTAAATATTTGCCTCAATCCCATGTATGTCTGTGCTTGTCTTCTCCCTACTAGTTTGGCCATTAAGAAAGCAAATATGAAAGCTTCCATTTCTTTTCTTCTTGGTAAATTCCCAAACACCATCTCAGCAATAAAAGATCCTCTACAGTGAATTTAAGCCTCAAAAGCTTGCGGATGAGACAGTCAAACTGGCACCAGTGCTAACGACTTCTTTATGATCAAACAACTTATCGGGTCCTAAAGACAATTCACCTGATGCAAAGTGTCCTTAAGTGTCTTTGCTTTCTAATATCAGATTTATGAAACAGAATATTTAGAAGCAGCTGAAGTCATAATTGAGAATTGACAATATGCTTGCTGCTATACTCAGAAAGGGACTCGTACTACCTGCCCTACAGACTTTCTAATCTAAAAATGAAAGTGACAGTTTAAACTAAGATATTTCCCAAGAGGGCACAGTCCTGGTTCCCCTTCAAGTCAGCCAGTAATTTCACTTTCAGTCTTTGACCAAACTTTGTTCAGTTTCCTGATTTATTAGATTATCATTCCAGTGCTGATACCGAAATATTTAAGTTTTTCCCAGACACAGGGGAAGACAGAGGGAAATTTTCCCTGTCTCTGGTTTATTGAACTTCAAACAATTCCACACTGAATCTATCATAAAAGTGATCTTTGAAATGCATAAAAACCATTGACTTGCATTCAATAGAAAATGAAAAATTTGCAGGATTTAAATAGCCAAGCTAGACGCGATGATTTGAGGAATTTCTCTGTGTACAGCTTATGAATTCTGTTTGATGGTGGAGTCTTTGTGTGCATTTGTGTCAGACTGCCAACCCCAATCTGAAAGTGAGGTTCATCTGCCTCATGTCATATTTTTACCTCCATGTTGGAGAGAAATTTTAAAGGGTGATGAAACAGGGCTAATAAGAAAAGAATATTTAACCTTGATGATCGTCTACACGTATCAAAACCAGCTTGGAAAAAAGAGCTGGATACCACCCTGTGTAAGCCCATTTTTTAAGTATGACCCTCCAAAGTACGTCAGCTAAGCAAGCCATTACTTAATAAAGCTAATCAGAATGCCACCCAGCAAAAGGGATGGGAGGCTATAAGAGAAAGGGCCTCACGCTGATTATTTGGAAAGAGAGAAAAGACAGGACAAGGAACAGGGAACTGGACAGGAGAAAGAGACTCCGTGACATTAAAGAAAATTCATGCATTAAAAGGGTTTTTATAACAAAGGGGTTTTAAACCCGAAAGCTTATGAAAACATTTTTTCTAACTATTTAAGTTGGTCTAATAAAAATATCAGATTCACCCAAAGAATCTTGTTTGCCTATGCATAAAAGGGTGATCCAGCAGCCCTTGGAAGACTGTCCTTTAAGCCCAAATATCTTGAGAAGCCTGGGATAAGAACTGCATAAAACATCACTTTCCCTAGCTCTGCAAACGTCTTATGCCAGCTACTGTGAAGAGCATTTGACTTTGGATCTCATATGATGTCTGTGGATCTGTTTGCTTCAACTATCACATGCCCCACACAGGTGAGCTGTATAGTCTAAAAAGCTGGAACTTCAAAATAGGAGGTGCTCACATTCTGGGGTGTCCCAGGACATCAGCACTGGTTGTAATCCGGTCAAGAGAAGCTCAAAAGCGCATGGAGACCATGTCATGGGACCCAAACATAGCAGCTTGATGAATACCAGCTGAGGAAGTCTCTGCTGGGATAGTGTGACATGGTATGGAAACCAAAATCTATACCACAGCTACTTATTTAAAGTCAAATCTATTTGGAGATATGTTTGGAGTGGATCGATGGTCTTGAAGTTAAGGCCACTGGACAAGTAAATTTGGAGTCAGCTCCAGATCTGACAGACTCTTTATGTAACGTTAAACAAATCAGTTTGTTCCTGATCCCGTAAAGAATTGTGGGCATAATAGGAAATATCTTTCACATCTTTAAAATAGGAAATATTATCATACCTTTCTGTGTCCTGATTCCCCCACTATCTATTTAAATTTTAAGCCTTGGGACTCAGGAATGACCTCTTGCCACATCTTTGTATAATGCCTGCAAGGTTGTCCCGAACATGAGTGGGTACTACCGTAATAGGATTTAAATGATAGCAATAAACTATTTCTGTGCTTGAGACTAACACAATCTATATACTAAGAGAGAAGAGCAGGATGTTACCCAGTCCCATTGTAGAGTCACAGCTTGGATAAGGCACTCGGGTGCACAACTTGCTCACACAAATGTGCGGGTTTCAATCTAACACATGAGCTCTGACTTCACTACATGAATACTCCTGCTTGTGTGGTTTATTAAAAAAAGGATGGTGGTTACTCTTATGGATACAGAGAGTACTTTGCACTAGAATTACACCTGCGTAGCAATACCTTTCTGTGTCATAACCTTGCTTCAGAAATCATGTTGAAGTTGGCACACAAGATTTCAAAACACTGCTTATTCCAGTAAGTCCAGAAACATTTGGATTTGGGTCCAGAAAAAGAATTTGCCAAAACACCAGAGTAAGCAAGAGGCTCCAGTTGGTTCAGACATCCATGTGCCATATGCTTGAGAGACTTTTGTCACAACATAAAGCTATATATGCCTGTGTATGGCAGCCCAAGATCAGGAAAGCAGATGCTGCCCTCCTGCTTCTATATTGACTATGGTTGCCAGTTTAGTTAACACCATTTTCTTAAGCTGAACTTGTTACTCAGGAGTAACAACGATCATTAGAGTCAAGGAGCATACGGCTGCTTACTAGACATGGTATTAGCATTTCTTGATGAAGAGCAACGCAAAGCGAACTCGACAAAGTGTACATACAAGCTTCCAGCTGCTTTCCATATGCCAGAGCATTTAATGGTGTAATGGTGCATGCAGGAAATATTATTTGGGTCATATCTCAAGGACAGACCCGATACTTCCATCTTGTGAGGTTATGAACCACAGGACAGACATGCTTAGGAGTTCAGTAGGGCAGTTTCCACATCAGCATTTCTTTTGTTTCCGTCTACAGGTAACAGCCCAGGTGCATTTTAGGAGAATGAGTGTCTAATCCTTAAAACTAACCACTAACTTGCACTACAAAGGCCAGAAATCAAAACCATTTGAACATACACTCCTTCTGCTGAAAGTATGCAACCACGGGTTAGCATGTTCCACATGTGGGTGACTGAACTTCTCACCCAGCCTCCCTCACTGCACCTCTGGAAAGTGAATCCTGATATTTATCTGCCTTGTAGGGATTATTATCACCAGGTCCTTTATAGCCTGTTGTATGTATTTTGCTAGAGCACTGGCAACTCCACCTTTCCCAGTATAGAAGAGAACAGACTGGCAGTGGGCCATGCAAAGACAGGCATGTTACCATTCAAAAACGATTGCAA
Source organism: Crocodylus porosus (assembly GCF_001723895.1). Taxonomy (NCBI): domain Eukaryota; kingdom Metazoa; phylum Chordata; order Crocodylia; family Crocodylidae; genus Crocodylus; species Crocodylus porosus. The sequence continues at coordinate 6,516,241 of NW_017728942.1, forward strand.
CAGTTTTTTATTATCAAATGATTTTCACCGTTTTCACTGCACGCAGCTAAACATATGAGCAACCTCATGCAGAGCCTGGAAAAAGCTGATTTTTAAGTTCATCACCAGGTGCTGACCTCATTACTATACATAGATGCCTCAGTATATCTCTGTATTTTTGTTTTAAAAACCACATTTTTCTTAAAGAAATCATCATATCATAATTAGGTTCCTTATGATGCAAACAAGCGGACTGAGTGGTTTATTATGCTCTTTATTCTAGTTCCTGTTTAAGTTGTTTTGTCTTTCCCTTTTTTCTTGTGGCTCTCCTGTTTTATAAATTATTCTGCCCTCTTATTGTAAGCTGCCCTAAGTCTTTGTTGGGAAGGGCAGCATATACATTGCATAAATAAATAAATACAGTAACTTAAAGAAAACTGGGTAAAAAATTTGCAATTTGTGTTACACAGGAAGTCTGAGAAGATAGTCCAACAGACCCCCACCAAACCCTTTCCTGGCCTAAAAAATATATATCTGTATTTACTCCTGTAAAAACTATAGTGGATAGGAATATTCTATTGGTCTTTGTATCACTGTAAAGATGTTTTCAAGATTAAAGGACTCCTTTGTACTCAGTCCATGTCATATTTAATCCTGGACTTATTAAATCATGAGAGTTTTGCCACAGATTCCACTGAGTTCAAGACTTCACTCCACACCTGTCAGAGAAGATGATTTACTATAGCGGGGGTCTTTGAAATGGTCTGTGATCGGCTCTCTCCTACAATGTATGGACTACTGCGAAATTGAAAGGTGCAGAGGACTTCCAGTGTGACAATTTTCTAAATTTTTGAAATGTGATAACTTTCTAGATTAATTTTAAGTTTTGCTCCTGAGAGATGGGTCCTACGGGACCCATAGCAGTAACAGGCATAGCTACTTGAAGACCCAGGATTCAAAACATAGACTCTCTCTTGCTTTGTAGATTAATACATTGGTGACAAAAGCATGTCTAATGAATTGGGTCTCAGGTCCCAGCATGAAGAGAATTTGTTTTTTGTCAAAGAAGCCTATGACCACTGCTAGCCAATTACATTTGGCCACGTCTCAACCACCTAAGTACTAGTAGTAACTTCTCCGAGTAGCGCCATAGAAACCTGGTGCTGCTCATCAAATTAGGTATATCAGTGCATGAATAGGAGGCTGGTTCATTGACATTTTTTCCTAGGGAGGTCCAGGCATCCCTTCTGCTGCCATTTATAACCTTTCTTTTACACGCCAGACATTAATAAATAATTGACTTGCAGAACACAGCTTCAGCAATCTATTTTATCTTCCATCCAAAAAAAGCTGTTAGACATTTTTGATTTTGCACCTTCTGCTTCCAAATGAAAACACTGACTTCAAAGCCAGGCCTTTTAAACAGCCTCCAGTATCAACAATAAAAATGTATTGAAATTTCCTCTCTGATTAGTAAATTAGCCATTAATATTGAAGAGCTAAAATAAGGAAAGCGTTTTTATTAAAGCATGGTACAAAGAATATACCAGAGGAGTTCTGTGTTACAATGGTTGACTACTTACTGCTAAATGTTAAAAAACAAACAATCCTTTAGACATTTAAAGCAACATTTTAATTTAACGATGCATCAGGCTAAGTATTTCATACACTGACCCGTTTACTTAAAGGCAAAAATCCATGGCAACGTAAAGATAAAAGAGAACAGCATGATTTTTCCTTAAATGTTTCTATTTTCCTTTCCTAATTGACACTATTGTGCATTGTTTTAGCCAGGTCTATGTTTAAGCCATTATCTCCTGCATGGTGTGGGGCACATAATTCAGCTGTACAGTTGTGCACATTGTATCTGCAGAACCAGATACAAATTGAGAAGCAGTGTTTTTAAAGAAGTCTTTTTAGTTTGATGTATCTACAGTTCCCTAAATTAGCTGAAGTGGCTTTATGGATGATGTAGTTCCACAGGAGAGAGAGAGTGAAGGCAATTCTCTTTCTCAAAGGTTTGAAATTTCATTTTGTTGCTCTTGGAACAAAACTGCCAATTTTGGCACCATTCTCTTCTTCTAAGAGCTTCAACAACCCAAGGTCCCCAAATGTTAAACAGTCCAAAAGAATGATGAACTCACTTACAGGCAAGGCCTGTTTGGTCCCCTACAACTGCCTCTGTTCTATCAGAAGATGGTCAAAATTAGGGGTGTGTGAAGTGGTCAGTATTCAATTCAGATTCAGCCCAATTCGGGGGACAGTGATTTGATTTGCTGATTTGGATCACTGTCCTGATTCGATTTGTCCAAATCTGAATCAGATGATTCAATTCTGATTAGGAGAATCAGCAATTCAGCCATAGACACAGATTTATATGTTTTTTCTATGTACTTCAAGGTACCAGGCAGAGCTCGTGAACACCAAGACAGTGGCAAGGATGGAGCACCCCACGGGAATGCAGGGCGCTGGGTGGGGGAGGGCTCTGTGTGCTCAGTGGCAGACCTGAAAGTAGACTGGAAGTGCTTCTGGTCCACTTCTGGTTCCACCACTGAGTGCATGTGGGATTCCCCTGTGTCCTCCCAGCTTAGCAATCGGCCACAGGGGGACCCCAGGTGCCCCCCCCCCAGATTCAGGAGGCACCAGTCGCCAAGACAGGGATGCTGAGCACGTGGGGGAGCCCCCCCGCACTCTTGTGGGATGCTCCACCTGCCCCATCATCTCAATATTCATGAGCCATGCCTGGTACCTCAAGGTACATAGAAAAAATATAAAAAGCTGTGTCCATGGCCAAATGGTTGTATCTCTCCAAATCTATCCAAATCAATTTGGAGTCTTCCAATTTAATTCAGAGAGATTAATGGGTCTCCTGATTCAATTCCGATTCAGAGATTCGGCCACCATATTGGGCCAAATCTCCTCCAAATTGAATCAGTGACTGAAGCTTCGCACAGCCCTAGTCAAAATTGAAGAGTTTCTATGAAACATTTTCACTGGATGAATCGGCAACCACCAGCAAAAAATGATTCATCAGAATTTTCCTACTTGAGTAATTTGCACACGAGATTGTGTGTATGTGTCTATTTAGTGCTTTTAGCATAGGAAGTTAAGTTTGGTAGCTGATAATAAAGGGGAAATACAGCTCAGCTTGCTATTATGTATGCTCTGGGCAATAAAGAGGCTTAATTCAGCAATAAACTCATTTTTAATGGAACTATTTGCAGATAAGATCCTACTCACTATGCACAGGAATCTATGTATTGGATTTAGGGTTTTAAACTGCTGGCTAACATCCAAATGCCTTCTATGTAAGCTGATAGCAATAGCCAAGTACCGACCAGATATTCATAGAGTCCCTTGCTCACCTTCCCTTTTTTAGAGAACCACTAAAAAACAGTGGAGAAACACTGGTTTAATCTGCCACTTGTTACAAATAAGCAAATAAACCCCAAACCTTTCCATTGTTAAAAAATATCAGGGTAATACTATCACTCATGTTTATGCTTCTTTGTATCTCTGGTTTGGATAGCTTTAATATACCCAAAGTTTACAAATAGTTATTCTAGCCTAACTATGAAACTTTTGAAGCTCATTTATCAGTAAAAAATAAAATGTGTGTGATTTTTTTTTTTTTAATTTCATTAGTAAAGAAATTAAAGAGATTTTCTGCATGGAAAGTGCCCTTCCTCAAGGCTTAATAGTTTCAGTATCAATTCAGCTGAACTACAGGACATTTAAATAGTTCAGTTCCAGATTCTTCTTTTCAAATGGCTAACAGATTAGGATCCTGAATGCATGTTTCTCCTAGCATATACTCTTTCTTGAAGAATAATTGTAGAAAATATAAAATGAAGCCAGGTAAATATTAATTTCTAGACCAAATCTTGGAGGAAATCCTATGTCAGATGCAGTCATTTTTATTTTGTTTGGTAAAACCATACATTCAGAGCTGGATCACATTGTTCCTATATATTTTCCATTGACACCAAAATGTTTAGGTTAGGAGTAATGTATCGCATTACTGTCTTCACACTGGAAAAGTCTTGTTAGCTGGATTTCTGAAATGAGTGAAAAGGGCTGATTTTCTTATAATCAAGGCCTAAGTTTTGGGGATTTCATTTTCCTCTTTTATCAGGAACCTGAATTTTTGGAGCTTTAACAATTTTAACTCAATAAAAAACAAGACAACACAAAACAAAACAGTGAAAAAACCAAAGCATATGATGGCTTAATATTGCTCCTGGGGTGGACAAAGAGAGCCTTATTTTAGGCAGAATTACTACCAAGTCATTTGCATGTCTGCTCACTTTCTCAACACCATCACTTTCACATAGTTATTACCTGCTGTGAATGTTCTTGATGGAAAAGTGTTGCTAACGACTGGAGAGTGAGGGAACTGATATTATATCTCTCTCAAAGTACTAACTAGTGTTGTAACTGTCTTCTCAACAGCAGACAATGATAAGGCTGCAAACATCTCATCACCTGCTCAAACTTAGTGCTGCAGGATTTGCTTACATGACACGAGGCATCACCTGTTACTGTGATTTAAAATTAGAAGGCAGTTTGAGCTCTGCCGTTGAACACTGCTTCTTTTCCCCACAAGCCTCCTTTCTACCCAGAACAAATTGCTGCCAGTTAACTAAATAGACCTTTTTAAATTAGCGCAGTCTAATTTCTGTAGAAGGCAGGGTAGATTTGCACCTTATAGACTAAATCTGAGATGTATGGCATGAGCTTTTGTGAGCTTGAGCTCACGTCATCAGGACTAGGGATAGAAATTACACCAGTAATTTAATCGTAAACCGGTTCAGATCTGTAACACAACAAAAGTTCAGTGCACGTAAACTGCTTCCAAAATGACTGAAACTTGTTTAAGATAAGCCTGGATGGATGCAGTAATAGACTTAACTAATTTGGGTTAGGTCAGTTTGTTAAACTTCTGTCTGAGATCCCCTCGAGATTCAAGTTAACTCACAGAGCCCCAGCACCCCAGGATGCTTTGCACCTCCTTGCAAATCCTCCCTCAGGCTGGACAGGCTTGCCTTGGCCAAAGCTCTCTGCACCAGATGAGCTGGGAGACATGCTCCAGCACCACTGGCTTCTGGCCTGGGCCACCGCAGGCAGGTGGCTGCATTTCTGGAATCAAAACTGAATGTCTGTTCACTTGCTTATCCGTTCAATCTACGCATCTTAGACTAACCAGCAAAGATTGAATCGATTCAGCCTCAGGCCTTTTGACTGCCTGTACTTAGCTTAGAGGCTGTGAAAGGATATCCACAGAGCAGTGCATCAAAGGAGAGAGAGTGATTTGAATATAAAAACAGGGGAGCAAGAGAGAGGCAGGAGAGGGGGGAGGAGCACATTGCTGGGAGGCAAACAAATAATAAATTCATAGATTCAAAGGGGTCACAAAAGCTAACTCATGTAATGGGGTATGAAGAAGCCATAGTCCCTGTTAGACCATTCATAATACAATCAGGCCTGTAGATAATTTTTTCTACAATTTCATATTCGAGTTTGTTTTTAAAGTTTTGTTGTCTTAGAACAGCTCCTCGAAGGTCAGTGATGCTCCTCCAAGTCCAGGGCAGTCAAAGCATTCTGCCACAGGCTTGGGTGTCTTTCTGCAACTGATGTCAGATTGGCATTCATTCATTCATTCTTACATGTGGGGATTGCCTACAGCTTCTGTAGAACAGGCTAGACTAGGTGCTCTCTATATTTTCTCCAGTGCATACATTTCCTTTTAGCAGTAACCTTAAATCACCCACTAAAAGTTGTGCTATTTGAGCTTTTTCCAAAGTATATCTCCATTTCTTACAAAGAAACATAGTTCTGAGAACCAGTACTTATTAGTGGGTACAGCTAACAGACTATGTAATTTTGCCACATTGGAGGAATAATCTAAATCTTGTAAGTGTTCAACAGCTGGAAATGAAGCCATGGTATGTGGCCACTCTTAGACACCTTAAGCAGTCTCACAAAACATGTTAAACTGCATGAGTCTGTTTCCACCCAGAATATCAAATATAAAAGGAAGAATAAGTAAGTCAAAAATGGAAAGAGAAAAAAAAATGAAGCAGACTGTCAGCTGCAATTACATTTTCCAGAACTAGTAGCTGCAAGATAATATAATTCAATGTTTCTGTTAGCATTCAGCATTGTTAATTCATGGGCAAGTAATTTAGATGAATTCTCGATGAGAAATTGAATTTGAGGTGACTCAGCAGGAAAAATCAGTGCATGCTATTATTGAATAGAAAATAGTTATGAGTTATCACTGGCATTGCGCTTGATGTAGCAAGCTTTTGTATTGTATATGCAACGGAAGGGACTTACTGGTTTGGCAAGTATTACATTCAGTTCAGATAATGAAGCACAGTAAAACGCGGAACAATTAAGCGCAGAAGGAAATTTCATGACCCAGACGCAATGGCAAAGCTTCTGATTTGGACAAGCGGTAGAAGCTGTTGGTAAAAGAAATATTTTGTGAGCATTCAACCCACTCTGGGATCTGAAATTAGCTAAAGTGATGGAAGAAGTGTTCTGAATTATTTCCTTCTCCCCATGGGAAGATACTTTGTTGCCTGAAATAACTTCTGGTAAGTTTGCTGGTCATCTTCCACTATGAACCACACTGCGGCATTCCACTTCTGGGTCATAGTGGCTAGACTCGGTGTAGCTGCCCAGCCTGTCATGCTTAATATGATGCATCTTGTACCCCTGCAAAGAATCTGTTGAGCATCATAGACCTGTGTTTAGCAGGGGGAGAAGGAGGATGTGGCTTGCTCTCTTCCTGATGGTTTCAAGGCACAGTGTAATCCTGGAGGAATACCAGTGAACAGTCTCTGTGGATTACTTAATGTAGGTAACTTCCTGCAGAGTCCTGCCATATTTAGGTACAGTACTTGACTGTACAGCTTGACTCTTCATTCATACAAGAGCTAACTCCCTCTAAGTGAAGGGGAGATTGGAATCAAGCATACCTCCACGCAGAGCCATCCCTGGGGGTGGGGTGAATCAGGCTGACTGCCCCAGGCCCTGTGCTTGGGGGGCCTCATGGACAGTGCTGTACAGGCCTTGTGGACAGCGCCACTGGCATGTGCCAAGGGTGCCACCACTCTGCATGGCTGCTGCATGCCACTGGCTTTGTGCTCCGGCCACTCTCCATCCCCCCACCCCCCACAGGGGCCCCAGCCCCCACACAGCCCTAGGGTCGGCTCTGCCTCCATGTAGGCTACAACAGAAAGCACTTTAAAGGAAATCCATGACTCTAGCAGAGCACCTTGTATATCTCCTGGGCTGTGCAGCTGCATAACCTGACCTCATTCCCACATTATGTCCCTGAATAGGCATCGTATCTCAATTACGGCCCTGCATCCCAAACTCCTTCCAGACAGAGGCTGGATCAAGATACAAAAATCTCCTGTGTTGGGTTTGATGGGCCATGACAAGCCACTGTCAGGATGGAAGGGCCATGGGCTGCTTCTCGCAGTGGTGGCTTGCACATGTAAATAAGGGATGACCTCAGTAAAGGGACAGATGGCATGAAATAGGAGGTGTGGTTGAATTAGGAGCTCAGGCAAGAGAGTAACTGCGGCATGCAAGAAGACGTGCTTTCTTCTGAGGCAGACAGGATCTGAACATTTTAGAAAAATGGTTCATTTAAGCAGCTTTTCCCTCCCAACGCTTTTACTCACCTCTAATATTTACTTCCTTAGACTACCAAGCTACTTACTTCCCTCAACAGAATGACTGACTAGGTGATGCATTTCTATGGATTCATTTCCCCTGTTTAATACAGTTCTCAGTCTAACATCTGAAATCCATGCTAGCATTTGGAATGCCGATAATCTCTTACCTGTGAAATATGTATGATCATCAACCATTAGTGAAAGGATTGCATAAAGTTAATGCAAACAGAGCAACCAGCAGGAAATAAATGACGGTTCATCACAATTCCCACAAAGAGGAATTAAGCAGCAAATGATTATCAATGCCATTACAAGGTTCCCTTTGAATATCACAGGTATCTGCATTTTTAATTTGTGTCAAATGCTTTATCATGGATTCCAAAACCTGATTTGAACTGAAGAGCAGAATGGAGGGTGGAAGGGAAGCAATTAATTGAGCAGACCTGAGGAATTCTGTACTCCGCCACTCTTTAAGTAAAGCACACATCACCCCTCCACCTGTTTCACATCTCTTAAATTAAACAAAACAATACATGACTTGTTTAATAAATACCTGGTATCAAAGCCAAATGCAACACAATTCCGCTGGTTCCTTATAACAGAAATAGCAATAGTTAGTATTAATCACCAAAAATATAGAGTACCGATGTCAACTATGCTGTAAAATGTCGAGAGCTTGTAAAAGGTAGTACTGATTAGGTAAACGAAGCCCCCAAAGTGACTGGAGGACTGCACAGCACATTTATTTCTGTATTTCACTTCCGAACGTTACGTTTTCTCAAGATTCTGATAAGTAGCACATTAAAGTTTATATCAGGTTTTTATGTTTTGGGATTTGCTATGCATTATTTTAAAGTACCTTTAGGGTCCAATCCTACATCTCTTTTTCAAGTTATTAGTCTTATTCTTTTCAGGAACCTGATGTAGAAATTCTATTCAAGGACAGGCTTGCAATTAAAGTTCTAGGGAGCGCGTGGCAGAGAATCCAAAATGAGGCAGCCTCCGCTTCCTCTCCCTTCCCATCCTGCTTGCAGCGGTTTAGGTACAAGCTGTAAGTTTGCAGGAAGCTCACCCAGAAAGATGTTTCCCTAAGTGGGTTTCTGCATATTGGGACCAGGGGACTGTTTGAAGCCCACTAGTTTTGACTGCAAGCCTGGTACAACTCAGCATATTTCACTGTAAGGTTTTCAAAACCCAGAATGAAAGAAAAATCAAAGGGTCTGAATGTAGGTGACGTAGGGAAAAAACAACTTTCTTTTTGCCTTGAACTGCTACAGAATGAGATCACCCAAAGTTATACATCTCTCTAGTTTTTAAACACAAGCCTGTACCATACAGTGAAGGAGGTTCATAGAATATGCCCCAAAGTGCACTGGGAAGACAAATGTGCCATTCTTGCAGGCCAATATTGTAAATACCTATATGCTGAAATGAGACCAACTCCCAGAAGCTGTAATGATTATTTTAACCCTCTGGCAACAAAGCAATTGCAAGAAATACTGCAAAGGAGCAGAGCCGGCATCCCCAAACTCCTGTGAACAAAAACTCAGATTCACTTTGCTCTAGTCAAACTTCTGATCTCATTGCATATGTGCCAGCATTATTCTTCCTGTCAAATCCATGCTTCATAAAGCTATGATTTTCTGTCTTTACCCTGCAGTCAGACCTCTAAAAATGTGAGGATTAAATTATGTGGATTTTTTTTATCATAAGAAGGAAGAACCCCCCCCCCCAAATTAAAATGACCACTTTTAGAAAACTGACCACACGCTTTAAGGTTCTCCCCATCACCCCCTTGACTTACAGCTCAAGTCTTCTACTTTAAGGAAATTAAAAATGATGATTTTACTTTTCTGAGCAGCACTTTTTAATGCTATTGCCACTGTTTTGACCTGTGCTAAAAGACAGTACACACTTTTGCTTTAAACTTATTCACTTTGGGTGTTAACTCTCATTATATTCCTGTAGCACAGCTTCAGCAGCCAGGACATTTTTTTTAACAGCTTTGCTGACAGAATTAAACTCTTGGGGTTTTTAATTCAATAGGCAAAGCTGGAGAGAGGGTATCTCTGATCCCAGCCTCCTGATGAATTCCCACAGTGCCCCCTACACTGAAGGCCTTTAAATGTATTGCTTCTTTTGAAAGCCCCATGCTGCTGACAGCAGTGCTTTTGTAGTGTCTACAACTCACCACATCTTGCTCAATGAGCTGACAGTGCTCCTACAATGCTTTCTTCAAGAACTTCCGGGAGAAGTTTCCCTACTGTTTTACCAGGACATCGCCTATAAATATTTCCTTGGCCTGCTTATTTCAACAAATGCCAAAGAGCACATGCGCCTCGGTAGAAGAGCTGCTTCCAGGCACAAAAGGCATATTATTGGAATATGTAATATGTGCTGATCAGAGGAAAACTGGATGCTATAATCTGACGGATACTTTCAGGAGTGGCCTTGATCTTTTTTGCCATCAGAACCAGTGGGGTTCGGGGCCGGTACCTTTGTCCTTGTTCTGTGTATTTAGGGAGATCTAGGGGATTTGTAGGCTGCCTGCCTGCCCTCGGGAGATTTTGATCCCCAGCAGCTTCCCTTCAGCTGAGAAGAGCTCGCGACACATGCTGCCGTCAAAAGGTGAGCGGACTGGAGAGACGGGATTTGGAGCTGATCGTTAGCGGCTCGCTGCAGTCTGGTCATGAGCCACTCTTTAAACGTCACAGATGTAAAACCATTTTGAAGTTTGCCATTTAAAAACAAAACCTAAACGAGAAGGCAAAAGGAGCGCTTTCCACAGCAGCCTGGCGTATAGCTGCCGCTGAAAAGCAGCCGAATGGCATGACTGCTGTGAATGGCTTAGGTAAGTAGCTGTTTTTGAGCAGTCATTAAGCCCTGAATCCTGAGAGCTGCCATATGAAGTAGTATCTACCACTACTGCTCTGAACTGCATTGGTGAGCAGCAGTTTCCCTTGCAGCCATTTAAGCCTTTACACATCCTGCTCTATATGCCCGAGCTGCTCTGATCTACATTGCTTTCCCCAGCTGGAAAGCACATTCTGAATGGCAGCGCTTCACTACCAGGCATATGAACAGCAAAGGCAACATACTGCTTGCATTTTCAATAAATGGGACACAGCGATTCTCCGAGCGATGGAGGGTATTCATAAGCCAACTGCATATTAAAAGGATGAAACCAAACATGTAAGGATTAAATACTTCACTGAAACAGAAATTACAATTATGACACTTTTTTTATAGGAGTGAACAGGTGGTGCTTTAAATCTAACCAAGATTAACCCATATTCAATAACTTAAGCGCTCAGATTGACTCTAACAAACACGGCCTAATTATGCATTCTTGAGAGGATGTACTTTACATTGGGTTTCAAATTGGAATTTGGATCCAGCTATAGTTATCTTCCCACTGCAGTTTTAGTATATAATAAAGTAGAGGATTCAGGATATAAAGACTATTCAAAATAACTTTGTTTTGAATCCAGCTGTAGTTGTCTACACAGGGTAATTGTCACATTTTCCAAGAGTGGCAATTAAAAAACTATCTACAGTTTCTTTAAAGAGCTGTTCATGTCAAAGCTGAGCATCCTCACTCGGAGGAAATAAAAGTAGAACACTTCATTAGATCTGCAGCTTGTCTCAGGAAAAAAACCCAGAAGTGCCAGAGCCATTGCATGTAGTTTTAAATGGAAAAAAGCAGGGCCATCATGGTGGTCAATAACTTTTAAAGCCTTTCTACTATCTCACTATGAGGTAAAAACAATGGGATTTTCTAAGAGATGGATCTAGCAATTAGTTACTATCACCTCCAGGAAAATGAGCACAACATCTGGACGGAAGTATGTTACTGTGATATTCTGTTCGCACAGACTCGCAGCAGAATCACAGAACCCGTGGCATTTTATTTAAAAAAGCAGGTGTCAGTGGCAATGCAGCATTGAAACCACGCTAGGATTTGCTCACTCCATATAACAAGTCCATTTACTTACATGTCAATAGTATATATATATTGTCGATAGATTGTTCATGTAGTTTAATTATGTACCTTTGTCTTGGCCAGCCACGAGAGAACCTGTGATTGAAAAGAGAAGGGAACGAGTCTATCCCCATTTCCAGTGCCCTTAAGCCCAGCCCCATTTCCATCCATCTCATAGCTATGCGCAACTAAAAAAGAGTCGGGATGAATTCATTTTACGGTAAATGTAATGAAAAGGTAAAAATTACAATAATATCAAAAATGTGTCATGTGTTAAAAGTTGACTCTTCAAACAACTCTTGCTCAGGGGGAAAAAAAAACATGCTTTCCGACAGCCCTAGTATTTGGATGATTAACTGTCTACAGGATTGGGATTTTAGATATTAAAAACCTAAAGCATCATGAGAACCTCCTATTTAGCATTCAGGTTGGTTCTGAATTTAAAGTTGTCTCCGATGTGTCTAACGTTCTCGACTTCCCAAAACGCTCCTCAGCTACAGTCCCTATCAGAGGAGGGGGGCAGGCATTCTTTTTCTATTCCTGTTTCAAATGCACTTCTGTATCATTTTAATTCTTTTACAGGCTTTTCAATGGCACTTTTCATTGTAAGGACTTAACACCACACACATGTCAATGAGTCTATCCTCATAACACCCATAGGAAGCAACAGCATCCCAATTTTACAGATGGGAGCCTGAGACACAGATTAAGACTCCCGTTCAATGATGTAGCAGATTCAAGACAGTCAGCCAGATCACTTGAGTGTCAGACCAGGGCTTCAGCCAGCATCCCAGTTCAGGGAAATATTCTAAGGGTTTGCAGAGCCATATAGAGATACTAAAGCTAGCTCTAAATGGGATAGTGTTAAAGAGCCTGGCTATTTAGCAAGCTAAATTAGCCTGGGTAAGGCAGTTGGATCACATGGCTCTACTGCTTCCAGTCCCAACCTATTTTCTTCAGAGCTAGCTCAGATATTACCGTGTGACATTGAGTTATTTTGCACAGACTTGCCCAAAGACTTCAAAACCTGTCAGCTATGCCAATGGGCTCCCAAGGGAGGTGGTGCTCTCCCCTACCTTGGGGGTCTTCAAGAGGAGGTTGGATAGATATCTGGCTGGGGTATTATGATCCCAGCTCACATTCCTGCCCAGGGGAGGGGTCAGACTTGACGATCTGTTCAGGTCCCTTCTGACCCTAGAAACGATGAAACTGTGAAAACCCTACAGTTCCTTGTTGATAGGATATTCCAGTAACCTACTCCTTCCATTCTATACTGACATTTAAAAAAATGACTCCTAAAGTAAGATCCTGCCTGACAAAGTTCAGCCCAATAAAAAAATTCACTTCCAGTTGAATGTGCCCTCTGCCAGGAAGGCTGGCAGATCCTGAAAGCACCTCAAAGAGGTTATAATGAACTGAAGAGAAATGATGATCCCCACAGTATTCTCCTTGTCACTTTTCTCCATCCAGAATGGCTTACACTTCACTTTTTTCATCTCCCCTGCAGTATCCAACCCACCTCTTTATCCATTCAGGTAGCTTGTATGTCTGCATGTAGAAAGGATTCTTGAAATCCAAGGAAGTTATTTCCCAATTGACTCATTATAAAAGGAATTTTTGTTTTGTTTTGTAATTTTTTTAACCCCTTGAAAGCTTCCCAGGGCAGTCAGGAAGGAGCTTCCTTGCTCAGTTCATACTGACTTGTTTCTCCCTTTCCTGCCTCTGATCAGTTTTGAATAGTTTTCCCCCTACTACTCTCAAGATTATATTTTTCTTGGATTATGCAGGTATCTTGCTTTTCTCTCCTGTGGTAAATGTGTTCCAGAAAAATTCAGTACCATGTCACGAAGATAACTTTGCTGAAGTATGGGGAGAAATTAATCTTCGGATTTAAATTTTAATCTTTTAATTTTTTTTGACATAAAATGTGTTTTTAATTATTATAGCATATTTCACTAAAAAAAAAAAAACAAGAGATGGATGAGCAGCAAAAAATTGGAGGGTCATATCCTATTCCATCTATTATCCCAGACCTGTTTATGTCCTGTAAAACAGTTAAGTTTTGTAATGCGTTTTAATCTTCCCTTTAAGTCTAAGTAAAAAAAAAGTGGCAAGGAAAATATGAAACTATGAAAACATTGGGTCAGTTGTCCTTCTCCTTGCCACTTTTTTGACCCTCTGCAAGTTTTCATTAATAGTGTTTCAGGGACTCCAGCCAGATTGAATAAGTTTGTAGTTAGATACTTAGACACATAGTACTAAGCCACCTAGTAAGCTGAATAGGATCTGTTCTATAGATTCTCGTAGTCAAAGGAACTCTTTCATTGGCTGCAAGTGTGACAGCCCCAGTCATTTCTCTTCATAAGAGAGTTGGAAAATATTCAGTTCCTTCCCTCTCTGTGGTTCAGGAATGGGGAAAAAATGGAACCAACCAACTACCTACTTCCCGTTCCTGTCCATACCCAGTCTTGTCTCACATGCTCAAAAAGTAGGGTGGGGTGATTGTTTGGGAATGAGAAACCCCAGTGTGGGGGTATAAGTTTGAGAGTTGGATTGAGAGCTCCAGTGCAGGGGTATAAGCTTCAGAGTGTGATTGTGAGCACCAGTGTGGGGACGTAGGGATTGTGAGCCCCAACGTGAGGGCATGGGAGTGAGAGTCCCAGCATGAGGGCATTGGAATCGGTCCAGTTAAGGGACCAGCATGAGATGCCATAGATTCCAGCTGCGAGGCATGGGACACAGTATAAGGGGAGGTTCAGAGCCAGGTATAGGCCCTTGGCATCAGGGTAATTAAATGGGCAGCCTCCCACCTTGTTAACAACTTGCAGTTGGTTTCATCAAAGGCGTGGCAGGAGAGGCAGGCGGGCAGTTAGCCTTAGATAAGTCTGCAGGCCAATGACTAGACCAGCCCCAGGAACACCACTTGTTACACTTGTGTATAAAATTACACACCAATTGAATTAGTAGCAATTCCTGTTCTGTAATGCTTTCAAGCAGAACTGGGTGATAAAAACACCATTGATTATTTTCATTATCATCATGGAATAGCCCTCACTTTTGTTGCAAAATAAAAGGCAAACTACAGGATGATCCAAACTGAATTGAGATAAAAGTATTACAGTATTTGCTACTGCTGTAGCATTATGTTGCTTAAGGCTATTCCTTATTGGTTGTGATAAAAGCAAAGTAAAGCTTATGCTTTAATTCTCCTGAGGCTTTTTCATTCAATGCATTACTCCTAGCTAGAACTGTGTGAAAATCACAATTTTTGTTCTATAGGAGTATTGCATCTTATTCTTATTTTGCTTATTTTTCACAATTTCACCTTACTGTCTTGGTATTTTATTACTTATTAAGACTAAATATATTGCTTTAAAAGCAAGTGATATAACTATTTTCAAATTTTGATGAGGAAGCTTCTTTTTCCTTAGACAAAGGCCCAATTTCATTAGAAATTTACCCTTTTTTGCTGTAAATATTCACACACACTAACCAAATGTTTCAAGAAAATGGACCCAGAATCTCAGTTCATAACTCTCATCTAAAGTCTGTCAGGAGGTGTTAATAAGGATTTACACCTCTAAGAGGAGTGAAAGTGCTGTAGTTATTTTACTTTCAGGGTATGGAAACAGATTGAGTGCTATGGCATAAAACTTACTACTCCTGAAAGAACTTTGCTTTAGGTGACTGAAAATTGAAAGGTAAAAGTACTGGATCAGACTGACCCTGCTTTATAATGTAAAGTCCTGCCCAATATATAGATATGAGGAAGTAAAATGGAGACCAAATTAAAAGCCATTCAGTTCTAACCTCTCTTGAACTATAGCATTTTCAATATTTAGCTCCTGGTTCAAATATTGTGACTTAAGGGTTACTTTCAAATAAGAAGAACTCCCAAATTCCACTGGAGACTTTCTGGGGACTTGCTTTCACCAGAGATGAAACATCATAAGACATTGGCAATTCAAAAAAATGTTGCTAAAATCTATTCATTTCCAGGAGACAACATGGTTACATGGGAATAGGAAAGGTAAGAGGTTGTAGATTATTTTCATTACAAAGCTTCGCAAGGGAGGAAAAATTAAAATAGGGTGATCAGCCAATATGATTATAACACTTCATTAAAGTGAGGAAGTGCACATAGGCAAGCCTGGAATCCATGTGTCCACTCTCTTGATGTTATCATTATCAAACAAGATAATTAAGAAATAAAGACATGTCATGAGGTTCTCTCACTGGGGCAGAGATGAGTCTACAACTGATGAAAATGTAATTACTGCTTACTATGCAATCCAGCAGGGAAAATAAATGACAGAAGACAAAGACAAGGCCAAAGCAAAAATACAGCTTGTTAGTATGACTGTCAGCACTTAGCTAGAAGCTAGGAAATATCATTTGTGTATGTCCTCTGATATAGTGTGTTGACCTTGAAGTGGTCCTCAGCTAGCCAGAGGAGCCATGGGATATGTCATTCCTCCTCTAAATCACATCTTTTTTATCCTCTGCATTAGGCTTCATATTTGTGATGTGGGTTCATTCCAGGAATCTCTGTGGATTATTTATATCTCCTTCCAAGATTAACTCTACTTACTGGAGGTGCAGGAAGGAAGCGGGGTAGAGAAGGGCTGGAGCAGAGAATTGTGATAGATTTTCCATGCCCGAGGCCTGTGTAAGCCTCAAAGCATGCTGCAATAGGAGGTGGTACTGGAAGCAAACATGGGCAGGCTCAATCCCATAGCTAGAAGTTCAACAGAATTTACAGGGTTAATATAGACTGCAGTGCAGGCCTGAGCTTAGGGATTTTGGGATGATGGTCAGTAGCTTTAAGCCTGTCTTTAAGGTCACCCCATCATCCCTTCATCATGTGAAGAAGTAATAAGTAAAGCTAACTGCACTCTTTCTTGCATAAGTAGGTGCATCACAAACAGGTCTAGGGAGGTGATACTTCCCCTCTATGTGGCATTGCTCAGACTGCAGCTGGAGTACCGCATCCAGTTTTGGGTGCTGCACTTCAGGAGGGATGTAGATAACCTGGAAAGGGTTCAGAGGAGGGCCACCTGTCTGGTTAAAGGCCTACAGGAAAAAACCCACAAGGACTAATTGAGGGAGCTGAATCTCTTCAGCCTCCATAACAGAAGGCTGAGAGGTGATCTCGTGACCATCTACAAACTCAGCGTGGGGGAGGGCAGGAAATTGGGGATATGATGTTTACCAGGGCACCTGTTGGGGTAACTAGAAACCATGGCCACAAACTGAAGGAGAGCAAATTTAGATTGGATATTCTTTACTGCAAGGGTTGCCAAAATATGGAATATGCTTGCAAGGGAGGTGGTGCTGCCCCCCTCCTTGGAGGTATTTAAGGGGAGACTGGACAAACACCAGGCTGGGGTCATCTGAACCCAGCACTCTTTCCTGTCCAGGGTGAGGGGTCAGACTCAATGATCTAATAGGTCCCTTCTGACCATAAAATCTGTGAAATCTATGAAATCCCATGGTCACAAATTCTGGGAATATGTTCTCTGGTCCAACAGCCTTGTAAGTCTTGATCGCTTTAACAGCTGTGTTGAACACATTGTCAGAGATAGGGCAGTTAAATTAAGGTTGACATTGGGTGATTTAAGTTGTTCACAAGTCAGGTGTCTAATAATTTCTGTGTGTTGCTTACTTGGGTTACTGGCCTTGCTGTGGTTGCACAGGATTTTTGTGATGGAGTTTGTTGACACAGGGCAACATCGTTTTTTGGTGCCAGTGCCTGTAAGGTAGTTAATGATGCACCATACTTGTCTGCTTGAGTGGGTCACATTCAATCCTTCTATGGTAGTAAGCCATCTTTCCACTGTGATATTGTGCAATGTGGTAGCCAGCT
Organism: Crocodylus porosus; assembly: GCF_001723895.1. NCBI lineage: Eukaryota > Metazoa > Chordata > Crocodylia > Crocodylidae > Crocodylus > Crocodylus porosus. Next base: position 6,533,762 of record NW_017728942.1, read on the forward strand.
GTTCTGTAGTTCTTTTTACAGTTGCAGGGTCACGGCATTGCTTGATAATGTTAAAGGGCTGTTAGCAGTGCTCATCCCAGCATGGCACATCAAGTCTTCTACAGCCTTGACATACAGAGTTTGGCTGCTTCAGTTAGGCAAATTGTAAATTTATTATAGCCTTGATCAGTGTTGGGTTCTGATGGATCTTTTGATTGGTTTGCTCTCTTGTTGGTCAGCCTTCGGTACTTGTGCAAATCTGCCTAGCAAAAGTTTCATCTTGGAGCTGGTCTGGAAAGTGTGGGCTGAAAAATCATATCATCAGTGCTGATGAGTGAGGGTCTGTGCTGAGATGATGGAAACTTGTCAAGCACTTTTTTTTAATCACTATTTTACTTGAGTCACCCTTGCGCCAAACAAGATCTAGGATGGTTTGCATGTTCTAGTGCCCAGAATGGAAGGTATGTGGCTCCTTCAGGTCATATATTAGGGTTATATCATTCAGGCTTTCCCAGCAATAAAGATTGTCTTTGTTGCTACTGTTAATGGACCCAATCTTGATGTTGTCTCCTGCATATGGCTGTCTGGTCATAAATAGGCAGAGATGTGATTGATAACACGGCAGAGGATAACATGATTATGTCATTGATCGAGACAGTGCTCCATTCTGTTGCACTCTGGGAAGTGTTATGTCTCTTGGTAGTATAGGGCAAGTCGTTTCTGATGAAGGCTGTGGATACTGTTGGCTACAGAGTCTGCAAGGCTATAGCCTGAGAGCTTCATCTTCCGCAGCTGCTTTATATGTGTTTTTTGTAGAAGGACTGCATGAGGTTTCATTTCCCTGGTGATGTCTTCTAGCACTGATTGCTTGAGCAAGGTATAGCCTTCAGTATTAATTTGAAGAACAGTCAAACTTTCCTCTCAGAAATAGGAGAGGTTGCTCAGGCTCATCCTGTATATCAAAATTGGACAGTATAATGTATCAAAATTGGAAAAAAAAAATCAAAAGTCCAATTGCCTTTGTAGTGACTTTTAGTTTTGCTTGACAGCTACTCATGGGAGACATCACAAGAAGATATCAGTATCATCACCATTTGCAACCGTTGACAAAGGGATACAAGATAGAAGAGACCCCTGGGATTTCTGAATGCAGGGCATAAGCCACTTATCCCATGTCCTCTTACTGGACTCTACACAGATGTAGGGATAAATTTGCCTAATTATTTCCTATGCTAGCTGCCATTTGATTTCCAACTCTTTTTTAGGCTCTCTAATATTCCTAGTTCTTAACATTCCCCAATCGTTTGATCTGTTGGCTGCCTCTATCTAGTACACTCATTAAATTATGTACAAGATAAATGAATAAAGGGGAAAATTACCTAATTGTACTGTCCCAAGGAGGGTGATTAGTATGAGTAATGTAGCAATGCGATATTATCTGAAAAAAGCAACCATGGTGGCATTCCAGGATATTCTGAGGGAAATCTGATAACGGAAGGTGCTTGTTATGTAGGATTTAGACTTTGAGAGGTTACAAACCAATTAGGAAGCAAATATGTAAGAGTCATGAAAAAGAACAAGAAGTCTGGACCTAAATCTGTTTAATGGAACACAGTGCTACATATTTAGGATTAAATGAGTTTGCTCATTGTAGACCCAGCTCGCTAATATCATGGTCCGACCATTTTTGTGCCCAGATTGTGGCGCCCCCCTCCCTCATAACCCCTGCAGGTTTTGGACCAGATTTAATTGCAGCAGCAGATGCCTTGCTCCCAAGGCCTCTGATCACTGCCAAAAAGCCCATAGCGCACCCATCACAGCCCCCACTCTTTAGTTGGTCTAATAAAAAATTTCACATCTACCCAAAGAGCCTTGCCCACCTATGTCCTTAAACCGCTGGGTACCTGGGTAAAACATGTCCTTAAACCCACACAGCTACAACCAACGACACTCCAATACGTCTTTGTTTAACTATAAAAAGGACACCTAAAAAAGGCATTTAACATGGCCACATTACACATGAGTTTTGGTCTCCAGTATAAGCAGATACATTAGGGAGCTACACATCCTAGTGAATGGTTTGGTAGAAGTATAATACTTTCTCCATTAAAGTATGTAAAACAAAATTCCAAATAAATAATTGATCGCATACAGGACCAATTATATTAGACTAAGGAAAAGCAGCTTGGGATTCAGCCTCTGGCTGGCATTTACAACGCTGTTTTTTTTTTCTTCTTGTAGCAATGAGTAAAAATAAATAGATAAAGAAATATTATTAAGATAAACCTTTCTGAAACACGTTAATAACCAAAGCTTTCTCCTGCCTTTTTACGGAAAACTAATAATAAACTCTACTCAAAATGTCTAGTCTCAGTTAAGTACAGTTCATATTAAGGAAGTTCATTTTGTTGAGCTCTCAGAACTCTCCCAGTATATATTGTTAATTATCAGCCAGAGTGAATCACTGAAGTCATAACCTGACTCCTTAATGAGTTTCCCATAAATCTTTTCTATTCATTAGAGGTCAAATTGATAACCAACAAGAATGAATATCAATGGTGTGTATCATTCTGGAAGGAATATAATTATACCTCAAAAATACTACCCCCCATCAGATATTTTATACCAATAATTCTAAAATTTAAATAACCGACAACTCTTAAAAACAGAAAATGGGAAGTATTCTCTCCAAATAATTTTATAGCAGTTTGATTAATACATAATGTTAGCACAGTTCATATTCAAAGCTATTAATGATAGAAGCAGAATAAACCAGTATCATCAACAGTGAATTCTTAATTCACTGAGTTATTCTTAAGGTAGCTGAACCATAAATTTATCTTTCAAGTTAATTATTCTGTCAAAAACACCCCCAGCAAAATAATTACAAAAATGAGACTTTCTTATCATCTCATATACTTCCTATGGAGTAGAGACCTAATGCTCTAAGCATGTTTTATGAAAAGCTTAAAGATTTATGACCAAGTGTTTCTATAAGTACATTATCCATTATGGCAGATAGTGCAGTGGGCAAACTCCATGCTGGTTAGGGGACAATAGAATTTAACAATATAAATACATAGGCATTACATGAAGAACTATTTGTCAAATATCCTTGATAACAAGGAAACCCAACTTCTTGTCTTTCAGTTTTCAGCAGTAAATAATTAGAGAAATGTGTTTCTCCTTTGCATGCCTGGCCCCATTTTTGCCGCTGGGTACCTGGCTAAAACATGGACAGAGAAAATTGACAGCAGCGAGTCGACAGCGGTGGTTCTCAACCCGTTCTAGACGTGAGGCACTCCCTGTTAGACTTCAGGCACCCCATAAAAAATGCCAGTTTAGTTTTCACTTGTTTTTGGCCTACCGAAAGATAATAGAGAAATGTTTCTGTTGCAAAGAACCCAGAAAGACCACATCAAGTCGGAATGTCTTTAACATGATGGTGTCCTATTTGAAATCCCTGGGCTTATTTTGGCAATCATGTTTGCACACCTAACAGTGTTAACATTGCATGGATCCTGTGGCACTTTTGAAAGATTCTCAAGCTGCACCAGAGTGCCATGGCCCGCTGGTTGAGAATCACTGGCCTAGAGAGTGATCCTCCCACAATGATCTTATATCGCTTGGAGTAGCTCCATTATCCACAAAGGTAACAGACACAAAGATTGAGTTGTGTGTTATGCCTTTTCCTCTGTAGACATAAAAATAAAGTTGGGACTTTTTACTCAACAAGTTTAGTGCATTCCAAATGAGGAAAATCATTTGCACACACAGTTTGCTTACATAAATGAGGTGAAGAAAGCTGAAAAAAAAATCAAGTTAAGAGCTAGACATATGATGCAAATATAGTATAAGATCATAAATCATATAGCTCATCTGGAGCAGTGATTCTCAACCTTTTTAGACTTAAGGCCCCCCCTCATTAAACTCAAAGCACCCCTTGGAAAATGCCAGTGCCTAGCTTTCACTTGTTTCTTTGATTATGGAAACACAGAGGAATTCTTCTGTTGCAAAGAACTAAGAAAGACCATAACAGGTCAGAATGTTTTTGACACTGTGGATTTCTATTTGAAATCTCTGTGCTTATCTTGTGAGGCATGTGTGGGTGTTTGCATACCTATCTGTGCTAATATTGTGCAGCACTCTGAAAAGACACGCTGCTTGAGAATCAGTGATAAACCACGTTCTGTGAAAGTTGTATTTGTGAGCTTTCAATAAGATTAAAATACTTTGAAACTTTTAGATGTTGTTTTATTTTTTAACTAGTCGCAACACAAATTCAGCAAAAACACGCAAACTGTCCTTGGAGGAATGCTGAATTAGATACATCAGCATTGTATAATTGCTTGTGACCCTTCCTTCCAACAGTGTTTTCTTTGGTATCTGTACACACTTGCAGCTTCTCTGATACGGTATCTGAGGTTCATAATTCTCTATTCTAGTGCATCCTTAACAGAGAAATCAAAAAAGTTTCATGCAATTCAATAAAATGTCAAGGCTGGCAATCATGCATGAACAAATTGATTGTCCTTTGCTTTTTATTGTATTACATTTTTCTGCTGTTCAGGACATTGCCGTACAGTTTAGTTGAGAACAGAACTAAATTGTACAGTCCCCCAAAAATAAACTGACTTTTCACATTTCTTCAATTTTTAAATTAAAAATAGCCTTTTCTAGCACATAAGCCTTCTGCAATGCAAGTCACTGTAATTCCACTGAAGTAACAAAACAAATGCTTATACAAGATTACTTATACAAGATTGCTTATACAAGACAATTCCTACTTCAGCCACAATACCATTGTCACATCTTCTTGGTGTCATGGACAATGAGTAATAAATAATGGAAAAATGTTATGGAGAATATTCCTGTGTGTTAGGCTATAAGAGAATTATTGTCCTGTTTGGCCCTAAAAGTCTAAAAATTGGTTACCCATTTGTTAATCTATGTCATGGGTAGGACCCAGATATGGGGAGACAGGGTTCAGAAACTTGGGGGTCAACAACACCATAAGTCCAGAAGCCAAGGCAATGGTCACAATACTGGGTATCAGCCTGAATCCTATGGATCATGCCAGGGCTCAAGCAAGACCAGGTCAGACGACAGGAAAGGGTAGGCAGGAGCAAGATACTGGTGTCCAAGGTGGGAACAAGGCTCGAGCAAGGCTAGAGGCAGGGCAGGAGGGGCTGGGGCAGCAACAAGGCAGGGGTTCAGAGCCAGGAGGTCCAAAACAGAAGTGAGAGTACAGGAGTCCAGCAAGGAAGTCCACAGCAGGGATCCTAAGAGTATTTTAGGAGGGATGTGGCCCTTCAGGAAGTGGGAGGGTTTTATAGCCCTCCCATCAGCAGAGCTTTGCAACTCCCATTGGATCATCTGACCCACCTTTGGGAATCTTGTGGGAGGGGTCAGGCTGAGTTGAATCAGGTGCACAGCTCACCTCCTGGTGGTGCCACAGCCTGGCCTTCTGCCAGTGGGCACCATGGGTCAGGGCCTTAAATCCCAGGAGCTTGACAATATATCTATTAATATGAATTAATCCTTTATAAATAGAACTAAGATATGAATTTTGATGTAAAATAATGCTCCGTGCCTATTTTTGAAGGAACTAGCTGCCTCCAAAAGAAAAGCGGACTTGTTTTGTCTTGTTTTAGCTGCATACCCTGATGTCTGATATTTGAGAGTGTAGATGGCTAAAGCAGAAAAGATGAAGTTCACTTTGTGGTCACATTGGGGAAACTAAAAATGGAGGGGAAAGAAAACAAACAACCTACTAATTTAGCTGTAATGTATAATTAAGGGAATATTAGAGATTATCTATGGACACAGCGTTCATTTAAATCAAGGGGTCTCTCATAAGCAGAATTCAGTTCAGCTTACAGGTCACAAGATTTGGTAATTCCCTTCAACTGAACCCACCCACACTTCTCTCCTGACTGGGCAATTTCTTCACATTGATCAGATCAGACATGGGATGTAAGTACCTAGGGATACCCACCTCCCCTGACCAGGGCTCATGCATCCCAACACCCTTACTCATGTTGTTACTCCAACAAAATACAAATGAACACTCCCCATGAACTATACCCAGGTAGAATGTAAAGTTCATGAAAAATCAAAGGACTGGTCCAGTCAAAGTACAGGACTGGCAAGGATTATCCAATTTGGGTATCAACTTCAAAGTATAATTCACAACACTTTACAAACATTGAAGTCTGACTATTCTCAAGTCCCAGTAGCCTAGTTTCATTTTTTATTAGACTTGTGAAGGCTAATTAGAGAGATCTAACATTTTCTAGGTCCAATTTTTTTCACTTCTCCTTCTTGAAATATTTTCCATATTATTCAATTTAAGCATTCCTTTAAAACACATTCAGAAAATTTAAAGGCTTTTTGGCTGTTGGAAAAACTGAGAGACATTTTTGGGCAAGGTAATGGATTTATTATGATGCATGCCAGCTAAGTTCCTGACCGCCTGGGTTCTCTAAGTTTTCTCTTGCTGTTTATCATCCTAATTTCTAACCTGAAAAGCAGATGCTTAAAAAATGTGAAATGGCATAGCTCAATTGAATGTAGGCTTTGAAGTTTTGCCTCCATTGTAAGGGATTTCCAAGTGTTGCAAATGTTTCCTAAGTGTCCACAAATTGCTCAATAAGGTTCATATTTGATACTATGCCTTTTGGATGGATGTAAGTATCTTAAAAAGAACTTTCCAGGAGAAATTTCATTTAGGGTAATAAGAAAAGTCAAGATCAAACTGATAAATGCTCTGATGAAAGGAAACAAAAAATAATCCCATTGAAAGAAGATAGGAAAGGTTATGTTTTGAAATGATTTTACTGGCTATAGAAGACTATGTTAAGGTAGATAATTATGGTTGTCAATCATAGTAATCACCTATGATTACATTAAATGTCATGACTTATAATGCTAGCATATTGTCATCTCGAATATCCTGAACTATTGATCTTGAGATTGAAGGCAGAGGTTAAGATTCAGAAATGAAAGAAGAAATATTTGAGGAGTTTTAGCTTAAATGACTGCTATATTTTTTGCCACATTTTAGTCATTTTTCTACATGCCACTTCTTCCCCAAAAGGGACACTGTCTTGTTCTGGGTATACTGGGACAGGCAACTGAAGTTAGAAGAAGCTGAAGGACATAACAAACTGCGCAAATTCTAACTTTGTCTTGACTTGGAGACTCACAGAATGAAACCGAGGAACAAAACTTAAGAAAAGTTAAAGAAGAACGAAAAGAGATAAATGTACAAATTAATGAAGACAAGGTTCTTTGGGTGAATCTGATATCTTTTATTAGACCAACTTAAATAGTTGGCAAACAATTTTTAAGCAAGCTTTTGGGTTCAAAAATGCTTTGTCAGCCTTGTCTGCCTATGTCCTTAGACCAACACGGCTACAACCTGTAACATGGAACAAATTAACGAACACTCTCAAACTTTGATGTAACAGTAATAGACTAGGGTCAAAATGTTGCCGATTTGCTTCTGTAAAACAAAGCATTGTATCAAAGACTTGATATTTTTATATTTTTTTTCTAAGTTATGGCTTCTTCCAAGTCAGTATTTGGAACGGAGACCATTTAGTTGGAAATTCAGAGCTCCTGGACTTCTTTGACACTCCTCTGTAGAACAGAACTGGGTGTGCTGATGTCTGTATCGTTGAGAAATTCCCCCGTTGGGGAGTTTTATTGACACAACATCAACAAGGAGACATAGGGCTTCAGTAAGTGTATAATCTGTCTGTGTGCCCTAATCCCAAATCCCCGGAAGTAATAAGAAAGGTGCTTATTGACTTTAAAGAGCATTTGGATCATAAACATGGGTATCCTATATTTTCTTTATTCTTCTAGGCTTTCAGTCTTTGATCTAAAAGGTATTTTGGACTGAATGTGTGATTTTAAGATTTCTTCATTCTTTATTAGACATTTCACTGAAGACATTAAATAGGGCAGGTCTATCCTGTCTAAAGCTCATGCTCTGTAAAGATTATTGGTACTCTCCTTGCATCACAGTAAGGCAGCTACATTACAGCATGCAGCTTCTTTCTTTGACATTTTCTTGCACCGAGATATGAACATGATTAATTTACCTCTGCTCCTTCTCCATTTTCTTCATTTTGAATATTGTGGCTCTCTTCTGCCCATCATCTGTCACCTGCAGCTTTGTATGATCAAATGGCATCTCCTTGCTGCATGGGCCTTTTTTCAGACTACCAATATATTAAACTAAACAAATGCAGGTCTGGTGCAGATCCCAGTGACATTTTGTTATTTACCTCCCTCTATGCTCAGCACCTTTTACTTACACATATATATACCCTGGCTTTATTATTCCAGTCAGTGATGAAGAGTTCTGCTTTTGTGAATAAAAATTAAATTCTGGGCAAATTTATGCAGATAAAAACCATGCAAGACCCCCCTAGGCACCAAGTCAGCCTTACACTAGGGTATGTGAGAGCCCTAACAAATTCTTCACCTTTTCTGAAGGGGAAGGAGTCTCTAGGCTAGACTCACACCAGTCAATATAGATGGTAGGGAAGTAGGGACGGCCAGCCAAAAGAAAAGTGACGGGATCATTACTTGAAGCCAGTAGCCACCACATCTTGATGGAGCCCTGAGAGGCTATATCTGTTATATTAGCCCAAAAATTATTAGCATCCAGGATTATGAACAGAACTTGAAGACTAAAGGAAAAGAGAATTAAATGCCCACAATTTGCAGGCTTTGCATCCTTGTTTGCTTCAGCACCGAAACCTGGTCTAAGGACTTTTACTTAACTTCAGTAGCTGGAAACCTTTTAGATGTTCACAGAATCACTCTCCCACCACAAGTCATTTCAACTCCAAGTCTTTGCTTGGGATTATAAAAAGCCAAATGAAAACTCATAAAACCTTTTACCATTATTTTTCCTCCGTGGAATTTTTTTAATATATTGCTTTAGGATTTGTGGGCCCCTTAAAGATGATACTCTAAGAGCTCAAAAAACCAGGAGGAACAGAACAAGCATGCTATAATTTTAAATCCTGGGATTTTAAAACCAAACTTTAAAATCAGTTTTTGAACATTTGTGTGCGCACACATCCTCAAGCCATTTCATCGCTGCTTGAAAACTAGTGTTTGATTTCCTAAGGGAAGGACATCTAAGAATGATTTAATTTTAAGAGGATTTTTCTACCTGAAGTGGGATGTGATGTTTAGGATGAGGAAGGGGTGGTCGGAAGGTGTTATTGTTGAAAGAAACATGCTTCCTATCCGGTCCCCTAAATAATTCATTATGTAGGAGTGGAAGGGAATTCCTAGGCCCAACAAGTCCAGTTCCCTATGAATCCCACCTTCCTCATTCAAAGCACTATCTTCAAAATGCCTGCGTCCTCTATCAGAACAAGGTTCATGCTCAATCTCCAAGCCTAATCACCTCCTTTGCTGACATCTTCTTTATTTTTCAAAAACATGTTGTTTTTATCCATGTTCCAGCAATACTCTTGTTTTTCTTTTCTTAAATTTTTCACATCTCATCACATTTTCAAACTCCCTGAATGCCAGTTAACGACTCGTGTGCTCTCAGATGGGCCAGATGATTATTTTCTTCACTTATTCCTGGTATTCTGCCCCCATTCACACCATCATCACTCCCTTGTACTTGTCCTGAAGAGCCACCTAGTTGGAGAGCAACCATGACCCTATGCATGACCTTGGGTAAAAATCCTTTTTCAGGACCAATATGATACAAAATTGTATGAAAAAAACCATCAACATTGCCCTCTTTTACACAGCACCCAAAAAGGAATAAAAAGGTTTGAGAAAAGGGTAGAGGGAAGGAAAACAATCAGCCCCAAACTTCAGTAAATAGAGCAACTACTGAGATGGTTTTTTTAAAATCAGGATGAGCCAGAGGAGAATCCCTTTCTGGATGTTTTGCTAGAAATGTCACCACACAGTGCACTAAGGTTTGAAGAGACTGAATGCTGATGAGCAGCACTCTTCTTTGAAAATCTGTACTCAATACCCAGGACCCAGGGGTCAAGGCCCAGGGCACAGGGTCAAGGGTGGCAAGACAACTAGCTGTTCCCATTCTCACAAACCTCACTTCTATCCGACTCCAGGTCCTGCTATTTCTAAGTGGCACCACACTTCCTATGCAATTTTAGGTCATGCAAGATGTTTCAACAACTTTCATGGTTTCCTGTGGCCCACTGAGCCATTATGAGCCCCTGACAGACAGGAAAGCTTCAAAGCTAAGTGCAAAAATAAGTGATCATTGGTTCATATGTAATGTCTAAAAAAAAGAGCCTTTCCCCATTCTATATCTGCAACTTTCAGATGTAGAGCAGGAAACAGATTAGGAAAACTCTGAACTGTGCATCAAATTTTCAAAAGCTTTGGCAGGTCCAATTAGCCACACAGAGGGGATAGAAAGCTCTCAGTAGCATATGATACCTAAATGATTTGATGTTGAGATCTCTTTTTGAATAGTTTAGCTAGTGTTGCCTGAAACTATGTAAACCATAACATTTTTAGGTAACTGTGGGTACAAAGAGGCAGAGGACTGGTGAATGCATTGCCAAATGGCAAAGTTCACATTACCTTGCATTTCACAGATGGTGTATGAACAGAGGGGAACATGCAGCTCATGGAAAAACTAGAAGGAATCATTTTTCCCAATTGGAAAAAAAAAAAGTAGTGGGGGTATGTTTTTCAGAGATTATTTATTTTGAAAATTGTGAAAATAATCTCTGAAAACCCCCCCAAAATCTACAATACAAAATGTTTGGACTTATTGGTAGAATGCTTTCAATTTGTGGAAGGAACTTTGTCTGTTTAAAACTAATACCTGTTTATTTGCTAAGAGGAAATTAAATTATTTATTTTCCAATAACATCAGCAGCATCTAACAATAGGGGAGTAATTGTCTAACAATTAAGAAATGCCAGGAATGTAGATAACTAAAGTCATTTTGATAATGTGTGCATTGAGTTTCATGTTTCTGTATATTTTTTTAAACAGAGGCAATTCAAATAAGTAATTTAGTGGTAGAAATAAACTATGAATTTAATTTATATGTTCATTAATTGTACAATTAAACAGAATACTAATTGCCTGTAGAATTATAGCTAAATGGAACACTGCACTAGGGTAATTAGTTCTACTTCTGTTTTTCACTGTGAACATAATTTTTGGTAGTCTCACCCTACCCAATTAGTTTTTGTTAGGTTTTATTGATGCATAAATCATTTCAGCATGGCGATTTAATCCTGGGAAATATGGCCGTATCACTCCACTCTTGCTTCAGCTGGGTTATCCCAGGTTGAATGATGACACCTGATTACAGTAATTGAATATCTCAGGGTGCTTTGTGATTATGCAATTTTTGATAGCCATTACAGTGCATCAGTAGCTAGTATTGGGGTTAGAGCCTAAGTATTATCACTTACTCAGGTGCCGTCAGAATACCATCCTTGGATCTGCCACACTGACAGAAAAGGCTGTTGCCTAGGGTTGAAAAACATGAAATATCTATTTGTTTGTATAGGCAACAGTAGGTCATAAGAGGGTATTTGCTGGTTTGCTCATGGCAGCTCTCCCTCTCCTTGCAAAGCTACAGCAGACTAGAAAGGTTATATTGCTCTCTAAGCCTGGAGAGGTTAGATTGATGTGAATTTGGTGAAAGTCAATGCCCACAGAAAATTGCTTGACTGTTATTTTCCTAGTTACCTGAGTACTTTAGTAGATTGGAAGTAAAAAGATAGAAGACTTCTAACAGAGCTGGAGACAGCCCCTAACAACATAAAAAATCATTACCTTTAATTGTTCCTGATTCTTGAGAAAAGGCACTGCATTGTGCCATGCGGCAATATGGATTCCTCAACGTACAAAATCGAGGTATGAAATCAGAATATGAATCCTTCAAGGTATGGAATCAAACACAACAGACTGCATTACACCCAGCTGAGTGTGAATACATCATTACAATTTGACCGTTAGTCATAAAGCCATCCAGAATTTCACCAGAGTTAAAAGGACAGCAGAAGAGTCAAAATATAACCCACATTCGTATCTGCAGCTCCCTGGTGGAGAGAAAAAGAGAAGTACTACTTCTCACTCTCAACATTTCAGCTCTGAGCAGCTACTCAGATGGAGCTGCAGCCCTATCTGCAATACATATACAGAAGGAAGATATTATAAACAGCCAAATTCCATTAACAGCACATAAAAATACCCCAAAAAAGACAAAATATGAAATAAAATATGATTCCATACAGCTTAAATGAATGAACTTACCCCTTTATTATCATCTTCTCCAACTTTATTGGATCTTACTAGATGGAGTGGGAAAAACCTAGTGAAAAAAAATTCCCTTCAAGCCCAGAACATTTCAAGAAAACCAAAATCTATTACCTGCCCCCCGGCCACCATAGGGTCCTTCTTTTTATTTTCAAAGGAAATTCAAATGCCGAAATCAGAAATATTTTGATTAGAAATCCTGCTGTACTGCCTTGTGAGAGTTGCAAAGTTTTGACAGAAAATTTTCAACCAACTCTAATTTATGACCTCTGATAATTTGCAGAGCTGGAGGCACAAAGCATTCCACACACAAAGGAATAACGCGTATGAAAGGACAGAAAGGAGGGTAAAACCTTGAAAGAGCTCCATAGCGTTCTCTGCCAGACTTAGAAAAGTTTGGCTTTATGGGCCAAATGGACCCCCTCAAAGCATATGTAAACACAGAGTCTGAAGACAGGGTAATTTAAATGAGGGAGTAGTGAAAAATCAATTTACTCCTGTAATTACATTAGATGGGTAACAGAGTAAATCTCTCTCTCCTTCAACAGCTTCCAAATTCAATATACACAAATGAGAAAAAAATTACTCCCCACCTTATCCCATAGCAGCCAAAATTTAGCATTTGGACCACGCTACAAACCCATCTGTTGGGCATTTGGGAAAGGCAGGAATTGGAGGGGAGCAGGAGGCTTATATTAGCCATGGGATAGTCTCTGTGCAAACCGTCTCTGTGAGACGGATACATGTAAGCTTTGTAACCTTGTCTGTGGTTGTGTTGCGGAGTGCTGTTGTTTTGATGCTGCTGCCTTTTTCAGATTGTTATTTTTAAGTATGTTGCTTTTGGAGATGGGAGGTTTTAATGACACATTTCTGGCAAGTCGCTGACTATATCATTTAATGAAAACAAGGCTTTATTAAATTAAATGAACCTACTGCAGGGCTCGTTTAGATCGGCAGCCCTAACACTGTGTCTCACTGGGGATGGGAGGAAGAACTAGGCATGGCAGAGTGCCCAACGTATTTTCAACCAACAGCTTCATGTCTGATCTCATGCAGTGCTGAGCTGCTCTTGAAAGATGCTGAGTGCCCTCCAGTCCCATTGAGTTCAACAGGAATTAAGAAAAATCAGAACCTCTAGAGTCCTTTAAGGATAAGATGGAGACCCTAAACTTTCTGCACTCTTACCCATCTTAAAACCTCTATTTCCAGGAGAATGTTTTGCATACAATTCCTTCTCCAGCTATAGCTTTCATGAAGACAGCACAATGGTGAAGAAAGCCGTTTAAGCAATCAGACATTATAATCTTGGATGATGATGATAAATACGTAGTAGCCCTTGGGAAACGCACATCTTATTCCATGGTCACTTATAGAGTTCCTGCATCACCCAGGATATTCATTTTTCATTTCATCCCCATGCTCTAGTGGATATCTTTCACTGTTGAAATGGAAAAAGAGACTGGTGGAACAGGGAAGCTCAAAGGCAAAAATCAATCTCGCTGTTGATGGAGAGAGCTCTGTTAGTATTTTGCATTATTTAGAACATACAAAGGCTAAATTCCCATCAAAGTTAATTGCTCTTAAAGCCAGAGTGTTGAAGGCCAAAAGAGGATTGAAAAACTTGAAAGGCTTTTTTGCAAGTACCTTAAAGGTTATGAGGTCTCCACTGGAAATGGAAATCGCCCAGATTGTCGTCATGCACAAGTGCACTTTCCCAAAAGAGTTCTGTGACAGCAGTTCATTCATTTTTATAATTACAGTTGTATTTATAGCACAATGGACATGATGCTTAAGAATATAAGGATGGGACAGATATTGTTTAGCTCTGGCAAAATGCACTATCGTTTTAAAGACCATGGGAAGAGTGGGGTAAAAAGTATTTTCCCTGGCAGACATAACAAGGGGAAAACATGGAGAGATGCAACCCAAGTATTTAATTAGAAGCACCTTTTTGAAGAGACTGTAGGTTTACCAACCACTGCACACCCAGGGTTGCAAAGGATCACTTCACAGCTGGACGTTTGTAAAGCAAAGCAAAGAATGGAGGCAGGTACAACATTTCTGTGAACAAAGGCATGGCAACTGCTGCATCCTTTAAAACCAGGCAGAGCATCCTCTCGCTTACTTGCAAGGGGCTTCATGGGGATTATACAAACATTCAAGACCTCAATAGCTATTTCCACTTCGGTATGTGTCTTGTCATCAGTAGCACCAGCCGTCCCCTATGAGACCTGTTCTTTAAGTGTAACACCTTGCTCCCTTCACGTACATGCAGGACTCTAGGGGATATGGTTGCCTAACTGGTTTTAACTTTGGAGATGCATTGACTTGCCCAGCTGCAATTGCACTGATGGATCCGAGATATATTATCTAGAGAGGTTCTTATGGAAAGCACTCGAACAGCTGGGAGACAGGAACAAGATATACAAAAGACGTGGCAACTGGAGACTCATCTGAAGCTGATCAGGGAATTGAAAAAAAGAAGTATCTGAGGCTTGTCTGGATACCAGAGGCTACTGTAAATGATGCAAACCTAACATATATGATACTGGAAAAAATCATGATGGTGTTGCAATTTATTGCAATACATTTTAATTTCACTTCATGCAATTTTGTGCATGCAAAGATTTGTTTCATTCACAAATTTGATCAGATAGCTGTTTTTATCCCATTTCTAAAGGGTTTGTTTGTTTGTTTTTTGCTTCTGGGGAAAAATTAGGGTTTGGTCCCATTTTTGTACAGAAACAGCCCATGATGCCCTGAAAAATAGAACACAAGTACTTTAAAACAGAGAAAATATGCATACTATTAATATTTTATATAAAAATGTGTTTACAACAAATATGAACACTGTTGTACAGAGATTTCATATGCCAGTGCTATACATTGATGTGCAGTGTACTAAATAAGTGCATTCTTAATTTGTAGCAAAGTTATCACTTATTCAGCTTAATGATTTTATTATGAAAATATGAAGCATCTGCTTATTCAGCAACCATTTATTGCTTCCAAGGCGTACTCTTGTGTATAGTATATGAAGTATTTCAGGACAGCTCTGGTACCATCACACTGTAATGTATCAGACTAAATACTCTTTAGTAGAATTCTGTACACCTAGTTTTCCTATATATAGTTATTCAGTAGGAACTTGGCTAAGACATGAAAAAAACTGGCCAAATTCTCATGGTATTTCCCAGGGGGAAGCTGAGAGCTTGAGACATCATTGCAGTGCATTTCTCCACTCCCTTGTTAAACAGTAATCCTGTTTACAAGCAGCCAAAGCCACGGTATTACCTGGATTCAAAAGATAATTTTAGATTGTCAAGGTGAATATACTGTAACTCTAAAGTGACAATGGCAGGGAAAACCATTCTGAGTGGATTAGCTCCTTTCTTAGAAAACACAGATAGCAACAGTGGGCAATCATGCATCTACCTCAAAACTCTGATGCAGAGTTTTACAGCTGCTAAAGAGATTTATCTGAAGATGGGAGCATGAGGCTATGGACTGATGTCACTTTAACTGCTTTAAAAGGGGAGGAGGAGCTGCCACTTAGAAGCAGACATCAGCTGTCATGATGCAAGTAGATGCTCTGCCTGCTCTTCTAGCAATACAAAGAAACTAATTCCCTGAAACTTTAACTTTGAAAGAAAAAACAGTTGAAGTTATAATGGCTGTGCTATATTTGAATTATTAAGAGTGTGTAGCCTTAACAGTTACACTGCAACTAGTATCATTCATACCAATATAATAAGTGTTGCATTGGTCTGCTCCCCCAAGTTGCTATGCGAGCATAGGCCAGGTTTAGAACCAGGATGGCAAACTCATTGACCTCAGAAATTGAATAGGGAACTCGGGGCTTCTAATGGGCTGGATAACCTATCCCTGGTGGCACAACGGAGGACAGTGGTGTTAACTCTTTTGGATGCTAGCCCCCATTGACACAGGAGCTCTGGCAGCTGCAGGGGTACCACCACCGCCACCAAAGAACTGGTCCCCAACAAGGATGCTGAACCACGAATTCAGCAGTGGGAAAACAATGGTAGGATGGACCACTCCATCTTGCAAATGAATTATTGAGAAGAAAAACACTAAAGATTCTTGGAACATTATTAAAATCTTAAGTGATACCCGCCCAGACCACCATGTGTGCTGCACCTGAGTGATCAAAAAACAACATATTTAATTTGAATGCTTTTGGGGTGTGGGGGGCATACATGATTTTATAGGCTCCAGCACTTCCACAAAGTACTACTACTATTGCATAGGGTTCAATAATGGTGTATCATAACTTGGCTCAGCTTTTTATATTCATCATTTTGGTAACATTTCATGGTATCACTTTGCCAGAGAAGTTTGAGACCAGCTGAAAATTTTGTGCTGTATTGTAATCAAATATTCAACTCATGCCTTACCAGGTATCTGATGAGTGGAGTATTTCATTAACCACTTCACTCTCAAGTACATGTTGTCTGCATTCAATCTCAAACATGAAGATGTACGACATAGTGATAAACATTAGGGCTGTCCATTTCTACTGATTAACAAAGACTGTATTCAGAATTAACCAACACCAACATCTAGGCTGTTCTATAAAAGCAAGAAAAGCTGCACCTCCAAGTATAGGTTAAAGAAGTACTTTGGCATTACAGAGAGTAGATAAACAGAATCAAAGTGAATTAAGTTTAGTATTCAAAGATGGTGCTTCATGATTTATTTTCAAAATAGTATATCTGCAAAAAATTAAGAGCCGCAAGGATCCAATTAGCTCAATGGAACACTAATTTATGTGGCATGAAGTAGTCACAAAAAGGAAGCTGAAGGTATGCTTAGGAAGACTAAATTGGTGAAGTCTTGCTGAGTCACAGCTTGAAATCTATCTGAACGATGTAGATCTCATTAAACATCATCAATTTAAAACTGCTCAGATGATGAGTAAAACTGATACGAACTTCACAGCAATAGAGGTGCTTAGCCTCCTATTCCAAACAGACCACAGAAGGGTCATTCTGTACCTGGCATAATGTAGGTTTCCAATATAATGAGCACAACTGTAAACAGAGTATGACATAGCAAGGAACTTTTGCCCAACACCCCTGAAGATATCCCCGGTGGAATGGCTGATAAAGTGTAAGTCATTGCTTTTGCTCACTATTTCCAACATACCAAGAGTCTTAACTGCACACTTCTATTGATTTTTTTTTTAAGGGAAGAGAAAGATAAATCAATAACTGTCGGCCACTGAAAACTTCAGATATTTGTTGAAGAACTGGATAGTCATGTTTGTGTTGGCAGCGGCATTGCCCAGAGCTCAAAATTACCTGATTAAATAACATCTAGTTTAGTGGTTATTGATAACTGACAGGTCAGCAGAGAAGCTTGTGTTTACCGTGATTAATCTAAACAAGAATAACCCATGTTGACCTCCTCTTTTGTCACGGATTTAAGTAGAAAGCATTTGTCATTGACAATTTTAGGAGTGTTTCCTTTGGCTCTAATGAGTTCTGCAAGTTGCCTGAATTTAGCAATTCCTCCTCCCCAAAAAACAGAGCAGGGCTCTCTTAGGTTGGGAAAACAAAAAGGTGAAAGCTCCCATGAAATACAATAATCCTTCTATGAGTTCAGTGTAATAGCTTCCAGTTAAGCAAAGTTAAAAAAGGTGGGGGGTGACCTCAAAACCAACTGGATTAACTCTTACCTTGCAATAGCATTGCAATTTGAATTGGAGGTGGTGTGGAAATGAGAAACCTGCTCATTTTAAAAGGGAGGGACCACTTGGTATGAAATTCTGTCTTTGAAGTCTGTCTATTTTTCTTTTGTATTTCCATTCTAGTTTGGGGTACACTCGCTTCATGCCTTTCTTTAAGCCCCAGTGACTGGAAGTAAATGTGAGATTTGTGGGAAAAGCCATCAGAGTTGGCACGACCATAAATGCTGCATGCACTACTTGTCATTTTTGGTGCTTAAAAGTTCTGCCCCAAAAGTTGGGGTCAGTGTTTTCACATGCATATTGAATACGTAGGTGTAGTCAGTAAAATAAAGAGTACGTAAAGTAAATAAGTAATAAGTAAAGTAAAATTTAAAATATGCACATGAAGTAAAGAGAACAAATGAACAAACGCACTGCAGCAGTTTAAGACCTTATATTTATCCCTTTACCCAAGAAATAACCTGATTTGTGTGTATATGTCCTTGCGGTCACCAGTCATCTCAGCTGTTGAACTTTTGCCAAATAGTTTTAAGACAAGGCACCATTCCTCAAATTGTTCTGCAGAATGTCAGCTGCTCACTAGAGAAGAGAGAAAGGTTTTAAGCCAAGATTTACATTACATATGTGACTGAGTAGCTGACAGAGAAGCTAAGGAAAAGTTTTCCAATGAGAGGAGGCAGCAGAAGTGGAAAATCCTGTCCCTCAACTGTGAAGAGCTGGAGAAGAGCATCATTATAGAAGGGATGACAGGAATGAGCAAGCAATTAGATCAAAGAACAGATAGATCAAACCCAAGGAGAGTTTTATAAACCAGGAGGATAATCAAATTGGATTTAGACATAGGAAACTAGTAAAGGGCAGATCAAGAAGAGTTTCAAAACCACATCCTGAAAGGAAGATGTCATGCTTTCTGATCCACAGTTTTTCAATTAAGTAGAGTGGGTCAGAGCATTTTGGATGAAATTGTATTTCAAGGCCAAAATGTTTCACACTGAAGGGCTCTTACAGGTAGTTGGGGGTGGATGAAATGGTCCTAGATCTGGTGAACCCAGGTTCGAGTCCCCATTCTCCATTATTCTGAGTGCTCTGGGGAGACATACAGTGCTCTGTATTGGACAGAGTAGGGACTTGAACATGGATCTGCTGTATCACTGCTCTAGCCATTCCTTCTCTCCAGGGAGCCTGGAACTGCAGAACCTTTGATGGCAAAGATCTCCAATTTTGACCCAAAGCCTGGCAATTTGGACACAAATTTCATTCTAATTGGCAAAAACAATTACAATGCCTCAAAAAGCTGCTGCAACCAAGTTCTGGTCCTCCCAACAGCTCACCAGCAAAACCCCTCAATGGAACCTGTGGGCATTTTTATAAAGGGAGAAAGCCCGAGGCTTCAATCCAGCAAAGGTTTTTAGAAGATGCTTAATCCTAAACATGTGAGCAAAGGCTTCAATCCTATTCAAATGTGTGTGTGTATGGGGGTGGGGGTGGGGGGGGCGGCTCATATTAATGCCCCAAAGTCTATCATTGGTGAAGAAAGTCTCATCGCAATCAGGACTTTGGGGTAATCTTAAAAGTTCCAAATGTAGTTAAAATGCCAAAGGTGGTAAAACTGAATTGGAAACTTTTAATGCTAGGAATAATTACACCTGGCAATGCCTGTATTTGTCATTATACTCACGCTTCATGATAAGAAACACTCACCAAAGCAGCTGTCACAAACCTGCTGTAGGCTAATATGCAAATTCACCCTCTAGAAGAGGAAAAAAACAAAAGCCCCAACTGTTAGGAGCTCAGGGTAAAGAATGGCAGATCTGAAGCCATTTGCAGTAAACAACAATGATACATGTAATGATCTTATAAACCCTAGGAATTATAAAGTCTTGAGGACCAAATGTACAGATAGAATACCACTCCTCCCAGGCCTCTTACTGGTCACTTCATATCCCTTTCCCTACCCCAAAATATTAAACTTAAACCTGGAACAAGTAAATTCCAAGTACTAGAAAATAACTACAACTTCAGCCAGGCAGGAGGACAGCAGATATCGTCTCACCTTATAGTAGCTTCCTACACAATAGGCAGCAATCTGATTCTTTCTTCTTTTTGTGTCCTTCTGACAAGGTATTTAGCAGAATTCATGCATTTGTTGGAATCCGACAGGGCGGCACCATGGGTGCTTCTGCTATGGCCTGGGTTTTTGGTGGTAGAAGCATTGGTCTAAGAACATAGGCAGACAAGGTTCTTTGGGTAGATGTGATATCTTTAATTAGACCAACTGAGTAGTTGGAAAAAAGTTCTTGGCAAGCTTCTGGGCACAATCACCCTTTGTCAGGCATAGGGAGTCTCTGCTGGCCGCTTGTGACTTTTGGGGCTCTCAACCATGCTGGTTGAGGGGGACCTGGTGGCTGCCTACAAACTCATCAGGGGAGATCAACAGCAAATAGGTAGAGCCCTTTTCTCCCCAGCACCACCTGGGGTGATGAGGAACAATGGTAATAAGCTGATGGAGAATAGGTTTAGGTTAGAGATCAGAAGGCAGTATTTTAGTTAGGGTGGGCAAAATCTGGGAAGTGGCCCTTGCCCCTACCTTGGGCAAATTCAAGAGGAGATTGGATGATCACCTGTCTGGGGTCTTGTGAACCCAGCATTCATTCCTGCCTGTGGCAGGGGGTCAGGCTAGATGACCTGTTCAGGTCCCTCCTGACCTTAGCTACTATGAAACTATGTGCCTTAGTGCCTATGTGACCCCAGCCCCATCAAGCTGGTAACGCTTTACAAGCTAAGATCATCTTATACTTGGCACAGTCACTAAAGATAAAGGGAACATCTTTGACACTGCCCTCATACCAATGATGAAAGGATAAACATTTAAATCCATAACACATGCACATTTTTTGCCAAAGAGTACTATCATAGCTGCAAACTTTTTCAGTGACACAGAAATGCCTTTGAGCTACAGACAGCATTTCTAAGAATTCAATTCCCTCCTCTGCAAAAGGATAGTGGAAACAATATGTCCCTATTTTACAAGAGCATACCAGCCATAATCCTGTAGGTTATCCTAAGATGGGTTACTCTCAATATATCCTTCTGATGCTGTTCTACCTTGCACAGACATTTTTTAATAGCTGTGAATTGCAAGAGGATGCTGGGTGAGGACCCTGCCCTGATGCACTGTGAGGTAACGCTGTCGTGGTACTGCAGGGCTTTGTGGAAGGAGGGGGGGGGGGCTCCTCCATTGCATTGTGGGATATTGAGGGACTGGGATGCAGGGCATCATCATCTGACTCCAGCTGTCTTTTCTGTCCAAGTGCAGGGGGGCTGGACCCGATGATCTTCTAAGGTCCGTTCCAGCCCCTAATATCTGTGACTCTATGAATACACAGGTCTGTGGGAAGCTTTGGTCCGTGATTCAATTTGGTGTAGATTTGGCCCAATTCAGTGGCCGAATCTCCAAATCCAAATCGAATCAGGAGACCTTTTAATCTCGCCAAATCAAATCAGAACGCTCTGAACTGATTCAGAGAGATTTGGAAAGATTCAGCGATTCGGCCATAGATACAGCTTTAAACGTTTTTCTACATACCTCAAGGTACCAGGTGGCATATCAGTGCTGTTATGCTGGGGCAGATGGAGCATCCCACAGGAGCACGGGGTAAGGGGGGCTCCCCAGCATGCTCGGCAGCAGAGTCAGAAGTGGACCAGAAGCACTTGGCTCAGTGACTGGTGCCTCCTGGGTCTGGAGGGGCACCCAGGGTCCCTCCACAGCTGATCCCTAAGTTGGGGGGGCACATGAGGGCTCCCCAGCACACTCAGTGGTGGACCTGGAAGTGGACTGGAAGTACTTCTGGTCCACTTCTGGGTTCACCGCCAAGCACGGGGGGGACCTCCAGCACTCCTGTGGGATGCTCTATCTGCCCCAGCATCGCAGCGTTCATCAGCCAAGCTGGTACCTCAAGGTTTGTAGCTGTGTCTATGGCCGAATCGCTGATTCTCCATATTAGCATCAAATTTTCAGATTTGGATTTGGCCAAATCGAATTGGGGACAATGATCCAAATCAACAAATCAAATCACTGTCCCTGATCCGGGCCAAATCCAAATCCAAATTGAATACAGCCCATTTCACACACTTAATACACACTAAGTCAGAGAGAGAGCCTGAGAAAGTGGTTTAGGAACTCAGATGGTAGGGGGTGTACACTCATAGTCACATCTCAGCCTGAATTAGCAGGGAAGGGATTTGCACCCAAGGATCCCTTTCCCCTGTAAGGGCCTCCCCCACTGGTCCATAAAGCACAACAGGCCAAACCACTCCCATATTGCTTTTATTATGTATGTGGAAAATAAAACATTAGTTCAGATAAAACATTTTATCCATTTGCAAGTGAATTCCACCCCCGAACCTCCAAACTCCAAAGCACTCCATCCCCTCCCATGCTTCTGCCTCTGACCAAGAAGGACATCCCTGCCCAACCCAACCCTGTTTCTCAAACAATGGTCAATTATTCTGTACAAGAAAACAGCAATTCCATCCCCTCCCTAAATGTTTCCTCCTGTCCCTACCCATTCCCACTTCCCTGAATTGTTTCAACTCAACAATATTTCAGAACAGTCTCGTCAGGTCACCCCAAACTAAGATTGTTTTGGTGAGTTGGTTTGCATTTTATTAAGACAATTGCTTTCCATGCTGCCTGAGTTGTGCATTTTTAGGCAGGGGTCAAACACATGGAATCTGAAATTTCTGGATTTACCTTGTGCCAATCCTGGATTAGCCAGGCTGTTTGGCAAACTGTGAGGGCAAGGAGTTTGCTGACTGCATTACTTGTAAATACTTCAACTGATTTCCATCCTTTGTTTATCTTCAGTGCCGTTTCAAAAAAATTTGAATCACAGAAGGATTAGGGATCAAAGCAGCTACACTCTCACTAGTGCGATTTACACTTTGGATCTTGCCTGAGTATTTGTTTCACACACTGCTCCTCATGTCATTGATAAAGGACATGTATCAATAATTTAGGACTCCACCTTTGCATCAGATGAAAGCCCCCTTGATCTCATATATGCTGGTGCTAAAAACACCAGATGGGCACAGCATATTCAGATTGCAGCAGAGCTGTGTCAAAGGCTTCTCCTTTCTTAAAGCTCAGGGAACAGAGAAAGAAACATGAAACCCCAAATCAAGCACCAGGCAGGTAAATGCATATAGAGCAGAGTACACGCTGCTTTTTATTACAGATTGTTTAGGAAAGAGAGTGACTCACCTAGGAAGCCCCAGGTAAAAGTATGTAGCCAAAACATCTAGTATTGGCTAAAGCAAATAGTTTGTTAGCTCTAATTCTAATCAACCTGTCCTGCTGAGAGTCATTTTAAGCAATTCTGCCCAAATTGATACTTTTTCTTTTTTATAATATCTGATGCACAAAATCTCTGTCTCTTTCTATGACTGAACCTGATCACAGAGTTTACAGGAAGACACATTTAGGAGAGTGATTCAGCCCTGATCTCTTTTTTGGTGTCAGACAGCCAACAGCTTTAGAAATACCTGATCATAACTCCGAACTCTTGCTTATCTCAAATATCTGAAGGTTTTCCTGGAGTCCTATTTCCCATTCTTTACTGTCTTAAGATTGCCATGTTTTGGGAGCTTTGTTCCTATGTACTCAATTATTATTCTGTGCCTAAAGCTCTGGAGGGACCATTTTTGAGATGTGACTAAAAATAAATGTTTAGGATTTCTAAGATTAGCTTTAGTTCACCCTAATTCTATGCATCATTCATCACTGACCATGCAAAAGAATTTCACTTCCAGGAAGAATTTCTGCTGGGCACTCATTCCACTCTTCCAGACTAATAATAAAAGTATGCACCACCTAGCAGAAGGCTAGAAGTAGGACATCATTAAGGCAGCTAAGAGCTACAGGAGAACTACTTCCAATGTTCTACCTTTAAACTTGAAATCAGATGACTTGTGAAGTATTCAGTGTGTAACTAAAGGTAGCAGAATTTTGCCCATCAAAAGCACACGTGCAACCAAAGTAGGTTATAATCTCCCAGTTAAAACTTTAACCTAAAGACATCTCTGCTCTCCGCTGTGTCTTGTTCTTTTACTCTTTGAGAAATGGAGCCACCAATTTGCAAAGCTGTTTAAAAAACTGTGATTTCTATAAATGATCAGAATTTCATGCATGCTTCTTTCCCTGGTAAAATTCAGGAGCAGTCACTAGTTACTGCTGAAATGGTGCGGAGAAGTTCAGAGGGAGCGCCGACAGTTCTGCCAAGCCTGAAACTTTTCATTTTGACTGATCTTTTCCGAAGCAGGAAACGTTTTAACTAAAGATTCACAAGAGGTAATTTTTTATTATTATTATTTCAGTAGGGAAAGGAAGTGAAAACAGGACAGGTGGTCAAGTACCCAGTCTTTTGCCCTGTCCATTAGGCCACCTCTCAGCATTGCTGGATACAGAGCACAGAGCCTTCCATATACTAGATTTACAGCACAAGGACTAGGGGCAACAGAATTACACTGTGTAGGGAAAGCAAAACAAAATAATCTCCATAAATGTCTGTTAGCAAAATCCATCCCAAATGGGACAAGGAGAAGATAGGGCCATGGACAATCCTGTTTTGCAAGTGGTTTTTTTGGGGGGAGGGGGGTTGTCTCTTCCCAAGATGAATGATGCAACCTGTCCTTTTCCCCTGTTGTCCAGGGATTATTTGCAACCCCCCCCTTTGCTCCTCCTAGAGCGAAACAGCTCGATGTTTCCATCTTTGTGCAATTAATATATCACCAGCTCAGCAACTAAACTACTCACATAAAACGACTAAAGAAAAAAGTCAATCCACCGTACTCTAAACCAAAATCTCTCTATAGTTTAAAATTAACAAAACCATGACATTCACAATGAGGTTTTTTTTTTTCCTTTTGCGGGGGAGAAAAACAATGCAACTGTCTGGTACTTCATTAGGCTTTGAAGCATTATGCAATGCATTCTTTCTCCCTCTCTTCAGGGTTTTGTAGCTTTCCATGAATTTAAGCCTGTTATAAAACAGGTTTCAAACTGTACCAAGTAGTAACATTTCCTTGGGCTTTTACGTTCAAAATTTCCAAGGGTATGCTCCATTTATAGGTTTCCGGGGAACTTTACTTGTAAACCTGTTTTTTCCACTACTAATTTCACACTTTTTATTGATTACAAAGCACCTGGCAGTGGTTTGCAGAGGCCATTCTTGAAATGCAAGGCTGCATTGTATTTTTTATCACCATAAAGAGAATCCATCCCTTCAAGAGGCCCAATAGTGTCCATGGCTATCCACTTCAAAGGCGTGTCCATTCTTGGCACAGAGACCAATTTTAACTTTGTTGTTGTCTTATATCTGCTCTGAAGCTTCAGCAGACTGCAGACTGTTTATGAACCTGACAGGCCAAAAGAAATAGTGCAAATCCGAGAACAACACTTTCTTGCACTCCAAATAATTAGCTAAAGGAATGCTGCGAGACAGATGCAGAAGCTTCATCCCAAATGGCAGAGGCATCACTAGCTATTTGACAGTTTTCCAGTAGAATGTAATGAGACCTGAGTATCTATTTTTAATTGGAAATGGGTCTTGGCGGTACAATATATGCACATACCACATCACAACTTTCTTTGCAACAGGTACATTTTCAGCAGAATTTCCTCAAAACTTGGCTTTTTTGGCACTTCAGGTCAAATTTGGACCACAGTGCTCCCCATGGATGGTACCATTGTCATTCAAAGTACTGCAGACAAGGCAGGCAAGGCATTCTTCTCTTTACTTCCCACTTCACTTCTCAATAAGTAATAAGCACCTGTTCTTGAAAGCAGCATAGCGCACAGGAGAAGAGGTGGTATAGAACAGAGCTGAAGGAGAAGTAAATATTTCTAATAAGCCTAACTTTCTATATATAAACCCATCTTCAGATTGCAGGCCTATATTTCCTGCATAATAAATGCAAGAAGTTTCAACCCATATAGGAAGAAAAGAGCAGTGTCCATTCTATTACAAGATGCATAAGTACGTGCATAGGTTTCCTTAGCTAATACTGTAAGACAATTGCATTTTTTTGTACTTTTACCTAAGGTAAAATCTTGCAAGGATTAATCCAAGATCTTATTTTCCTTCCTGTGCTGTGTCTACATCATTTGGTCCCTGGTGGTTATTTCAGAAGCTTTGCTAAGATCTGGCAGTGTGGCAAAGTCAGCTTTCCTATGCAGATAAGTTATGACCTTAGCCATCAGGAATGTCTTAATTTTCTAATGATTGCCACAATAATTTTTCTTTCCATTCCAAAGGAAAATCCAGCTTCAAAATATCATAATGAATAGCTACCATAATATAGAGTAACCACCACCACCATTAGCATTACCCCATCTTTAGGAGAAAGAAAAAGGTAGTGGGTAGGTAGAAAGTAAGAGCTACATTTCATTACTGATTTTCACCTTTTGGTCTGAAAATACTTCCTGGAAAAAGTATCTCTCACTATCCCCTTTTTCCAGATGTGGTCATGGATGCTGTCACTGACATGCGTTTATAGCAGGCCATTCTTGCCAGACCAAAAAACGTCCCCTTGATAAAAGTTTCTTCTAATTTACCACCTGAGCAAATAAGAAAATATGATGTTGGGAAATGCTGTGAAGCCACTGTGACAGTATTCACTGATTATAGGAATAAAGTCTCATAAGACACCATTCTTGCATAGTAAAGGGCTTAGTCTGTCTGTCTGTAATGCTCTTGGAGCACTCTGATAGGTTAGTGAAACAACTAATCAGAGGGCGGAGCTCTGCTATGATGGTGAGGATGGAGGGGATGGAGTGGGGGGGCCAAGCCAGTGGTGCTGGCCTCACTCCCCCACTCCATCCCTGCCACCGTGGTAGTGCTCTGCTGCCTCCGAGGGGCAGGGCGGAAAGGGGTGACCGTGGCAGCGCTGGAGGCAGCAGCAACGTGGGGCACTGGTGGAGGGAGACGGCGGGGACGGCAGGGCAAGCTTCCCCCCCCGCTCCTGGAAGGCAGCGACAGCGCGGGGTGATGGGTGGCAGTGCTCTGTCTCCGTTGCTTCTTCCCTCCCTGCCCCCATCATTCTTAATGGGCTATTGGCTAGTAATCAAATAAAAGCCAAGGTATGCCTACGATATTATTCAAATGAGAGTATTAGTCCAAAGGACAGCTGCCGGTACAAATTTGACCAATGGGGTCTACATGGCATTAAAACCCAGTGCTATATCCAGTATACTGCATGCCCTTTGTATTCCAATGCCTCTGAATGAGTCATTTAACTCTCACCGCATAGTAAAGTACAAAAAGGCCGTTTAAATGTGCTATAATTTTGCTTGAAGTTGTTACAGGTTAAAAATGAAATCTTTTTACCAGAACTTCAACAACTTAATGACATCAGTGATGATATTTTTGATCTTTTATTGATTTCCTGCCCTTTATTGTGTTCCAGAAGAAATGCAAGAGGAAGAAATGGTATAGAATAGAGAATGTGTGATTAGGGGGGGAAGGGAAGAATATCATTAATATTATCATCATCAAGTTCCTCAAGAAACCTGCTAAAGTGCTCTTGTGGGTGCTCTCAGAGGACTGAAATGATGTCACTGGCCCTACAGTCTTCAGCAAAACAATCTTAGAACCACACATACAAGGGCAGAAACCATGCACTGAATAAGATAAAAAGCATCAGAAAACAGTAAGCCAGCAAAAAGCTCACTCTCCTTCTCTACTTCCAGATTTTGCACCATCCAGGATCTATCTTATTTCCACTGTTGTGAATTTACACAATATTGCAAAAATGTATATTTTGGCTCGGATTCCCCTACTGTCAATTGGAAAGCATTCAGATTCAACATTATAGTAACCAAGGCTTTCTCCTATTGCAACCTCCTATCCTTTAATCGAGCCTCGTATTTTGCAGCTTTTTAACTTCAAAGATAACCTGGAAGGAAATAGAAGGGCTTTCTCAGAGTTAAGCTTCTCTCAAATCTGCTACTAGAGCTTCCCACAGTCCTCAGTGAAGTACGGACGCAATGCTCTGTACAGTCTGTTCTCTCTTTTAACGGTGCATTGTAAACTTTCTCTCTCCTTTTTTAGCATTGTCACCTTTTTCATAAGTACTTGACCTTCCAGTATCTAAAACCAGATGCAAACACACCCCAGCACAGAGTCTTTTATTAATTTATTCCTGCCAACGCTGCCCCCGCCTGCCCACCTCTCCATCTTTTCATTTCTTAAATCTCAATATAACATTTTAATTGATTTTAGAGGTGATGAAAAATAATTGGTGTTGGAGTGTGGAGCCCACCCAGGCAACAAAAGATGTACCCCATTATATTATACTGGAGACCACAGGATCTTGAAATCAACAGATCATATTTTATTCCTTTGGATTTCTCCAGGTCACAGGGCAAAAGCAATAAAGGCTCCAGTAGGAAAGTCTTAGGAGAGAACCTCAGAGTCCATTTTTGGAGTAAAAAGGCCCAGGAATACCTGAACAGCATCTAGAGGAATAGATAACCATAGAGATTAATATTTGCCGAGAACTTCTCAGTATGTTTTGCCCATCCACATGGAGCAGAGGTGTCTGTTTACTTCACAAAGGCATCCAGAAAGCCATCAGCCAGCAAAACCCTGAGCTCACTCCCAGCGAGCTACTACAGGAAGGCTCTACGCTCCACTACTCATCTCAAGCCGTCCAATTCCCACTCCACCCTCACATGCAGGTTAACATGTTGATGGTGACATTTCCTATAGGTCAGAGTCCTTCATTATTAAGTCAAGTTTAACCTTCATTTTATCCCTTACTTTAATATTATATCCTGAATGTAAAGTACTCCTCAGGGCCATCTCTGATGATTTCCTTAACCCCCAATTTAGTAAGTGTAGCCTGTTCACACCCTTTCACTCTACTTATTTCTATTAAACAAACATATCTCTTCTCACCTAGAAGTGTGAGCGAAACTTCCACCTTTGGCTAAAACAATGTCCCCAGAGCTCGTAAGAGCCGTGTTATGAGCTGGCAGAATCAAAATGATATTTTAATTCTCTTTCTGAATTATATTAAATTATGCATGATCTCTTTCTCTGTGCATCCTTTAAGTTTAAACAAAGAAGGATTCTGGTTTTTGTTCCTCATTTCCTGATAATTAGGACTATATTGATCTGGTTTCATACATCTTTGGAACGTTAATGCTTTTCTGAGGCTCTGAGTGCAGCCCCCTTTCTGAGCCCGTAACAAAGCGTAGCAATACGTTCAGTTCCACCCTGTATAAATTGTTTGAGCTCTTTTATGTATTAGTTGTAAAATGTCAATCCTATGCTCTCAGTCTCTCCAATCAATAGGCAGAGCACTAATGGTATTCAATGAAGAACATTTTATCTGTGCAGCCACAGATAAAGGGGAATATATCTTCATCCTGGGGATTTCCCCCCACCTATCTCTGGGGGGTTTTTTCCAGTGGACAATTTTTCAGCCAGCTCTATTTAAATGAATCAGAGCACTGATCAAACATTTTAAATATAATGCATCTGCTTTGCAATTTCTTATAAACAAAAAAATGTCTAAATGGTTTCCAAGTCGTCAGGCTCTCCGAATCACAGAATGGCCCTATCATTGTTCATAATATGGAGATTATAGAGTCCACGGGCAGATGTAAGGGCCCATTTTATTAAGTTCTGTGCTCATGTATAATGAAAAGACAACATGCATCTCAAAGACAGTTTGTGTATGCAGTGGGAGATAACCACTAGATACAAGCAGATGGACTTGGAACAGGTAGCAACAAGACACAGTGGTCATGGTTTCATTGCCTCATTTGAAACAGTCGGATATAACAATCATACAGGGGTGACTGGTGCCACCTGAGTCTGGGGGGGGGGGGGGGCACAATTTCAGACTGGAAACTGCGGACCAGAAGTGGCCAGCCCGGCAAACGGGCCACCGGCTGGAACTACCTCCATGCTCCAGGTAGGCTTGGGGGTGGGCTCAAACCTCAACCACGGCTGCCCCGGGCCCTGCGGGAGGAGCCGTGGCCCCTCTGCCCATCTCTGTGGTGCCATGGTTTGCCATCCTGAGTGGTACCGAGCCTGGGGCCAGTCTCTGCATCCTCCCTGGATTCTTGCATCCTTCAACACTAGCATTTGGGGCTCCTGTAGCAGGTTTTTCTCTCTCCCCCCCTGAGAGCACTTTATTTAGGCACATCATCTCCCTAATCCACTCCTCTCCACTCTACCTGCCTCCTTGACAAACAGACTCCCATCCACTTTCTCAATGGCTGTCCTCAGCTGGGATGAAAGACAAGCTAGGCATAGGTAGGAATCACAGCTTGAACTCCTGTTAAATTCAAGCCTGCAGCAGCCACACAGAGCAGGCCGAGCTGACAGTATTCACAAACACTGCATAGAGAAATCAAGACAGGCTTTAAGCAGGGTACTGCTGCTGCACACCGTGCTTAGAAAGCTTTTGGGGCAGCACATTATAGGACTTTTCTGCCAGCGCCATCAGAACAAGCAGCATGGCACACCTACGTTGTAGACGTCATTTAGCTCATGCTTTAAGGAGCCTCAGTTCATGGCTTCATTTTGTCCAAGATACTAGTGAGTATATGCAGACACAGCAATTTCTCCAAGACAAACTGCCTTTGCAGTAGGATAGTCCCTTAATATCCCTCCATAATGGAGGTTTGTCCTTCTATGCAGACTGTTCCCCAGCATGCCTTTCTGGATGGGGTTGCACCCTGAGATCTGGCAGTCACACGTAGCTATAAACAGCGGTGGTTTTTTGTGCCTAGCTCTTCTTCAGAGTGAGGATGTTCTTGATGCTGGCCAGTTCTCTTCTCTTGTTTGTTCTGCCTCTTCGTTTTTGAGGAGCTTGCAAGTTTTTACAAATGTAGCATGTAAAATAAGCTGAAAGGGAAATACTGGCTAGATGAATCTGCTCACTCACTATTTTTTTTTTTAGGTAATGTGCCTCCGTGAATTTTTTTTCAGGTGTGGGGGGGAAAAAAGGTTGTGTGCTCTTTAATGTTCACCTGGGGTCAAAACTCTTTATTCTGAGCCTGATTCTAAAGATGATCCCTCCAACAGCACAGTGGCTGCTAGCATGGGGTATTCGTTCACATTGGCTCAGGGGGTCTAGTAGTAACCTAGAAAATGTACATGGGGTGACCAATTTTGTAGACTGACACAAAGGGTTAAGAGAGTCTTTTTTCTATTACTAAAATAATATCAGAGCTGGGAGGAAACTCGGTTTTATTGCCTTGTTACGTGTGTGTGTGTTCAATTTTTTCCCTTCCACAAATATCACGGAGTTTGTAGTTTAAAGCTCAGAAACTCACTTGCAGCTGATCTTAATACCTTTTGAATTTTCCCTGCCTTATTTGCTATCAGAAACACTCCAGAAGCTGAGTGGCCTGTATTTCTTTTTTTTCCTTTAGGAGTTTGGCTTTGAAGTTTTTTGCTGCTATTCTTCTCTGTCCCTCCAGGGTAAAGGTAATAAGGGTCAGCACCTTCACAGGTGTACTCATCCCTTGTGGAAATAACGTAAGAAAGGGCTCTGTTTCTTTATATTAGAGGTTCTATAGCGCAGAAGCCGGAAGGGCAAGGCGCACAGGGATTGGGTAGACGACAGATCAAAACACACGAGGAAGGAGCACAGTGTCAGCGTGCGTTAGGGATGAAGCTGACCAGATTTTTTTTTTTTGAATTCTATCTGCATCAAATAGAAAGTGTTCAAGCCTCAAACCAAATTTTGAACCAAAGGCCTGAAAACCAGACTTAATGTTGAAGCTCCTATGGATTCCAGTGGGGACCGAACCTGAAATAGATGGAATTCACATACCCCCCAGCCGGACTTCTCAGCGTCGCCTGCCCGTCTGTCAGGCCTGCCACTTCAGAAGGGCAGTATCCAGCTGACAAGCTAAACGTCCTAGTTATGGCACAGGTGCACACATCAAGGTAAGCCGTCAGGGCCTGTGCAAATCTTGGCAAGTATAGGGCGTATGCACTTTCCTACCAGTGAGGGCTGGGCTTCCTTTAAAGCAGCCTAATTCACTGGCATGTCTGTTACAAGCAAGCTTCTAGTTCCATTGGCTTGAAAAATCACGGGCTAATTGTGCTGAAATTTGTGTTGGACTTTCATTTGATTGTGTTGATGTATTTTTGGTATGTACCATTATGTCAAGACCCTCCTAACAACTGTAGATCCTGTGATGCTCATAGAAGCTGAGCAAAAGCACTCATTTCTCTGCCTTAAATATTGTCGGTTGTCGTAGAAACCTGCCATTGATGTATCCGTGTAAGACATCTGTTTTGCTCATTACCCAGTAATGTTGGTGCTAACCTCTT
Organism: Crocodylus porosus; assembly: GCF_001723895.1. Taxonomy (NCBI): domain Eukaryota; kingdom Metazoa; phylum Chordata; order Crocodylia; family Crocodylidae; genus Crocodylus; species Crocodylus porosus. The sequence continues at coordinate 6,566,114 of NW_017728942.1, forward strand.
ACCACGGGCACTGAGTGTATGCACTTAGTATGTCAGGTTCTTTTGTTCCAGTACTTATAAACTGGTTTATATTTATATACATTACTGGAAACCCTAATCTATTGCTTCACTCCCACCGACCCAAGCTTTCCTCAGGTGTATAGCTTAATCAGGCCAATGGATCACAAAACCTAACTGTAGCAGGGCACTAAGATGTGCCTGCTCCTTTCAGGGCAGAAGCCACCTGGCCAGAGAGTCCTGCAGGCTAGGCCGAGCTCCACAGCTGCAGGCTGTCTGATGGCATATTGGCCAGCACCTGCAGGCGGGCACATGGCTGGAAGGAGGCAGGGCTCTGGGGATATATAAGGGCTGGAGCTAGAAATTTCACTCTCTCTGGAGACTGCCAAAGGAAGGAGCACGGCTTTAGAGAGTTACCCAGAGACATTTGGTCACCTGCTTTGTTGCCTATAAGGACTAAGGCTCTAGGAGCCTACAAGGTACCCAAGATTAGGAGATGCATTATCCTAGGCTGGACCATAGCAAGGCGGGGGGGGGGTGTTGAGAGGGGCGGGCACTGAAACAAAGGGGTGGCGTGTGCCCCCCGGGTCTGTGCACAGGACAAGGGTGAGCTGTTGCTGCAGGCTTTGCCCCAGGTACCAAACTTCATTGCTATGGCACTGATCCTAGGGTGGAAGTTTTACCTTCTTCATAGTTTCATAGTGTCGGGGAAAACCGAAGGATCGGGCCCCAAGGTCACGGTGGGCCGGGGTGGCAATTAGATACGGACAGGTGGGATTAGCGGCGTAGAGTCTGGAG